>NC_072821.1:2421250-2762500 GCF_027744805.1 Dunckerocampus dactyliophorus | reverse complement strand
GCCACAGGTTAGGGCCTTTGTGATCGCCGTGTGCTGATCACGCAATTTTTTTACGGCAATCGGCCAATACTGATCGGTGGCTGATCGATCGGAGCATCCCTAATGAAAACACATAGTGCTTGTTTTTCTTGTTAAAAGGGAAAATAAACCAGTGTCAGAGTTTAAACTCTCGAGCCGGAGTGTCCATTGAGGGCCACATAAAGTGAGTGAATTGAAAGAATCCTTTTTGATTCATGACACCTGCAAAAATTAACCCAAAGTAGGTCCAATACATGCTAAACCAGTGGTTCTAATTATTTTTGTTGTGTTCTAGGGTGCATTATGTAAATGCTTTAATCTTGTGCTAATGAAACTCTAATTATATTATAATTATAATTATAATAAAAAACTAATTATTATGACTATTATAGACTGCGTGTTTTCATACCAGCAGTGGTATTTAACACGACAAGCTAAGAGCAAAGAAAAGCTAAGTTGAACTAGCACAATACGAAAACCCGATTGTGTGTTTGCTTTGAAACATTCAAAATAGCAAGCAGTCAAAGCTCCGATGAAATGACTAATCCCTCTCTTTTTCCCTGGCTGTGCAAACTGCAGACATCCCACCTCCATCACAGGACCATTAGGTTTCATTTGAAGCTAAACGAAAGTCAAACAAGTCCACTCTGCACAGTCACTGCATGGCTCTCAGGAGACGTTGGCCCAAATCCAGCGTATTCTTCATAAACAACATACTGTAAAAACCTATCTATCTATTTGCAGGCATGATAGCTGATTCAATTGAAGAAATATAAACTTCTCCAATTTTCAGAAGCCCCAAATCCACTGCCCAACAACAAAGGAAACAACAGGAGTTATTGCTTCCACTCCAGCAGTCAGCCACAGTAAGTTTCATTTGCCAGCCAACGAGCTGGGCTGGTCCCTCGCTGTCGTCTCCTCGCCCAACCTCCTCGGATTGAATTACAGGTCCTCCGGGCAAGGGGAGAGAGCACGGGCCCTGTCGGCACCGCTTATCGGATTAAGCCCACTTGCCTGGATTATAGTAAAATGTTGCGTAATCTTGTCAAACATGTTTGCAGGCCGAATTTTCCCAATCCGGTGTTTGTCTTCCTAACAATTCCCATAACGTGACCTCAGCACATGTTGGCTGCTGTTAACTATGATTGTTGGCATTTGTCGTAGTGTCCTTTTTTTGCATTGATTGCTATCGATTAGCAGGAACGTTGTGCCATAAAAACTACTTTGGCACAGCTGAAGTATTGGAAATGCTCCCATTAAGGCCTCTATTCAGGTAACTGCCAAGTTTCCTACAGTTGCTGGGTGTGCGATCTACAAAAGCAAATAACCGCCGGGGTCTCTGGTTAGCGCCAGCGCTTCGTCTGAAGTATCATGAATGGTCAGCATCTCTGCATGCACTTTAAAATGTTGCTACTCAGCAGTTGGTGTGATGATAATCATACATGTTACCCTTGATGTACGGTTGTCAGCCTGGCTGAGCAGTTTGCTCCTGACCATTACTACAGTGGGGGCGGGCGGGTGGGGGGGCTTGGGGATGAAATGTCAGCGGGTCGTGAGAGGCGGAGAGTACTTTCAATGTTACTGCAGACCTGCCAACATGTACAAATTTATCGGACTCAATAGATATGATCAGGGGGTGAGAGTGATATATCTGTCCCCTGGGGGCATGACAGAAAATAATTGAGAACCACTGCGCTACTACAGCATTGGTTCTGTTGTTGTTGTGCTGTGAAACTTGCTGACCCAAATGTGTTTACCTGTTTGTTGCCATGCAAACGCGCCCAAAGTTTCTCCTTTGGTTTGTATGTATGGTACATCTGTTTTGTTTGCTATCAACAAAGGCTGCAAATAGCGATTATTTTCTTAGTCGATTAATCTGAAGCTTGTTGTTTCGATCAATCGGGTGAACAGTTGGTGGTTTGAACAGCAAACTAAAAAATATTTACATTTGAGAGGCTGAAATCATAAGATAATCACATTTTTTAATTTAAAATTGTTTAATTCAATAACAAAATAGTAGTTCATTACTTGGACAACTGATTAATTGATTAATTATTGCGGCTGTAGATTAATTGTTGCAGCTCTACTAACAACCAAGTTTGACCCCATAAGTCGGGTTGACATGAAATTTTTCACACAGCTCAATATGCTTCACATAACACCCCAACATTAGGACGAGCCATGTCCCGATCCCATCTTCAGGATGAATTGAATTTCAATAAATAACTGGAAAAATTGGGGTGTTCTACAACTTTTGACCAGTCGTGCATTTTGATTGAAAAAAAGGACAGCCATCAAGTAAAGCATCTTTGCAGGGGTGAGAGCGGGCGGGACCTAGCAACTAATTGCTCATATGTCACTGACCATTTGTGTAATGATTATAAAACTATCTGCATTACATTCCAAAGCATTTTGACCACTGCCATAAATGTCATTTCCAGCCACATGAAACATTTCGTCATGCCCCCATAACATCCCCTCTAGTTTAGGTTTGTTATGAAGTCTGAAACAGGTTTAGGTTGTCACCTATAGTTTCCCCTACCGGGGAAGCCCCTGCAACCAAAGATTGCGTCATGTGACACCGCCGTGCCTCGGAACCCTCTCCTTAGCCGACACTAGCCTCAATGGTGAAACGAGCTTGCCAAAAGGCCAACACGTCACACGGCACGCTGCTTTAAAGACAAAAAGGAGGACAAGCATCACCAAACCGAGGCGGAGGTGTCAGTGTCTTGCAGATGGTGCAATCATCAATGTTTAATCAATGAACTGATCCGGGGGTGCTCCTGTTGCACCAAAGCCTTATCCCCACTTTTTGCACCTGATTCATCGAATCAGCCCGCAGCCAATCTACTGCCTCCGTGTTACATTTTAAAAGTTAATCACAGCAATAATGAAGATTGCATAGTCGGGTCAGGTGCAAGCTAAATTCAATTGTGCCCACGACGTTGTATTAAGCACACACCTCTGCACAGGACAAGCTGGAGGTCAGCAAATTAGCAATGCTAATGTCGGGAGAAAAAAAGAAAGTTATCTGCATTATTCCAGCTGCACCAGCAAATGAAGTTATAATTAGGGAGGCGCTATGCTATTTCATGTTTAACAGTTGAAATGTTGCAGTGTGTATCAGACTGGAGCACACGCAGGGCTTCCATGTCCACTGGATAAGAGGAGGAGGGAAAACAACACATGGGACGTTATGGCAAGCAGCCCACACGTGCAGTTCAGACAGGCCTGTAGCACTTGTGTCCGAGAGGGCCGGCGTGCACGCAGGCAGGAAGCCGAGGAGAACTGTGAAAGGCACTAATAGCAACTGGTATGACAAGTTTAACACTTGCGACTTCGAGTGTAGAAGTGCAACCTCCAAAGCACGGCGGCAATAAAAGGCAATGAAACTGCATAGTTAGTGATTAACCACTTGCAACATTAGCCTAGCAGTGACACTCCAAACAAGCTTGGTGATGTACGTACAACACAGTCCACAACCACTTTAGGACACGAGATAGCATCACATATCCCATCAATGGGCTGACATGCTGAAACGGGGACACCGGAGAAGCACAAGTTCCTGCGTTGCAACAACAGATGAGCTAGCTAAAAGCGAAGGAAGGACACAAGCATTACAGGCACATTTTAACAGCAAAATCAGAATAGGTTAGCCCAGGGGTCACCAACGTGGTGCCCGTGGGCACCAGGTAGCCGCCCACGAACCCATGAGGTGACCGCAAGCCAGCTTTTCATTCAGGTTTTCAGTTAATAATGAAAGAACAGTAGAAAGAAATGCATTTTGAAATACAAAATGTGAGTTGTGGACACCAGCATTTTGTTCATGTTCTGGTAAAACAAGCATATTCACTTTGTTTAAAATAAGCTCTGAAAATAAATGTTACAAAGATGAGTAGCTCTTGGCCATTTTCATTTTGTAAAAGTAGCTCTCACAAGGAAAAACGTTGGTGACCCCTGGGTTAGCCTATTCACTGAAGAAAAATAAAATCATGATGAAGATTTGGCAGTGCTTTATTTTAAGATGTGTAGCGAAGCCTTTTTTTCCTTCTTCTTCTTCTTCGACGCTGCTGCTTAACACAGTCAACTCCAGCTGGCTGACGTCATGGGCGTCACAGATATTACACTACATCACGTTTTCTGAATGCCTTATATATTTGTAGTTTTGATCATTTAGCCCTTTTTATGCTTCAAAATGCTTAACTTAGGCCAAGAATACTTAAAATTTCCTTAAATATGCATATTTTTGGGGGAAAAAAATGCCATGTAGTGAGTCGGTTGATCAGCACCTCAAAACAGATTTCAGAGGTTCTACATGCAGGACTCAAAGTCCCTTATATTTCTTCAAATGGTCCTTTTCTACACCACGACTGAAACTCCCATCACTCTTTCTCCTAGAAAAGGAAAAACACTTCAGAAGTGTGCCTCTCACTGGCCGACACAGACATTAACAAACAGATTTGAGAAAGAAGGGGTCCACAGCTCTGACAGGCTACAGTGACTTCCTGAGTCCATATAAAGCATCTAACGCTACCCCGCTAGAAAAAAGGGTGGAGGACTCCCCACCTGATTGGACAGCCACAAAAGAGGTGCTCTGGTTTCTGTTTCTGCGGAAGTCGAGGGCCCGTGCGGAGCATGTCAACACAGCTCCCTCTCCAGCTCACAGCTCACTGTGAGCCAGGGTGCTCGGGTTGGACCCACAAAGAAAGAGGGGCGCGTCGTGGAACACAAATAAGCACATGCCTTTGTCTCCCTGGCCGGTCCCCATGGCCAAATATAGTGTACAGACGCTCCAGAGGGAAAAATGTATTCACATGCACGCCCACCTCGTTCACCCTTGTTGCTGCTTACGAGGAAGCAAATCATACGCTGCGACCATTCGCAGATTTATGATCTCACGCATCCCCAAATCACATACTCTTGACGGAGGCTGCCAGACATAATTTCATGCTCTGCACCACAAAACGTAACAAGCACAAGAGTTTCTATTATTCCAACAACAGACATGCGACTAAAGTCATTTGGCTTCCTTGTCACGTTTGATTCAGTTCACGGTCCCATGTTAGCGTGTTTTTCAACTTTTAGATGAGGACCCTCGATAGTGTATTGGAGGTGTGCTGTCCCAAGTCTAGCCTTAATTCTGGAATTTAAAACAGTTTAAAAGTGCTTTTGGTAAGCAACAATACAAACACACCGCTGTATGTGTCTGTAGCGTGAATGCTAACCACATGGGTTTCTCCACGTCTGTCTTTAACAGAGCGCGTCTCCCCAAGAAGCGCTATTGTGTGCACTTTATAGACTCTTCACTTTTACACTGCAACTCTGCACTTGTCCAATGTGACAGGTGCCATATATCACATAAAACCTAGGTTCCCAAAGTGGGGTAGGGGGTACGGCAAACGTCGGAGGGTTTACGTGAATAAACATTAAGAACAGAGAAACTACTAAAGACTGACGTAATGCGCATGAACGTGGTGAAGCACTTCCCTGGCGGACCGGTCAAACGTGGCGGAATCTCATCACAAACACTAACATGCCCCCTCCCAAACTAAACGTGTGGAAACGGTGGCACCAGCAAAAGTTGATCAAAAAAATAAACTTCGAAACGGAGTGTAAGCTATCTGCGTTAGCTTAGTTTAGCAGAGCATGCTAGTGTGGCTGTGTTGTGATTTACCGCTTGTTAACTTAAGCAAGCGCTGTGCGACGGCTGCTGACATCGTGCACGTTCGGAGTGAAATAAGGACGAGAGGCACGTTTATTCTTGCATCCAGCTCGTCTTAAGCGTCAGACTTTCTCAACACACAAGATGCACTTCCGGCCTTCAAAATAAGAGCTGTGGGGGTATGCTGGAGCCTATCCTAGCTGAGGTCTGAGGTCGCCAATCAATCGCAAGGTCAAACGCAGGTCTTTCACACCTCCTGACTGTGTGGCCAGCATGCTAACCACGAGGCCAGAGTGGTGGGTAGGCGAGAGCCAAACAGCAGATCCTGGTGAACACAGGAAGGCCTTCAGAGGTGGTGAGCGTGGTATGAAACAGAGCTCATCACTGAGGAATGTCGTCTTGCAAACAGAGAGCCTCCATATTACTATAAATGAGGATGGGTGGAAGACTCCAGAGTCGCACACATGCTTGTGTCCAGCTTGTCTGCATGTCTCAGCATTGAAACACCCCCACTCTAAATGAAAAACAAACATCTAAGCAACCACTGCCACAACACACTGATGATTACATTTTCACAACTTTGTTGAGCAGGAGGACGGCAGGAATACTACCTGGTATCACACCTACATTTTGGGTCAGCTCTCATGCATGAAGCTGGAGGAGACTTGAACAAAGGGTGTTTTGCTTTTTCTTTGATTTTATGTTGAAATGCTCGATATTCTTCCCAATATCCGACATACCGATATTGGCTCTTCCCTCAAAGGACACATTATGCTTCTTCCACTGTGTTTGATGCTTCTGAATGCAGCTGACAAAAACGCCGTTTGTGCAAACACAACACCGCAATATCCAATACAAGTTATAGAAAACGTGCCACATTTATTTTAAACATTTTCTCTCAATAGAGTAGGCGTTTGTTTGCATTTTAAATTCTTAGCTGCCATAACATGTCTTCCTTCTATCGTCAGCAACAATGCGATTTGGAAAGCTGCACATTTCTACGTGGCACAAACATCCACGTAAGAACAAATAAATGCAAAGTAGGAAACTCTGGAATAATGCAATCAAGTCAATGATCAAGCGGTTCTAGCTTGGCGGTTTCTTTCAGCACGGCTGGTCACGTCTTATTTTGCTGCATGGAGCTGCGTGGGATTCTTCCTGTGCTGTGATATTAAGATGACAAGCACGTCCCTCGTCGGTCCAAATTTCGCGGCTTCTCTCTATCGCGGTCTTTCAAAAATACATTCATGAGTAAATCATCCTGTTTTGTGGTTGATCATGGCCTATTATTTGTCAAAAAATATGCATATTGAAGCAAATTTTACATGTTTTTTGCATTTTCACGCATAAAAATGGCTAAATGAACTAAAATACAAACACGAGGCATTCAGAAGGCACATTCAAAAACGCTATGAATGACATGTAGCATTCTACATTGGTCCCTAGCTGTCGGTAATGTTGCTGTAATGTTCGGTGAGATACACAAGCACCAGACTTGATCGCCAGAACAAAAGGCTTTTATTGCATCTCTGAACAACCTCACACCAGGCACAATAATCCCTAACAAAAACACAGGCCACTGCTGCGGCCGTAACCCACGCCAAGCTAAAACTCGACTCTGAACCCCCGAATTCACTTCCTGTTCGCCCGCTATTTGGCTCCCTCAGGGGAGCACCGCACACGAGCATGAGTCTTATTTATGTCTTAAATGTCTTATGTTCTCCTACCGTGTCTACTATAATGAGTAACACGAGTGTAAAGGTGACTATGGGGGCGTTATTTCATGTCTAGATGGATCTAATCATGTTAAAATCCTTATTTAGAAACTTGTAAACAGGAATTCTATCCTCTAACTATAAAAATATTCAATTTCTAAATAAGGAATCCTACTTTGCGGAAGTATCACGGTCGGGCCTGCAACCAATTAACTGTATTGCAGGAAAAAAAACCTTCCTCCCCCGCGCCGGTATCAATATCGGCAGAATAAAACGACACAGATATAATCCTATATCTCATTTTTATGCCAATATCGTTCGACCGATACTATCGGGCACCCCACAGAAGGAAAAGGAGGAAATGCGCAACGGCAAATCACATAAAGCGGCGCACGCGTGGTAACTTCTTTTTACACTTGCGTGACTGTTAAAGACGCATTTAAATGTACTCGCAGCTCCGCTTCCCGTCGTACTTTTTCTTCCATTTTGGTTTTATGACATCCGTGTGTGTGTGTGCCTTGCGCGTGACGCTGACGGGGAAGTAGAAACTGCAACAATGACATCAGTCACAAACTTTGACAACGATCGAAGCGTTGGGTTTAAACTGCGAACGTCACCTGTCCCACTGCACCCCCACAGGGCGCGACGTGGTTACTGTTGCTTTTTCTTCATGTCTCAAACTGGTTGCTCTCTTACAGCAGGACGGGGGTTCTTTATTTTTGTCAAGTTGCTGCACGTGCCTTTAAATTTTCTGGCCGCCTCACACTACAACCACCCACCCCCCCCCCAATGATATAGCTTAAGTTTCTGGCTTGGTGAACTTCAGCTGACTTCTGGAAGTTGACGCTTGCTGGCACGTGTCATATGGATTCTTGCCCACACGTGTTGTGTGTGAAATGTGATGTACGTGTTCCTGTACAGTGGGCGGATCACATGACATGTATGTCACATTGGGTGCATGTTGTGATCATGTGCAAACACCCCCTCACCCCTCCCGAAATAATAATAAACGACAACAACAACAACAACAAAACTTACCCCACAATTCCTTCAGAGTAGTTCCTGGTTTTCCACGGCGTGCCCGCGTAGCCGTCGCAGCCTTCTGTGTTTCTGGAATTGAATCCGAAAGTGCTGGCCTTGTTGCCCCGTTTCCTTTTGTTGGGGTGCCCATCCGTCACCCCGCTGCCCCGCTGGTCCTGCTGCTGTCCACCGCCCCTGCTGGCGGCTCGGTTGTTGTGGTTGCTATTGCTTTCCAGTGGAAGAAAGTCCCGCTGCACCATGAACTCCCCGTCCCCGGTGGGGCTCGACATCCTGGCGTTCGACTCAAGCGGCACGGTCCCCGCAGCGAGGGCGAGGACGGCTCTGGACGCCCCGCTGAGGCTCGCTGCTTTCAGGCTGCTGCTGCTGCTACTACTACTGTTGTTGACATGCAAATAGCCGAACCCTTGTGTCGTCTCCCAGATTTGCATCCACAAGTTGTTAGCGGGTCCGCGTTGTTCTGGTTGGAACCAGGCGATTCTCGGATCCATCAAACGAGAGGAGGCGAGCAGCTCCCTCCCCCTCTCCCTCCCCAAGCACGGCTCAGCTCAGCTAGCTAGTTTAGCCTAGCTTAGCGTTAGCTTCAGCCGCTAGCTAGCTCAGCTCCCACCGTTACTTCTTCAATGTTGTCTTTAAAAACAAAAGGAACAATTCCTGTAGTAGTGACGTCACTCACAAGCCACAAGGAAACACGGGAAAGCGACAAGAGTGTCCGTCAAAGTGCTCCAGTCGCCGCTCCCGGTGGAAACGGCGGTTGGCAGCCCCGCGGAAACGCACGTCCGTGTGGTGTCGACGAGCGGCGTCTCTGACCCTTTTCCTCCAGATGGAAGCTAGCTCAATGGCGGAGCGCACACGCAGTTACAGCGCATGCGCAGAGGCAATGGGGAATGGGGAGGGGGGATACGTATGTTACGTAACAGACGACTGTTTTTTTTTCTCTCGCCTTAGCTGGTTACGTAACAATGTCTGATTTATGTTTCTCTTCTGCAAAGGCTGTCCAAAGGTGTAAAGGAGGGAAGATACTCATTAACCGCTGACAAGTTGAAGTTTACACTGGACGGCCAAGGAATTTAAACACCTCGCCTAAGTCAAAAAGTACAAGTATACAGCATGGGCGTCTAAAGTGTGGCGGGGGGCCCTCCCTTTGACTTTCAGTATGCAGCCTTTGTGGAAAAAGTTTGGACACCCCTGACATCCAGTCGGATCAGTATTCACAGCGCATACAGCCTTATCCCAAAATGCAACAAATTTTTATCCTAAAAATTCTACATGACGGCATGAAGAAAGCTTTCTAGAAATGTTTGCAAATTGACTAAAAATGAAAAACAAGACACGTGCATAAGGATTGACAACCTTTGTTGATGAAAGTTTGATAGAAATTGCAGGCTCATGTCTTTTTGAAGAAGACTTGCTGGTGTGTTTTGGATCATTGAACCCAAGTTGGTTTCAGCTTGAGGTCACCGACAGACGGCCCTTCAGGATTTTTTGGTAGACAGGTAGACAGCAGCAGAATTCATGCTTCCATTTATCACAGCAAGTCTTCCGGCAAGTTAGCATGCTAACATAATTATACTAACGGTTTTAGCATTTTCAGAGGTAGGCACCTCTACAAACACTTAGTGCTATTGTGCTAGGTGTTAGCATTGCTAGCATCCATGTATCAGCATAGTAGCATATATAGCCGTTTTCATAGGTAGACACTTATATGAACATAGCACTATCATGCTGGGTGTTAGCATGCTGACATTAACATAGCATAATTTTAGCCATTTTCATAGGGAGACAGTTTTATGCTAGGTGTTACCATGTTCACATTGATGGCATGCTATAATTTTCTGTGATTTTCATGAATATGAACTGAAGGCAGACACTTAGCGCTATCATGCTAGGTGTTAGCATGCTAATGTTAACATAATTATACGAACATTTTTTGCATTTTCAGAGGTAAGAACTTATATAAACACTATTATGCTAGGTGTGAGCATCCTATTGTTCGCATGTTAGCATAGCATAGTAGCATTTTAGCCATTTTCATGGTTAGACACTTATGAACACAGCACTATCATGCTAGGTGTTAGCATGGTAACATTAGCATGTTAGCATTGCTAGCATGCTAATAGTATTACCTTTAGACATTTTCATAGGTAGACAGTATTATGCTAGGTGCTAGCAGGTTAACATTGCGAGCATGCTAACATGAGCATATTAGCATTTTTTGCGTTTTTCATGAATATGAACTTAAGCAGACAGTGCTATCATGCTAAGTGTTAGCATGCTAAAATAATGATTTACATTTTTAGCATTTTCAGAGGTATGCACTTATACAACCACTTAGCGCTATTAAGCTAGGGATGGTTTTTCTAGTGTGTCTGTGTACTAAAAGTGTTACTTGCACCACAGTTTGACAATCAACAATTTAGGATATTTTAATACAATTGAAAAAAAAAAAAAAAAAAAAAAAACACCCACACAATGAAAAGTGTTCACCTGCACAAAAAAATTGGACATTTAGAATTTACATGATTTAATCTTGCCATGTTTAAGCATAAAATACACAGATTGATTCGTAATGCCTGTTCAAAAGTGTGCAAGGAGCAAAGTGTGAAAATTGAACAGAAACTTCAGCCAGTCGATAACGTTTGTAACTTCCAATTCCTTAAGGCATCGCATTTGCCAAACAAAGTGATTCAACTGCAGGCATATTAAAAAAAAAAAAAAAGTTTTTCATAAAACAAGTTAATGCAACATGCAAAGATCCACCGTTGCTTATCGTATGCAATTTTTGTGTATTTCTGAGTTGTATCTCAACTAAAAGACCAGCATGTCGCCCTCTGTTGGCCATTAAAAAGAATGCAGCTTTAAGGCACTTTGTGCACCTATCAGGACATCAGATAACGCTGCTCTCGTTCAAATGTGATGCTAAAAGGAGGATCCTAGCCGCTCCACAAAGTGAAACAGTAAGCAAACAAAATGAAAAAGTGTTGTTTGCTAGCAACATACTAATAAATAATGAGCGAGTATGAGTGCAGGTGCACTCAGTGGGCTTCATTTCTTCACCAGCGTCTCCAGGTAGCCCACGAATCTTCTCAGGTTGACTTTAACGTTGTTCAGCACGCACAGCTGCTGGGGGCTGCACGCGTCTCTTCCTGCTTTACGAAGCTGCCCGCAGAAAAAGAAAACTGATGTTTTTTTTTTGTTTAAAATGTATTTTATTGCTATATATTTTTAGTTTGAATCAGTATATACTTTTCTTTTTTTATTATTATGTATGGAAATGGTATAATATGCTTTATGTATGATTATTATTCTGAAAAAACAAAAACTGTCAAGAGGGCCCCTGCAATGCAATTGCTCGGCACTCGGTCCTTAAGAAGAATAAATTGGTTTGGTTTGGTTTGGTTTGGTTTAGTTTATTTGAACATGAAGGTTACAATGGAATACATCTCGTGAATCATTTTTTGACAGTTCCACATGTCCAAAAGGAGTAGGAAGAAGCAAAGCTTATTTAATCCTACCCCCCATCCATTCTACATCTAGTACAGTACATGTAGTTCACTTCCTGGATTCCATGTCATGTTTTCAGTGATAGTCAGGATAACACATAATAGATAACGGTGAGATAACCGTCCCCCCAAAAAAAGAGAGAACATTCATAATAATGATAATATGATGACAATACTAAATAATAAATAAATAAATAAGAACAAAGCTTTTTTTTTTTTTTTTTTTTTTAAACACAACAAAGAAAATTATAAAAAAAAAATAAATAAATAAATAGAAATAAATAAATAACAAATAAAATTTAATTAAATAAATAAAAAATAAAATAAAATAAAATAAAATAGAAAATAAAAAAATAAATAAATAAAATAAAATAACAAACCTGACAGAACAATCAGGACTCTTCTGCCTTGTATTTGGCAAACATCAACTGCTTGTATTGTTTTTTGAATTTGCTCATCTCTGTACATTGTTTGAGTTCTTTACTCAATCCGTTCCATAATTTAATTCCACACACGGAAATGCTATGGGTTTTCAGCGTTGTTCTCGCATATAAATGTTTTAGGTTTAATTTTCCTCTAAGATCATATTTCTCCTCTCTGATTGAGAAATACTTAATTAGATTTTTGGGTAACGAGTTATTATTAACTTTATACATTATTCTAGCGGTTTGAAAGTGTACTAAATCTGCGAATTTTAATATCTGTGATTTTAAAAATAAATATCTGTGATTTTAAAAATAAATAATTAAATTGAATCCTACTACAAGTAGTTATCATTTGTATTTTACCGTAGTTGCATTTTTCTTTGCTTTGTATATAGAATTTTATTTATTTGGCTGGGTTTTTTTTCATAATTTATGAAAGTTGTTGTCTGTATCATATACACCATGTATTATTATTATTATTATTATTTTTACTTAATATGTTGTAATTTATTTTTATTATTTATGTAAATTAGATAATACGCTTACGTATTATAAAGAAACACAAAATTTCAAGAGGGCCCTGCAACGCAATTGTTCTGTACTTGGCCCATAGTAATAATAATAGTAATAATAATAATAATAATAATAATAATAATAATAGTACCAGTAACAATAGTAATAATACTAATAGTAATAGTAATAATAGTAATATTAATAGTAATAACAGCAACACTACTCCTAATACTACTACTATTAATAGTAATAGTAATAATATAGTAATGTTGTAATAATACCAATATAGTAACAATAATAGTAAAAACAATACAAATAAGTGATAATAATATGAATATGAATAGTAAAAATAATTTTAATAATTTCTAATTTTTTTAAATAATTTTATTTTGAATGTATATAATTTTCTTGATTTGGCTTTTTTTGTAATTTATGAACTTGTCTGTATTTTATACATTTTTATTCTATACATATTATTATTATTGTATATTTATTTTTTTATCACGGTTATCACTGTAGCAGGAGAACGGCACCTTGGCTTTAAAGACAGGCTGAAGCGTCTTCAAGGCAGGAAGTAGCTGGATGTTCTGCGCCGCCGTCTCCGCCTCGTCTCCGTCCGCGAACACGTCGAAAAGCGCATCCAGGGCCTCGCCGTTTACCACCAGGTCGGCGTCCTTGGTGGCGACTTGGAGCAAGGCGTTCCCGATCATCTGCGGAGGAAAGCTTTCCTTAAAAAACTAAAAAAAAAAAAAAAGGGAAAGGAGGAAAAAAAAAAAAAAAAGAGCAGCACCTGAAGGGTTTCAGCCGAGCCTCTCTCTTTGGCCAGCGTGCTGCCGGTGATGCCCAGGATGGCGACAGCGTTGACCCTCACGCTGACGACGTGGGAGCGGGCGGCCACTTCGCTGAGGCTCATCAGCTGCTGGACGCTTATGACCTAAGGAAACCCAAATAAACAGCGTACACGCAACTCGCATCTTGAAAATGAACAGTAACGCCAACGAGGGTTCACTCTTCCACCTGCGGGATGTTTTTAGAGGCGGTCATCTGCAGAAGGGAGCGCATTGCGCTGATCACGGCCTCAAGGAACTCCTCATCTCTCGGGATCTCTGTGGTGTGGAAAAGAAACCATGAGGTCCACCTGCACAATATAACGTTAAAACCCAACATTAACTCATTCAACACCAAAGGCCTGGTTATCTATTTTTAGAAACCCCAACAACGCAAAAAGAGTTGATGGATGCAACTCTCCACTCATGCGTTTCACTTCAGAGTAATTATTAAGCTCTAAAAACGGCCACAAGGTGGCAGAAGTGCAGTTGATAAGAGATCAGCAGGGATCATGTAGATGGAAAAAACACACGACAGGAAGGAGGAAGTGAGAGAGCGTGGACGAGTGGAGCGTGCAGAAAGTTACACATTGTAGGTAAAATTTTAACGCATGCACACTGATAATTCAGTTCCAAATGTAAGAACTGTAAATAGTTCATGGTGTTATATTTGGAAATAAGTTATTTTGATGTAAAACAACCCTTTTTTGTGCTCTTTATGTTGGTATAGTTGTTTGAGCTGTCACAAAAGCAAAACATATTTGTGTCAAAGTGAAAGTTATGCTTGAAATCTTTTCACAGTTTCACTTGTTTTTTTAGTTGGGAACCGATATTTTCCTGAAACGTACCCATGTTTTACTACTGATGACTAAAGAACAAAAAAAGGTAGAAACAAGCTTTTTTCCTGATGAAAGACAGGAGTGTAATGGTTCTTTTGGTAGGTTCCGTGTTTCTGTAGCCATAGAACACAAGATTCTGTGTGCCTTGAAAGATCAGTCACCTTCTACAATGGGGCACTGAAGAGGTTGTCAAGGAGAGTTACAAGCGTTAGCAACACTAGCATAGCTACGTGCGCTACAGTGCTAACACTTCACTCACATTGTAACAGCAACATCGTGCTAGGTTAGCCTCCATTCTGAAGATGATGAAACTGACAGCTCCCAGGTCAGCAACTGTAGCTTCTATTGTGTTGTAAAGCCCCTTTTTGTTCCCCCCCCCCCCCGAAACAAAACTGTCCTCTGAAGTGGTGGGTGTGCACACGAGTAAGGAAGTGTGTTTTTTCCTTTGTGATGTCACGTCAAGCCATTGAGCGCCTCTTGGAGGGAGGTGGTGGATGTTTCTCATGTCTGGTGCTCATAAACACTGTCGGGCAGCGGGTCTCAATTGCAAATGGGAGTGCTTCTGGCTTCCCAGCATGCTTTGCGGCACTTGTTTTGTAAAAAGTTGCGCAGTTCTTTTTGTTTATCCCGCACTGGTAGTGGTGGTAGCTGCCCTGTGTTGCGCGATAGCTTGCATGGTTGGTCAGCGTGATGGCGCTATTTCCTTTATGACAAGACTGCTGTGTTGAGGAATAACTTCTGTTTGGGTCAAAGGTTGAAAGTTGAAACCCGTACCTGTACCGTACCTTACCTCCAGGTAAGACTGTGGCCGACCCCTCCAACCCTGGTCACCAACTTTTCCCCCCCAATTGCTCCCCCCTCTGCCTGGAGGCTTTGGTCTTTCAGGACCGGAACCTCACGCCACAAGAACAGTTTCTTTGCATCTGCCACCAGCCTCATGAACAAGGCCAAGGACCCCCCCCCCACTGACCCGCAACCCCTCCCCCCCATAGACTACATACAGTGGTGTGAAAAAGCATTTGCCCCCTTCCTTCCTGATTTCTTTCTTTTTGCATGTTTGACACACTTAAATGTTTCAGATCATCAAACTAATGTAAATATTAATGACAACACAACTGAACACAGAATGCAGTTTTTAAATGAAACTTATTATTAAAAGAGAAAAAAAATAACTTCCCCCCCACCCCCCCACACAGGGCCATGTAGGTTTGTATGGTTTTTCCTCCCTTAATAATGAAAAGTTTCATTTCAAAAGTGCATTTTGTGTTCAGGTTGTGTTGCCATTGACTAATATTTACATTTGTTTGATGAAGTGTGACAAACACGCAGAAAAATAAGAACTCAGGAAGGAGGCAAACACTTTTCCACTCTGTGTGTTACACTGCCATACAGTAATACTGTACAGTATATGAACGCACATCTTCACTGTTACTGCTCATCTTGCAGCCTTAAACTGCAGTCTACCGTGAATGCTGTTCTGTATACGGTGTGATTGTAAATATCCCAATAGATTGGCACCCTCGATACTCCTGTAAATAATGCTCTTTAATAATTCTATAATAATAATAATTCTTTAATAATTCTATGGTTCTTATTTAACTCCATCAATCGTCCTTCTGCTGCTGTTTTGCACTGATAGACTGTCATTTTTATATTTACCTCTTCTACTTTTTTGCACCAACCCCCCCAGAGCAAATTCCTTGTATTGTGCGAGCTATACCAGGCAATACATATGATTCCGAGTGTGAGACCCCAGCTGTCAGGACACACGTTAATATTCATAATAAAAATGGATTCGATTTTATGGTGCTTCACAATGACGTGACCCCATTATTCATTCACTCCTCAGTCACACATTGGTGGTGGTAATCTACATTTGTAGACACGGCTGCTTTGGGGTAGTCTGACGGAAACGTGGCTGCCAATTCGCGCCTGTGGCCTTGCCGACCACTACCAAACATTCATGCACCAGCGTGGGCGGCACTGGAGGGAAGCTGGGTGAACAGTCTTGCCCAGCGACACGACGACAGTGACTAGTTGGGAAAAATTAATTTCAGTGCGACTTATGAGTAATATAATGCTACCTGCTTGCCCGAAGACCAGCGAGGACAGGTGCAGCGCCGCTTCCTGCAGGGCCGCTGCTCCTCCCAGAGAGTCGGCGTCCAAGCTGGAGAGGATGCTGTGGAGGCACGTCAGAGCCCGCGACTGAACCCGCCGCATCCTGCCGAGCACGACAACAACGTGTGTTAAACATCGACTACATACGACACTGATTAGGTTGACAGTCAGGTTTGGGAGGTTTACTTCTTTATGAGGCTTCCCCAGTAGGGGGTCTGTCGACACACGTCCATGGCTTCCTGTCCTGGGAACTGCGTCTTTTTAAGCACCTTAAATCAAGAGCACATATCATTTTGGTACACTATTCAGTGTTTCACAAAAGGCAGTCCAGCCCAAGCACTGTACTACAGTATATGAATGTCACAGGCCAATACTACAGAGAGCAAACGTGGCTATACAGTACTTTAGAGTAGTCTGTGTCCAGCTTGTACAGATTTACTAGCCACTGAAAAAGAGTCAACACAAAGTCTAAATAGCTGGCAACACAATTGAGTCCACCAGACAGGTGATGTTTTTCACGTTTCTCCTCATTGAACCACAGCTCCCCCAAGTGCCAACGAGACGCTACCAACACCGTGCCTGACTGGAGGCAAGGAACGATGACCTCACCAAACAAAAGTCGCCAGTTGTGTCACCGCTGCCAACTGATGTCGCCGAGCTCTAGGAGCAGTGTGGAAACTTCAATGTCCTAGTCAGGACGACAATGCATGATATGCTGCTGTGCCTCATTAAGCTCGGGAAGAAAAAGGGGAGGGGGTCACGCTCTGCTTCACGATGCCACAGTACACGCTGGAATTCATGGTTCTCCTCGAACCGCAGCACTCGTGCAGCCCCGGAACATGAAGCTATCACCACCGTGCTCGACTGTGGGGAAGACACAATTGTTTTGAAAATCACTTGTGTTGCCAGCGCTTTGGACAAAAGCGGCTGTGTGGTGACTCACTTGCAGTGGATAGCACATCCACACTGCCGCACAAGCTGTACACGGACTACTCTAAGGTTGACTTTCTATAGTATTAACCACATTAACACTACATTGGTTTTATATTTGCCTTTTGGGGGATGTTGTGGTTGATGAGTGCCCCATGCACCTCGGCTGACAAACACGGGGGGGACACGAGATTGGAGAACCCGTCTGCGGTTATTTCGCTTTCGTCGCTGCTCGACGACTCCTCCCACTCGTCGTCGGAGGGATCTGAACAGGCGCACAAACATGCACAACGCCGATCGTGATACAGCAGCCTATGTGTCCATCACACGGTTTCCTGGGAGTGGAATGAACTCTTCCAAGAATGTGTTGTCATTGTCTCGATGCACCAAATGAAAAACGTGGGCGGCCACGTCAAAGGAAACCACGTCGCCCGGGGAGGGCAAGGGAAGGGAGGGTCAGGCCTCAACGCTCACCGTCAGAGCAGCACATGTTGACGATGATCTCCAGGGACGTCTGCTGGGCCGTCAGCAAGGCCGCCGCCTCCCTCAGCTCCTCCTTCTCCCTCTGGACACAAACATGCGAGTCAACCACTTGGCAAAGACAAACAAGTGCTATCGCCGGCCGCAGCCTGACTGGGATCGTTCAGCCAATTAAAACACAACCGTGTGTGTGTGTGTGTGTGTGTGTGTGTGTGTGTGTGTGTGTGTGTGTGTGTGAGGCATTGCTCCACAACAATAAACCGTGAATAGAGATGTGCATGCTTTGGGTGCTGCAGCATGACAAACATCAGCTTGTTTGCTTACTTGGGGTTCTGACTGTGATTGAGCTGATGGGGACGTCTGTCTCGCATGCCGGGGGACTTGTCAGTGTGGTATGTTCCTGTTTGTTGAGTCTGGTTTGAACTGCGGGGTGGACTTTTCCCAAAATGTCTCATTAATATCTAGTCATCTCACGTTATAAGTAGAAGTGCATGGCGGTAGACACCCACGATGCATCCCATTTACACCGTTTTAAGCATTTTATTGAGAATGTGAATGAAAGCATAAACCGGGGCTACACAAGTGGTGGCCCGTGCGCCAAATAAGAATGACAATAGAATAGCCTGCAAGTTCAGTTCAAACCTTGGGAGACATTTTGGCAGCAGATTCCTAAAAACAGCACAGCGCTCGTGTCATATAAAAAAATCTTTGACTTCAGTTTTGCAGTAGGTCCTCAAAAACAGAAGTGTTCCTGTCACATAGAGAATCTTTGAGATGTATTTTTGCACTGTCCTTAAAAACTAGTATTCCTGTTATACGGACGATAGTTGACAAGCATTTTTTTTGCCGTAAGTCCTTAAAAGATGCAGAACTCTTCTGTCATGTAAAGGATCCTTGACTAGCGTTTCATGCACGTTCTTAAAAACTGCAGCAGTCCTCCTATATGGAGGACCTTTGACTAGCGTTTTTGCAGTACATCCTTAAAAACAACTGTGTTGCTGGCATATAGAGGATCTTTGACAAGCTTTTTTTTGCTGCAAGTACTTAAAAACAGAACACTTCTGTCATGTAAAGGACATTTGACATGCATTTTTCAGTAACTCTTTAAAAACAGCAGAGCACGGATGTCCTTCAAAGAAGCACAGTGTAGTTAAGCTCTTAAGCCTTCTTTGGCATCGTTAAAAGTAAGGTAAGGTCAGGTAGAAGGTAAAGGTCCTACATTTGTCAGCAGGGCAAAGCGTCACTCAACTTACAGGCAAGAGATCGGAGAAGTCGTCTCCGGCTTTCCCGTTCTGACGTTGCGCTCCTCCCTCGTCATCGTCGTCCATCTCCTCCGCGGCAGTGAGCTCACGTTTAACTTGCTCTTCCGTACCCGACGAGGCGTGGAAGCGCGCCTCTTCCGCTTGTCGGAGTTGAGGGATGAGCTCACTCGCCTCCACGTCCAGGCACTGGGACAGGTTGGCTAGCACGGCAGCGAGGGTCTGAGCCTGGCGGGCGGCAGGAAGGCTTCCCTTCATGTTCCACAACGTTCCTGCACGGGAACGCAACGTTAACACCGGATCCTTTTGCAGCCTGTTGAGGCAGCAAACTATTAGGGCCTAAATTAACCGCACCCTGATCATGTGCCACATACTTAACATGATTGACTCATCAGCATTATTAATGCTAAATCAGTGGTTTGCTCCTGATCACTATTACAACACTGGTTTTGTCACTACTGCATTGTTGAAATAAACTTGTTAATAAATGACCAAGTTATCAAAAAGAGCTAAGTTTTCCTTGCCACTTTTTCATGCACTCCAAATTGTTAAGAGGTCAGAAATTAATTTCATACATTACAACATTGGTTCTGTCATTGCTGTATTATGCAATATACTTGTTAATAAATAAATTACCACGTAGTCAAAGGCAGCTCAGCTTTCCTTCCCACTTTCTCACGCACACCAAAACATTAAAAGGTAAAAAATTAGCTTAATATATTCCAATGCTGGTTCTATTGCTGCTGTGTTATGCAATATACTTGTTAATAAATGACCATGTTGTCAGAGAAAGCTAAGCTTTCCTTCCCACTTTCTCATGCACTCCAAATCATTATTAAAAGGTCAAAAATTAGCTTCATATATTTCAACACTGGTTCTGTTGCTGCTGTGTTGTGCAATATACTTGTTAATAAATGACCATGTAGCGATGTTTTCCTTACCACTTTCTCATGCACGCCGAATCATTATTAAACAGTAAACAATTAACTTGTCAAAGACGACAACATTGATTCTGTCGATGCAGTGTTGTGCAATATACTTGCTAATAAATGACGATGGCATGTGCAATATACAGACCTGATCAAAATCTTCAGACCCATTGAAAAATGGCTAGCATTTGCATTTTGCACATTTGGATCTTCATGAGGTTTTAAGTAGAGCTACACTATGCAAAAGCAAGAAGGGGAGTGAGACAAAAACATTTGGAACTTTAATTTTAAAAAAAAACAACAACAAAAAAATGAAAACTCTTGTTTACCAGCTGATCAAAAGTTTAAGACCACAGGCAATAACGCCAAAATCTGCTCCAAATGTTCATTTTGTGTCAGGCCTTCACACTGTCATGGCCTCCTGATGGCTAAAGCTAAGAAGCTTTCTCTTTTTGAACGTGGTGGGATTGTGGAGCTGCATTAGCAAGGCCTCTCGCAGCGTGCCATTGCTGCTGAGGTTGGGCGCAGTAAGACAGTCATTCTAAGTTTTTTGAAAGATCCTGAGCATTATACACCTGCGCTGAGCCAAAGGATCCAATTGGCTGTCCATCAAGACACAGGGCGGTCTTCCAACCACATTAAGGCCCTTACAGGTGCCGACTGCAGCGCAATAACCACCAGACGGCCCCCCACCTGAGATGTTTTCTACCCCACACTGTGGAGGGGGGGGGTCCATCATGATCTGGGGTGCTTTTTCATTCAGTGGAACACTGGAGCTTCAGGTGGTGCGGGGTTGTCAAACGGATGCAGATGTTGCAGCGGGCATCCCTCATGACCGAGGGCCCTCGTCTGTGTGGTAACAGCTGGGTTTTTCAACAGGACAACGCTGCAGTTCACAATGCTTGCTTGACCAAGGACTTCTTCAGGGAGAATAACATCACTCTTTTGGACCATCCTGCATGTTCCCCTCATTTAAATCCCATAGAGAACATTTGGGGGTGGATGGCAAGGGAAGTTTATAAAAATGTCCAACAGTTCCAGACAGCTGATGCCCTTGGTGAAGCAATCTTCACCACTTGGAGCAATGTTCCCACTAGCCTCCTGGAAACACTCGCATCAAGCATGCCCAAAGCCATTTTGGAAGTGATTAACAAGAACGCTGGAGCTACTCATTACTGAGTCCTACTGAGAACACTTTTTGTTCTGGTTTTGTTATTTTTTGAGTGATGGTCTTAAACTTTTGATCCACTGATAAACAGCCTATTTCAGTTTAATTGTTGTTTTCAATCAATTACTTTTTCAAAGTGCTTTTTGTCTCACTCCCCCTTCTTGCTTTTGCATATTGTAGCTCTACTTAAAACCTCATGGCGGCATGGACAGCTATCAAAAGTACCTGAAGCTAGTGTCCTGAGGAGGGCGTGTGCCATGCTGGGCTGTTTTGACAGGAGCACGCTCTCCAGGGCTCCGTGCACAGCACAGTTGATGCTACATAGCAGCTCGGGGTTATCCTCTGTCACCGTGTGCAAACAGTGGGCTGCAAGATGGAGGACAGTAAGTTAGCTTGAAGTTTCATGCTCAGCCAAGAAGCCGTTGCAGCAAATGAAGAATAGAAAAATCTCTCAGTGTCACCCACCAGCAGACGTGGCCAGCTCCACATTGTGCGGGTGCCTCTCCAGACACTGGACCACCACGTCGAGGAGACCTGACTTGTTGAACAAGGAAACCGCCTGGTTGCTGCTCTCGCTGAAAACCACACACCACACCGCATTTGTCAGGTGGCCATGTGGATGAGGGAACAACAACAACAACAACTGCGGAGCTGTCCAAATATTTCAGCTCTCTACTGTCCGTCCTGCCGCCAATGAACAAGAATGCAGGGAAAAACAAATTTAGAGTTGCTGGCTTACCAAAGATTCCATAGCAGGTTGACAGCCTCGTTGGCGACGTCGTCCACATGGTTCTTCTGGTCTTTCATCTGCACTGCGGCACCATCGAAACCTGCGCAGCACTGCAACCAAAACAACAGTATTATAGTCATACCTCACCACTTCGAGCTTTGAATTTCAAGGCTTCATTCTGTCACAGTTATTCCAAAAAGTATATTAATAACTCATGCTGTTTCATGGCTGAATTCTGACCATTATTAGTCAAAAACATGCATACTTAAGCACATTTTTTTCACCAAAAAAAAGCATTTACAAGCATAAAACCTCTACATTAAAGTAAATTACAACTAGAGAAGCACTCAGAGCGCAGACCTCCGCCAAGCACCATAGTTCCCCTCATACTGTATTTTTTGTGGCGTTATACACACAAATGCTAAAAATGGTTCTCTCGCAAGGTTAAAGAATCCTTTAAAAAAATTCCTGGATCCAGACGGTGATCCGTATCACCCCCAAACATTAACCAATTCTTCCATATCACATTTCCGACAATTCCTGAAAATTTCATCCAAATCCATTCAGAACTTTAAGTTATTTTGAACACAAACAGATAAGTCTGCAAAAACATAACCTCCGCACTGCACTGAATTCAGAAGACGCATTTGAAAATGTGATATGTAGAATTCAACACAGGCCACTAGGTGTCAGTAACATTACCGTAATGTCGGGTGCGACACACAAGCACCGGACTTGATCGCCGGAACAACAGGCTTTTATTGCAGGATTGAATGATCTCAAAAACCCTAACATGGGCTACGCCAAGCTCAAATTCGACTCCGAACATCCGATGTCACTTCCTGTCCGCCCCTCACGCAGCTCCCCCGAGCATCAGAACATATTTACAGCAACACACACGAGCACGAGTCTTATTTGTGTCTTATATGGCTTGTTTTGTCTTATTATGTCTCCTATATTGGTTAATAGGGGTGTAAAGTTGACTATAGGGGTGTTATTTCATGTCTACAGGGCTCTAATAAAGTGAAAAGGTTGTAAACGGATTTTCTACACTCTCACTATGAATATATTTCATTTACAAATAAGGAATCCTACTTGGTGGAAATAAACTTAGCAGTTAAACGAGGCATTACTGCACATGTTAAACCAAAGGAAGCAATATACTGGATAAAAGATGTGCACCGTTATCCAGATCTGCAACGTTCTTCTTCGTTTCTACATGTGCCACCCCTGTGCAAATACAATAGGATAAGTAATATTTAAATACAGTAGATAACGCGATACAATTATACAATTTAGGCCAAGCAGAAGCTTGAAGAAAGTCATTTTCGGAAAAGGCACAATGGGTTTAGTTACAAGATATGTAAAACTGCTTTTTTAGATAAAGTAGCTTTGTATTAAGTCTAATTATGGGTCACAATTTAGAAGCAAAGTGACCTACACCAAAATTTAACCAAGGTCAAAGCTGAGCCAAAAGTCAACACGCTTTAGTCGGCGAAGCTGTGTGCTGCTGCTGATGCTGCTGCTGATGTTGTCGCCGTCAGCCAGCCGCAACAGCTGCTGACCGGCAGGATACAAAGTGATGCGGCATCAACAGTGTTGGCGTGCGCTCACCTCTCGAAGCAGAGCTGTCAGAGGTGTCATGACGTCGCGCTTCACCATGTCCTCGCACACCTCCTGACCTCCGCACGCGCTCAGATTCCTGTCACGGAAGACAAACAAGTTAACGCACTGAATAGTTTTATTGTGGCATGGCGCCCTCTGTAGGTGGAGCCTGAGAAATACATTTCTCCCAACACCCACACACCCCCACGAAAAACCCCAAAGCCTCTGGAGGCACAAAAAACTTTGAATTTCAACAGTCATCAAGATTTTTGAATACCTTTCGGTGAGTTTTGCCATTGCTTTTATGCAACGTTTAGCACAAAGGCTCCAATTCATGCCTCTATTCAAGTAATACATACCGGTATATAAAGTACTCACCACGATATTTAGTGCTGGGTCAAACAACAGTGACAGATGTGGCTGTAGGCAACATCCTGATTCAGTTTTTTGTCAGCCTCCAGCAGCTTTATCTGCCTATATGCGTGCTTTAATGTACTTGGCACAATGTACTTGTTAAGATACATTTTCCTTTCCGCTTTGTCATGGACTCCAAATCATTAGTAATTTTTTTTTTTTTAATAAACATGTTATACTGTATATGAGTGGTCAGCATCCAGCAACTTCATCTACCTCTGCGTGTGCTTTAAAATGTCTGTCATGCTAGTCAGCTGTTGGTGTGAAACTCATGCATGTTCCACTTGCAGCACTGTTGTTTACAATGAACTCGTCTGCCCTATTAATGCTGGCTGAGCAGTTTGCTCTTACTGCTATTACAACATTGGTTGCGTTGCTGCTGTGTGGTGCAACGTAATTGTTAAGCTGCAGTTTGCGTTCCGCTTTCACATGCATTGCAAATCATTAGTCAAGTTTAAAAAATGAACAAGTTATATACAATGAGTGGTCAGCATTCTGCAGCTTCATCTACCTCTGCATGCGCTTTAAAATGTCAGACAAGCTGCACTGCTGCCGGTGTAAAACTCATGTGTGTTACACTTGCCGTGCTGTTTTCCACCACCTCACCCACGCTATTAATGTTGGCTGAGCGGCTTGCGCTGTACCGCTAATACAACATTGGTTCTGTTGCTGCTGTGCTGTGTTCAAAAAATGGCCGTGTGGTCAATCAGAGCTATGCTTTCCTTCCTACTTTCTCTAAGTCATTTTTACAGTTAAAAAATGAGCTTGTTGCATGTCATGAGTTTTTAAATTCTCTCCATTTATTTCCTGCTTCCCATTAACGCCCGTCCTCTTTTGCTAAGGTAAATCATTTCAGCATTTAGGGGGTGTGAAGAACATAAACAGAAAGTTTTACTGTAGTTAACTTCTTTTTCCGCCTGTAAGACAACTACAAAAAGTGTTTGTAAGCTGTATGTTCATGCTTTTCTCCCATTATATTACAGTGGTCAGCTTATTTTTACACTTTAGAATGTTAAAAAAAACACTGCCTGGACAGGCCAGCCGATAAAGCTTTTACTGTGGCACCAGTTTAACCCTGGAACGGATTATTCTTTCCCATGACTTTCCTATTTATCTAATGCGTGTTCATCACCGACTCACCTGAGAGCTCCGGCAGCAGTCTCCCTCACGGCCAGGCTGCGGTCCAGCAACATGGGACCCAGTCGCCTCACAGCGTCCCTCTGGAGGAGACCCGGGATGGTCTGGCTCTGCTGCACCACCTTGGAGATGCTGGCGCACGCAAGCTCTCGTACGTCCGCGCTGGGACTCTCCAACTAGAGACCAATATGGATGATGATTATTTATTATTAGACTGGCATGGAGTGTTATCTTGTGCATAACACGTTTACAGCAGCTGGACAAAAAGTATTGGGACACCGGAGCATTACACAAAGTGAGTGATGACAGCTCTCACTCTTTTAGGCCAACTTTTGACCAAACTTGGACAAATGTATTGGGACAGCAAACTATTTCACCTACTGGACGTGAGTTTACAACATTTTAAACGGTTAGTCATTCACTCATCCAAGCAAGATTTCGGGAAAGTGGTTTCGGAAGCGAGCTATAACAGCATAACGACATTTTGACATTCACTTATCCATACAGTCAAAATCTGGCCCCTATGTGGTCTTCGTGAAGCAACATAATGCTATATAACAAGACGTGCAAAGTGAAATGAAAAAAATTGTACACGGATTATGTTCCTACTTTCTCCAAAAGTTCTGCAGCCGGACAGTCGTCGCCGTCGTCGTCCCCGTGCTCCTCCTCAGCCGCCACTTCCTTCACGGCGTTCACCGGCAGTCCGACAGCGTTGAAATGGGGACGTTTAAACTTTGTTGTCTTACTTTTGCCCATGTTAATCCTTTTAAAGTGCAAATGTGGGCTTTTGTCTTCGGATAAATAGAGGTTTTAGTAAGTCCACCCCCAAATACAAGCTATTCTAATAGGTGGCCATGTGGAAGGTCTATCTTTGCCGTAATGCGTGAGTTGCTACCAGAAAGCAGGAACCGCTGTCGCAAAATGAAGGGAAGCTAACCAAGAGGCTACCGAGTTAGTGAGCCACTAAATGTCCGCAAAAAGGTCTAAAGTGACAATAAAGTTGCAAATTTACTGGAATAAAAGTCTGCAAAAATAAAGTGGTCTGTTTATGCAAAATAAATGTCATATAAGACTATAGTTGTAAAGTTAATACAATTACTAAAATAGCGCTAATCAAATTTAATGGAATACATATACAGTAACTAAATCAAAATATTCCAAGAATGTAAAAAAATAAATACATTTCCTAAAAAAAAGTTGTAATGTTACGTGAACAAATTTTGTACATGTAAGGGAAAAAGACTGAAATACTCCAAGAATTAGGTCGCAAATTTATGTACAATAAAGTGAAGTTAACCAACTAATCTGACAAAGAAATTGCCACAAAATATTCTGAGAATAAAACCATACTTTAAGAAATATTCTTAATCTATTTGCAAATTTATGCAAAAAAACGTAAATTGTAAATTTACACGAATCAAATATTATATATATATAATATATAAGCATAAAGTTGTAATGTCCTAAAAATAGTTCAAAACATAATGAGGATATACAAGTAGCAATATATGTACAGGAATAAAGTAAAACAATGACAAGAATAATACTATAAATTTAGTACACAAAAAAAAGTTGTAATATTACAGTAAAGTCATAAATTTTCAGGGATAAAGTCAAAATATTAGAAGAATAAAGTCAGAGGTTTATGCAAAAAAAAAAGTGTGTCAAGGTAGCAAAGTGGCTAGCTAGCTAGCTAGCTAGCTAGTTTATGGACAGCCAGTTTTGACTCTGGAATATTTATTTGGTAAATAGTTTTAAAAAATAGAAACATTTACATAAAATACATGATTAACATCAGAAACAAACACACACACACAAGTACTGTTACGATTAATTCAGCAGCTTTAACACGAGCACAGCTACAAACGGGGCCGTGTCCCTTCTTGTCTCTCGTTCCTTCCCCCGTCCACTGTGAACGTCACTTCTTCGGATAATGCTCGAAAACGTCCGGTTACTGAATGTTTGGCCGTGGTTTGAGGATAAGCTTCCCCGTCTGTGGGATTACACAAATAAACACATTTAGAAACTTATAAAAAGGGCCGGGAAGGTTACGTTGATGCCGTATAGTCGGTCGACTCACGTCGTCACAGGACATGTTGTATTCTGCTAAAACCGTTCGACACCTAGCAGCAATACTGAGGAGGCAAAGGTTAAAGATGACAAACATATCAAAAAGTGTTAGCATAGACATTTATGGCTTTAAAGAGTAACATGAAGGATACATTGACGGCGCCACGACTCGTTTGTGTATCCCGGCAAAGAAAAGTGCTATGAGCGTGATGCAGCTGATGGTAAAGAAGGGATGATTCCACAGCGAGGAAAAGAAAGACACCTGCAGGAAGCAGAATCATTTCATACTTCAGGACATTTGTGCTATTACCCATTTTACAACAATTCCCAATTTTCCCAACATTCTGATTTTTCTGGAATGCTAAATGCCTTTGATCTAATTCAAGTTCAAACTACTTCCACATTTCTCAACCACTTCAAACCGTTCCAACATTAAACTATTCTACTAATTCAAGACATTCATTCTGTTATTCACATTACGACAATTCCCGCTTTTCCCGACATTCCCATTTTTCCGGAATGCTAAATGCCTTTGATCAAAAGAGTTGCAACTACTTCCATTTTTCTCAACCGATTCAAACCCTTCCAACATCAAACCGTTCAACTAATTCAGGAAATTCATTCTATTATACATATCACAACAATTCACACATTTGCCGACATTCCCATTTTTCCGGAATGCTGAATGCCTTTGATCTAAAGAATTCTAACTTCTGCCACATTTCAAGATTCAAGAGATTCAAGATTCAAGAGAGTTTTATTGTCATGTGCATGGTAAAACAGCAGTTATACTATGCAATGAAAATCTTATTCTGTTCATTCTCCCAAGAAAAGAAAGAAAACACAAGAAAGAACAAGAACATAAGAAACATAAACATATATACCAATTAATTAAGCAACAACAACAGAAGAGACATTAATACAAATAAATAATACAAATAAATAAATTTCTCAACCGATTTCAACCAAAAGTCAAAATGCTCAACTTATTTAGGAAAGTTTGCATTCCCGACACATTGTTTTGTCATGCTAGGCGTTAGCACACAAACATTAGCACATTTCAATGGTTAGCCACTTCCATAAGTATTAACTTCCGCAGACACTTCATGCTAACATTAAAATGACAAAAATAAAAATGCTACCGTTAGCATGCTAACATTAACATACTAACTTTTTAGCTATTTTCATGCGTAGACACACATATATACAGTATATATATATATACAGTATATATATATATATATATATATATATATATATATATATATATATATATATATATATATATATATATATATATAAACACAGCAGACGGGGACTTTATGAGATGTACGACAGACGGGTTGGCAACATAAGCAGTACCGACTTAAACGAGCTCCACTGTGATATGAATATAAAGTCATACGTTTACGGGAATTTCAGCCGTTTTGGGAACAATAATGCCAGTTTCACACCATCATATAAACCGTTATGTGCAACCGTTTTAGACGGATGCTTACCTTCTGCGTATCGGGGTCTATCAACCAGTTCCATGCCCCCGTGGCTGTGCAAACTGACACCACTATTAAAATCACTGGAAAAAACAAACAAAAAAGTAACCATGACAACCAGTCAACCGAAAGTGAGCATTATTATCTTTGCAGAAGGCCCATTTGATTGTGCAGGTCTATCTAATGAGATTGACTTACTTCTCCACCTTCCTGTGGCAGGTTGCAGACAGGAGACATATTCCGTCAATCTTCTCTCAAAGGCTTTTAAATCTAATGGCAAAACGAACATGATTACTGCACACTTAAACAGTCTCAGCCATAACTAATCGCCCCGAATCGAACCATATACTAAGGAGGGGAGTCGTTTGTCCAGGAAGGTAACAATAGATTTAATTGGCACAGGACGAAACATAAATGTATGACACATAATGTACATTTCCAAAGTAACAGAAATGACTCATGTAAGCAACGGAAGTGTTGGTTAAACGAGCTAACATGTCAGCCACCATGCTACATGCTAATGTCGTAAAGCAGACAAGTCAGCTAACTGTGCAACGTTGCATTCCAATGTACGTATCGAAGCCAATTTCAATCATTAACCAAATCGACCACTGTTTAAACGCTGACCTTTTGTTTTTATTATTAAATATATAGATGTATTACCTTCGGCCTGCTCTAGTGAGTTCATGTCTTCTAATCGTGGTCCCAACAGGCGGCTTCCGCCCCCCTCAGATGAAAGACAGGCAGAGAGGGCCAATCAGCATCGGTTTGGTTTTTTCTTCTCTTCGACTGATTGGCGAGTACAGCACAACGAGGCACCGCCTTTCTACCTCGATGGACAAATCAGGAAGCAGGTGCAGTGTCAAGACATTGGTGCGAGGATGTCGCTGTTTTACGAGTGCTCGTAAAGAGTCAAACCAACAACAAAATTAACTTAGTTTAATAATAAGCTAACACTCATTCACTTATCTGCTTTATATTTCCTGCTGACCATGAATGATTGACTTTGAAAGCCACTAATATGTGACTTGTAGATTTGATTTATGGGCACAAGAGTAATAAATTATTAAATTAATCCAGTTATTGTTTCTGTTTAAATGCAAGTGTTTAATCCGAGGTGGCTTTGGGAACATACAGTCATATTTAAGATACTGAAAACAACACATTTTTCCAATGTCCTCTGTATTGGACCCGAGGACGTATGACTACTTTTCCATATATAAAATGATGAAGATGGTGGATAGAAAGGCATTTGTGTCAGAACCAAGAAGAAAAAAATGCTTATGGCAGAATCATTCATAATATGACTAAAAAAGTGTGGCATGAGTTTGAAAAAAAATGCCAAAAAACAGGAAAAGTTGAAGTTCAAGCTGTGTTATGTTCAACGGGATCAATGTTTTCATGTTGTGTTTGTCATAATAGAGCACAACAAAATATAGATAAGTACAGCTATAAATTGTTTGTTTTAAATTTTTGAAAAATGTGGATGAAATCACTATTCAGCCGCCATGAAGCACCATTGTCCTCTGAAAAGGACATTGCATGAAAAGTAAACCAAAAAAAAACTTCAGCCAAATTATGCGATCAAAAAAATGCAACCTTTATTGTTCTGGATACCACAAAACTATTACTACAAATAATACCAACATCTGACGAGACTGATTTTATTTTTTTTGTTTTTATTGCTAAGACTACAAACGACAGACTCTGCGAGCCACGATGTCAAACTTAATTTAAAAGTACTTTTCCATGCTAAGCATGTTGAAAATATATAATCCATCTGAATAAAAAACACGTTTGGAATGTCAGTCATGTGGCGTCACGCCTTGACTACGTTCCATAGCGCAGTAGTCCCCAACTTTTATGTTTGAAAAATCTCACAGCACACAACCAAACAATGGCAACAGCGATCTGGTGGAAGAGCATTTAATTGTTCTACCTGTCACTAGACGTCACTTTGATCAAAGAGGCATTATTTGGAACTAATACTAATTTTCTGAGCAATCAAGGGAATTTGGATCATTGCCCACAGGAATGTGGCCCGGCACAGTGGTTGGCAATCACTGCCTTACAGCAGGGGAGTCCAAACTTTTTCCAGCGAAATGCTACCAAAAATGATGTTTTTTCCATAATAATACAAGTTTATTCTTGTAAAATTGCGACTTTTGTTCTTCATTCGATTATGACTTTTTTCTTAATATTTTGACTTTATTCCTGTAAAATTACAGCTGTTTTTTTCCATTTCTGCTGGGTTTTTTTTTTTAATTTTCCAACTATTTCATTTCAGCCTTCCTTTTGTAAATTTTCTTCTTGTAATTCTACCTTTATTCCCATAATATTTTTGATCTTTAAAAAAAAAAATGTATTTTTTCTTTATTTCAACATTGTTACTAAAATTACATTTCTCCTCATATTACAAGTTTATTCTCATGAAATTGCAACTTTTTTCCCCATTAGGAAACTATTTTTTTCGCTTATATTATTTTGCTCATCAGATTTACTCTGGTAAAATATCTGTTGTTTTCCATTTCTGCTGTTGTTTTTTTTGGTATAATTTTGCAAATATTTCAACTTTCTTCTTGTATATTTCCTTCTCCTAATATTTTCACTTTATTCTCATTTTATAAATTTTCCCCCAACCTAAGTTTCCAAAAATTACAACTTTATTAATTGTTTTTCACTTTAAAAAAAACTTTAATATTTCAACTTCATTCTACTAAAATGACATTTTTCCTTCTATTATTGTGAAATGATGTCTTTTTTCCTTGCTGGATTACAAGTCTTCTCTTAATATTTTGACTTTAGACTGATTTTCCCATTTTTTCTGCTGTTGGTTTTTTTAATTTTCTAGTTAAATTAAATTTTTAGACTGTACTGCGGGCCAATAAAATCACAGCCACGGGCCACAAATGGCCCCCGGGCCGCACTTTGGACACCCCTGCCTTAGAGTGTGTATGAGTACGCCTTGTTGACAGGTTGTAGTTTGTTTTGCAAACGGATGCTGAACTTGTCTCGCAGAACTTGCTCTACCTCTTCAACCGGCACATCCCTCATATCAAAGACGTCGACGCCCTCCTCGGGTTTGTAGGTGACCTCGCTGTAGATGCAGCCAATCAGGGCTCTGAAACCCGAGGGTGTTTGCAAGGAGCAGATGGACTTGTTAGTGAACAGCGTGCTCGGATCCGTCTGAAGCTTGCTGTTGACTTCGAAGAAGTCCTCGGCGACCTTCGGGGTCATTGTGAAGCAGTACATCGTCTTTGTCAGCTTCCTGTTCACCAGACTGGAACTGGCAAAGTCCGGGTTGAGGATCACCGACTTTCTACTCGACTTCTCCAGAACCCAGACATCTCCCTTGTTTAGAAGACGGAACACGGCGGCCCTCTGAGGCTGGTCCTTCCCGTGGACGAGCTCCAGCGGCTCCCACAGCTGCGACGACACCCCGAAGCTCACGTCTGCTATGTAAGCTTTGCCCTCAATGTCCACCTTGTTGATGAGATGGCTATTACAAGGCCCAAAATCACCCGTGGTGCTGCTGAAGACTCTGGCGCCCAATATGGTCGGGGCGTATCCCAATTCTTTCAGCACCCAGGAAAACAGGAAGTTGTTCTCAAGGCACCAACCACCACGGTTCCGTCTCACGATCTTGTCGAAGATGACGTCCAGGTCCATGATGATTGTTTCGCCGCAGTGGATGCTGAGGTTCTCGAATGGGACCGACATGACGTGATGCTTGTGGATCAGCTTCAGTGTGGCGAGGTCGGCTTTGTCCCGCGGGCCGTAGAAGCCTATTCTTTGGAAGTATGCCTCCAGGTTCATCTTGTCTGCAAAATACAAGTTACTATTGTCATTTTAAGCGGTGCTTTTTTCCAGTACGTTTAGACGCAGAAGTATTGGATAATTACTTTTTTCCTGAACTTTTACCTTTGTTTTTTACCCCTATATTGCCTGCACAAGTGATAGAACGGGTGCCAATCTAATCCCTAAATTGTTCCTCTGCTCAGTCTGACAGCATCAGCATTTCAGTACGATGTTGCTCTAAAACGTTGGTCAACTCCTCTGCAATAACTTTAAGCAGAATTTAGACGGAAAAGAATGTTAAAAACAACGAATTCTCACCTGACTTCAACGACGGCGAAACTTATGTGGAGTTCAGATCTATGCAGTTACACATTACACACACGCGAAAGTGCGCTGTCGAAATACAGTTGGGGGCGTTGTCACATGAGAAAGTAGTGAGCAAAAAATAAAACCCAGTAACGTCAGTGGAACGTATTTATTATTTATCTTGTGGTTTAAACGTTTGTGTGTTATCTGTTTAATGTTTGTGCTCGTTTAATTTTCTTGTTGTTTTCGACCTTTTTCTCAAATAAAACTTTACTGTTTTTTACTACTTCCGGTCAACAACTTCCGGCGCGACAAAGCGGAAATGCCGCCATTTTTTTACGTATACTACGTCAACACGCATTTTGCCTGGCACAAGGATCAATACAACAGTCGTTCTAGTACATGTAAGGATCAAAGTGGGACATTTATCTCGTTTTATATCGTGTCCATTGTGAGTTTTGTGGCGCTGTTGTTGATCTTAATCGGTGTACAGCCTACGAACGTTACGCTGCGGTGTTGCTAGCTTGAGACGTGGTATGCTCAATGGCGATTTACGCAAAAAAATAGCATGGCAGTTTGTATGTCATAATGAAGTTATGGGGTTTTATGTTTGTTTGTTCGCTTACTTACACACATGCACAATGTCTGACGTGTTTACACCTTTTGTGTTTTTCCTCATAGATTTGCCTGCTGTGATGGAAGTTGCACGCCGGGAAACATACTTGATAACAGGAGGGTGTGGATATTTTGGCTATCGGTGAGTAACGCTCTAAAAATGTGTGTTGATTGTCGATTGTAGCCATTGTATTCAACCCAATTGTAATGTTACTTTTGGCGACTTTTTTTTTAATGCATTTCAGTGACGAATCGGATTGTTATGCTCGTTCTCAACACAAGGTGGCGTCCCCACATCAATTTAGTTTACTTGTATACTAGGACGGTATGTTAAAAGATGTACCCATTTTGAATACCTGCAGCCTGGCAACCCACCTGCATAAAAAAGGAGCCAAAATTATCCTGTTTGACATCACCCGTCCAAAGCAAGAGGTCCCGGAAGGAATGGTGTTTCTCGAGGGTGACATACGTAGCTCTGACCAGGTGGGGAGCGCTGTCGCCGGCGTAGACTGTGTGTTCCACATCGCCTCCTACGGGATGTCGGGCAGGGAGCAGCTGAACCGAGACCTGATTGAGGCTGTAAACGTTCAAGGCACACAGAACGTCATCAAGACCTGTTTGGAAAAAGGAATACCAAGGCTGGTATACACCAGCACCTTCAATGTGGTCTTTGGGGGTCAGGAGATACAGAACGGAGACGAAACCCTCCCTTACCTGCCGCTCCATCTTCACCCGGACCACTATTCCAGAACCAAGTCCCTGGCGGAGATGGCTGTGATCAAATCAAATGGAGTCACACTGAAAGATGGTTCTGGAGTGCTGAGAACGTGCGCCCTGCGCCCGGCGGGTATTTACGGGCCCGGAGAGCAGAGGCATCTACCAAGGATCGTGGGCTACATCGAGAAAGGCGTCTTTAGGTTCGTTTACGGCAAACCCAGCAGCCTGGTGGAGTTTGTGCATGTGGACAACCTTGTGTCGGCGCACGTGTTGGCTGCAGATGCTTTGACCGCCACGAGGCAGCACCGCTCGGCAGGCCAGGCCTACTTCATCTCAGACGGACAGCCCGTCAATAACTTTGAATTCTTCAGGCCTCTCGTTGAAGGTCTGGGCTACCCTTTCCCCACGCTGCGTCTCCCCATCGCCCTCATTTACTTTATTGCCTTCCTCACCGAAATGATCCATCACCTGGTGGGACCTTTGTATAACTTCCAGCCGCTGCTAACGCGCACAGAGGTGTACAAAACAGGCGTGACTCACTACTTCAGCATGGCCAAAGCCAAGGCCCAGCTGGGTTACCATCCAAAGGAGTACAACCTGGATGAGGTTGTTGACTGGTTCCGGAGCAGAGGCCACGGGAGGAAACAGCAATGCTCCGGCTTCGGTCGACTCGTGGTCAACGCCCTGTTGGCTGCTGCCTTCACGGCCGCACTGCTCTCTTTTCTGCCAGTTGTTGGCAGCAGATAACACGCCAAAGGACAAGAAAACACATTATGCTAACAAGAATATCGTATGTACTGTATCCAGGTTTACAATGGGGTTTGTTTACAACGCTATGTATCAAGCTGCTTTTATTGGAGACAAGGGGTGGGCGTTCAAAAAATGTCTTATTTTATGGTAACGTATTGTTTTCTACCTAAAACAAACAACACGTTTTTAAGAATATTCATTCGTCTGTATGCTGCAGCCATAGCTTTGGCGATTATTACGTAACGTACAAAATGGAGGGGGGCGTTCATTAGAATAGGTGATAATTGGAGAGAGGCTGTTATTTATGAAACACGTTAACAAACCGAAACAAATTACAATTACAGTCGTCCCTCGTTTATCGTGGTTAATGGGTTCCAGACCCGACAGCGAAGTAGTATTCAATATTAATAAATTCAATATTTTTGTAGTTTGAGCATAGAAAATCTGTTTATGGCCTTCTAAATACTGATTTTACCATTGTTAGAGCCCTGTAGACATGAAACAACACCCCTATAGTCACCTTTACATTTGTATTACCCAATATAGTAGACATAATAATAGAAAGTAAGCCATTTTAGGCATAAATAAGATTACACATTAGTATAGACACCTAGTAGACACCATTAGTAGACACCTAGTGGCCAGTGTAGAATACTAACGCTGTTTCTGGTTAAGGAGGGTCTCACGATACGCTTCAGTCGCTTTATTAAGAAGCAGAGAACGCACATACAGTGAACTATCACCCAGGAGCTGCTGTCGGCCACGCCCTACACTGCTAACCTGCTGCTAGCACTCAGCTAACAGTCCACTCTAGCTAGTCACTTCCCAGGCCCCACTTCTTAAAGGCGCACACAAGTCAGAGATACTGTATTACCTAGGTTCCCAAGGTGGGGTACGCGCACCCTCGGGTGTACGTGAATAAAAATGAAAAACAATTAGTGCCAAACACGTACAATTACGGCTCAAGGCGTGAGGAGAACGGAGCAGAAAGGAGACGGAGCATGAAGTTGTTCATTGCTATGCGTGCATTACATGAACAAATAAGTAAGTGTGATGATGACTTTGTGCATTAAGAGTGTTTCATCTTGAAGATTTCATTGAGCAGCGGTGAAAACCCGTCACTTTGATTGGGGAATCCTCCCAAAAATAAGTCTTTATCGCTGCTTATGTGTATTTTTGTACTTCGGGTACTGCTTTATCGTGATTGTTAAACTTTCCCCATCAACTTGGTATTAAATGAATATGCAGACGTAAACCGCAGCCATCGTGATTGGACAGAAAAAGTAAAGCTCAAATTTAAGTCATTCAAATGGAAGGATGCCAACATCAGACAGGAATAAAAGATAAGTAGGATGATTACTTAGCTATTGATCAGTGCTTAAACTTGATCAAAATGTGACCATGCGATTGACCCGGAATTACTCTAAAATTAATTAACCAGGTAATCATGTTCAATATTTCAGGTTAATTAATATGCCTTTTAAGTGTCCAGGAGTACGTGGGTACATGGTTTCAGGTGAAATGTGTGAAGGGGTACGCCACTGTGAAAAGTCACGTCCTATCGCATCTTCTGAACACCTTATATTTGTATTTTCGTTCATTTAGCCGTTTTTATGCTTGAAGATGCTTAACTTAGGCCAAGAATACGTGCAATTTGATTCTTTTTTTTTTTACTAATAGTAGGCCATATTAAATAACAAACGATCATTTATTAATTATTTGTAGAAAAAACCCGATAGCGTGAGGGAGCGATGTTTGAACCGCGATGTAGCGAGGGACGACCGTACCCAAACTGGATGGGGAATTGACCAAATCCCGGATTTACAGGAAACGATTAAGTTTTGAAAACACATGAACAAAATGCACAATAAATTAGCTTGACTTAGTAATGTGCCTTTTGCTTAATTTGTAGTTATGTAGTTAAATGTGAAAACTCAACTTTAATAATGATTTGGAGTGCATGAGAAAGTGGAAAGGACACTAGCTCTCTTCGGCCACGTGGTCATTGATTAACTGTATATTGAACAACACAGCAGCAACAGAACCAATGTTGTCGTAGCGGTAAAGAGAACATAACACTGATGAGTTCATCGTAAATAACAATGCGGCAAGTGTAACGCGTGATGTTGAGTAGCAGTATTTTAAAGCGCATGTAGAGATAGCTAAAGCTGCTGGATGCTGACCACCGTGATTGTTTAAATGCAGCTACTGCCATCTTGTGGGGTACATTTTTTTTAAAACCACATCAGGAGGTTGCCTACGGCCACCTATGTTACCAGTGCTAATGTGAGACTTAGTGGTCATTTACTTTTGTAGACAACCCCTGGTGACCATATGAGAAAGGCCAGTTTATTGAGTAGAATCATTATTTTGTGTGCAGTGAATCTACCAAAAATATTTGAGTTCACATTGGAGACATTCAGGTTCAATTCAAGTTCAGTTAGGTCATGTCACGATAACAAATTTTGCCTTCCGATTGTTGTGCTACAAATTATCGCCGATAATCGATAATATGGATAGATTTTTTTAGACAATTTTTTCATTAATCGCCTTTAAGGTGTAATTCACATTTGAACCACTAGATGACACTCAAGTATGCATGTAAGTTCTCACAAGCGATTTGTACTGTCTGTCAAACATTTCCCGAAATGTTGGCTTTTCAACCGTATTGGAAGGTTGTATTTCTTTTGCAGTGTGGCAAACAGCACTGTCTGTGAACACGCGCCATTTTGTGCTGTTTCGTTTTATATTTACGCCGCCGATCAAACGCCTCAGTAAGTGTTGACTGTCGGGACGAAGGCTCTGATGCACATCCACACTGGAGCTGTGGGATTGGGCTTAGAAACTGTCGCTTTGTGTCATGCCTTTGCTTGCTAACTGCTAGCACTCTGTGTATCCACTCACTCATCGCCCCCGCCTCCACGTACTGGGACAAAGAGCCTGAATGGCTGACGGGAGGGTTGACTCCCTCCATTCATTCCACTACACTAAAGAACCAATGCGCAGAGACACGTGCAGAGTGAACCCTCTTGTCATCCACCCTGTGTGGTACAGCGAGACGAGGGAAAGGACCAGGCTTACGTACATGCACATGTCAATTTATCGACGCCGTCAAAATGACCCACCTTGTATTTTTTTATTGTTGGATTTATCGTGACAGGCCCAAGTGCCAAAAAGTCCAATTTGTCTTTTCCATGTTTACTGTAATTCAGTGTTGGTAGACGCAGCGCAGACTTTAACTGTCATTTGAATGAAAGTCCGTGTACACACTTTGTTTGTATTCATTTACCATCCTGTTTTGGAAGCATCATTGTGATCGCAAACTGTGCTGAACTGTGAACAATAAATCTTTTCCAATACCGTCAAAATAAAGGTACTTTTAGGAAATGTTGTTCATTCTGTCTTAATTTCTTAATGGTAGTCTCTGTGTTTGGGATGAAATGACTTTTTTTCTCTTGGAGGTCTCATGATGCTCCTTTTCCACTGATTATAAAGGAGTGTCGTGTCTCGTAACAGCGTGTTGTCCAAAGTAGCCTTGATGCTGGAATTTACGATAGTTTTTAAAGTGCTTTCAGTAAGCCCTACTGGGAACACGCCGTTTTGTGTGCCTGTAGCTTTAATGCTAATGAGCTGTGTTTGTCCACAGAGTGTATATCTCCAGGAAGCACTATTGCATCCACATTTTACATATACACTGTAACTCTGTACTTGTCCAGCATGATGGACGCCATATATCACATACAACAGTGTAACATTAAGGAGTGGGAAAGGAGGACACAAATGTTAGCAACACTAGCATAGCGACATGAGTTACAGCGCTAACACTGCTCTCGCATTTGAACAGCAACGTTATGCTTGCTAGCCTATTTGCTGAAGACAAACTAAATGATCAAGCTTCTGTAGCTGACTGACAATAGTCGGCAGGCTTTATTTTAAGATGTGCAGCAAAGCCTGCTTTGTTTTTGTTTTTTCCCTCAACCAATCATGAGAGGCGTTCACCAAACAACCGACATCTGAGGCTGCACTTTGGACATCTGTGGCACATACAGTAGTTGATGTTTGTGCTTTATTGCAAATGTTTACGATTTTATTAGGTACTCCAACAAATGATAATGCAACATTTCTCCCTTCAAGATGACTTTGTATTATTGATTGTTAAATGTGGAGTTATCCACAGTCACAGTGATGATTGTTTGGCTGCTGAACTTGTGCTTTTTGAATGCACTTGCATAAAAGGCTCCAGACCAGGTGAGCTTTGAAGACGTTTGTTATTTTGTCTTTCCGGATGAATGCAAACATCTCCTTTCTGTCTCTTTCTCTGTATAAAGTGTAGTGTTTGGAGGGCCAACAGCCCCTTGCTGAGTTGGTGGCAATCATTGTTTCTCTGCAGCATTAACCACATTCCACAAGGGCGCAGCGCATCCCGTCTCCATCCCCCGCATTCCTTTATCGCGAACGAGTCCCCCCCACCACCACTGCCACTGGAAAAAAAACACTTTTTTAACCCTCCATTTCCTCCTCTCTCAAACACGCGTCCGTGGTTTGTGTCTTTTTTTTTTTAATTCTCTTTGGGTCCACTTTGTTCTCCACATGAGTGCGCGTAGGCAGAAATGTAGAACTCCAAAGTGAGGTGAAATTCCTCCGCGCAGCGCGCCATTGACTGTAAGGACCTTTCAACTTAACAAGAAAAAAAAAAACTCAAGTTGACAAACCGTCGCGCTTGAGAGAGTTTTTTTAAGCGGCCACGGCGGAAGTCTTGCGGACGGCAATGCCGACATTAGCACCGCCACATTTTCCTTTTTGTCTGTGTTTTGCTTCCCAAATGGAGCTCAGCTAGAGGTCCGCTTTGCTAGCTCGCAACTTGTTTCCGGACTACAAAAAAAACATGGACGACTACCAGCAAGATATGGCTCTCCGGGCCAGCCAAATGATGGACGAGCTCTCCCTGTACGACGGAATGTACGCCGCCGGTAGGGACCTGGTGATCGGCCACGATTTGGACTTCTCGCCGCCACCGGGCGAGTGCGGCAGGAGCGCGATGAATGGCACCGCTGTGCTCCAGCAGCAGCATCACACCGTGGAGAACTTCACCACCGGGAATAAAGTCTACACCGCGGCTCCGGTGAGGCCGGTCAAGTGCAGTAGGACCGTGCCTGTGGATTTCTGCGCCCCGCAAAGAGAGGTGGACTACGGCGAGGAGGGCTGCTGCAAGTCCGAGGTGGCTCTGCCGTGCTACACCGGCGTCTCCGAGAGGCAGCGGAGATACTCACTGGAGGTGCACAGGTACAGCACCGGCTCCGCCTTTGACGCCCTCCACAAGCCGTTGCCTCTGCCCGGCAACAGGTGCAACAGCATGTGCATCGACGGGAGGCACGGCGCCGCCAGCCCCCGCTCCAGCCTGGCGTCCTCCGTCTCCTCCCAGGACCAGAGCAAGCACGCCAGCCCCAGGTCGAGCATCAGCAGCCCGCGGGCGAGCCTGGTGGTGCCCGCCCAAGATCGCTACACTAACAGTCCCAGGTCCAGCTTGGTGCACTGCGAGGGTTCCAGCGTGATGAGTCCCAGGTCCAGCTATGCAAGCACGGCCAGCGACACCAGCAAGCACTCCAGCCCCAGGACAAGCCTCAACAGCTGCGACTGCTGCAGCAAGCCCAGCAGCAACCGGACCAGCGGCATCAGCATGGGCTACGACCAGAGACACACCAGCCCTAGGTCCAGCACAGCCAGCCAGTACTCCTTCACCACCAGCCCCAGATCCAGCTACTCGGACTCACGGTACGGGCCAGCGGCTAGGGATGATTTCGAAGGGGCCATCCTGCATGCGGCTCCACTCATGGCCAGCCCGAGATCCAGCTTCTGCAGCCAGGAAGGGAGCTCCAGACCTGGGGCGAGTGCCAACTGCGTGCTCAGCCCGCGCTCCAGCATCTCCAGCCACAGCTCGAGAAGCTCCCGCAGCTCCAGGGGGTCTATGAGCACCTACCCGGACCTTCAGCTGCCCTCCCCCAGGGCATCCATACTGGCGGGACATGATGACTCTCTGATGCAGGAGATCGGGGACTCAAACGGGATACACAGTCGCCTCCATCTCCAGGAGAACACCCTAGAAATGACCTCTGGTTCATCGTTGGGCAACAGCCTCACGGCCTCCAAAACGTCCTTGGCGGGGCAGAGGTTCAAGCTGCCCTATCAGGTGACCCCGAGCCGGGAGAGTGGCCCGAGCCAGGCGGAGAGGCGGCTGGAGGCGCTCACCTTGGAGCTGGAAAAGGAGCTGGAGATGCACATGAAGAAGGAATACTTCGGTAGGTGGTCAGGCCCAAACACAGCGTTCAAAAATAGTCCTTTTATTTTATTTTCACTGTTGTTTTTGCGACTCTTGAGACCCTTTTGAGATGCTCACTGAGCTGTGAAGTCTCACGAGATTTGCTCACGTCTCACCTTGTTGACCGTAGCTTGTAACGTACAGTGGAACTTCGCTTTTCATCTTTAATCCATTCCTAAAGGTCCGAAAGTACGAAAACCGAAGACATTTTTCCCTTCAGAAAAAATGCAAATCTAATTCACTCCTTTCAACATCCAATAATTTTAACAAAAAATGCATTTTAGAGAGAATCGTAACAGTTTTACATGCAGAAATACAAGCAAAATCCATATAAATAACAGGTGAAATGGATAAATGAACATTTAACATTACATTTACTGTTATTGACAACTTGTTGGTGAACATGGTGATGGGGGGGGGACGAAAGACCCGTGTGCTTGCTAACTTGAATGTTCTCACCTTCCTTGTCAAAGTTCTGCCACTCGCAACTTTTTTTTTTTTGCAGCACAGCACAGATTCCTTTAAGACTCAGAAATACGCAGTGTGCTTGAACCGCAGATACACGCATAATAAAGATGATTAAAGGATTCCCTGGCCAGAATCTGTCTGTAGTATCCTAATTAACAAAAAAAACACACAGTCCATTCTTCACAGAGACCGAGTCACCAATGCGTGGATGCTTTGTTTGGGCACTCGACTAGTTTGTTAGGCGCACTGTTTGACATATTTATGACAATCATTTTTTATCAAAACCCAGGGCGTACGACAGCCGAGGCTCCACTGTATTTAAAAATGGTCCGTTCTAGGGTCAAGCTGTGGCCATCTTAAAACCTTTATATAACTCTACAGGCAATGTTTTAAGTAACATTTTAACATTTGTAACTCTCATGCAAGTGTCAAGTGAGCACAAAACCTGAGTAATAAAAGTAAAAGTAAACAAACACAGCCTTTGAAGATGCCTGACAGACGCGTAACGGGGATTGAATAGGAAACAGTTTTGTTGCTGGTTATTTCCGTGCCATTATGCTTTCTGTCGTTGTTTATCAATACATTTAATGTATACATGTTTTGCCGTTACTGATATCGTGCTGAGCTGAAGGCTCTCGGGATTTGCTGATGTTTGTTTGACTTTTGGGGCTTATTTTTTGACACAAAATGTCGAATTTGTACTTTTTTGGGTGCGTTTGACTTTGAAGGTTCTTTTGTATTTTGAAGCAAAGCCGCTGCGTTTGTGTGTTTCTATTGTCATTCATTCTATTGTCATTGCCAACGGTGCATTTGATTGGTATCAAACAGACATTAGCGTTTCCCACAGGACTGCAGTCTGTTTGTGATTGTAAGTGGGGGTGGGGGGGTCTATATGATGTCATCGCATCTCGTGACGCATGTGTATGTAATTTTTTTTAAAAGCCAAAAAAAGGCACAGTCATCCCTTGTTTCAGACCTGACCATGATAAGTGAATTTTCGTGAAATAGGTTTTCTTATCTATGAATGGAATATTTTTGTAGTTAGAGCATAGGAAACCTGTTTATCACTTTCTAAATATGGATTTTAACATTAGAGCCCTCTAGACATGAAATAACACCCCTAAAGTCACCTTTACACTCAATTTCCAAATATAGGAGGCATAATAGGCAGAGTAGTACCAAACGACAGAAGAGTGTCTCCAGGCACCATCTTCTTAGCGCTACCGCTAGTCACAGGTAGACTACGTTCGGGTTAGGGTTAGAGTTTGGGCTAGGCTGCACACTTGTGATTGTGTTCTGCACGCTTCCACAACTTGCCCTTCATAGAGGTGGTAAAGCATGTGCCCTGCATGTCTGGACCTCTGCTCCCACGACGCTTGTATTTGATTACTGAATAAATGCATGACGCAAGGAACACTTCCTGTCCTTCAATTTTAATGCGTACTGCCTGGGAATCGGGAGCGGAGTTACGAGGCATGCATTTGTGGCTGGCCACCACAAGGAAATGAATATATGGAAAGCACTGGACCCCGCTACTTGGGTACCAACCGCGGTTGAAGGGTACCAAAAGGGCGCAGCTTGTTGACACGCTTCATCGAGGTTTGTATATTGTCTTCACAGGAAAGGTCGGCTGAATGCAATCGGAAAAAGCCCAGCAGAGACATATCCGTTTCCGTAGCGACTGTGAAGAAATGGATTGTTTTGTTTCGGCTGGGTTGGTAGTAGCGACTGCCAGCTCTTTAGCCTGTGTTGTTGTTGTGGTGAAGAAGCTGTAAATCAACAGCCGGTGTGTCGATGCAAGCCGGCAATTGAATCACCGGCGTCATCCCCAACCCACACCCGCCTCTTACTCCCCCTGGAGCAAAGCCCTTCATTAACCAGCCAGTGGGGAGTCGGGCGCTCCCAGATCCTTGGCACACGATTGCGGAAGGCGGGCCAGACAGAGCCTAGTAAGGAGGGGAGGGGGTCAGGTCTGATCAACCTGCCCTGACTAGTAATGACTGGACAGATCATTAGGTACACCTGTGCTGTACTTAATGCAAGAGTTGCGCCTTTACTGAGAACATAATGCTCATTTTGGATTGCTCCTGTCATTGAGGTGCTTTGCTGAGAGTTGTTTTGTCTATTTTTTTGCGGCAGGGCAGCTCAAAGGTGGAGGAATGCGGTGGCGTTTTATTTTTAACTCCGGTGAATGCAAAACATCCTGCTCTTGCCACACAGACACAAAATGGGCACATAAGGGATTCAACATCCTGTTTTTTTTTTTTTTTTAAACAATGTCCTCACTGTCTTGTTAAACACTAACCATCGTTTGTCCTTTGGAAACTTTGTAATTTTACACGGATTGACACGTAGCAGGTCAGTCGAGGTCCAATCTTCAAATCCCCATTTGGTTACGGAATAGTAGTGTGGTAAGGAAGGCAGAATAATGCCTAACTGCCACGGAATTCAGTTGAGTGCAGACCTCCTGCGGCTAGTTAATGTTAGCACCCAGTTGTCTTCATAGGTACAGAAACGACCTAATTGTTCATGCTTTATTCACAGAGAAAATAGCATTAAAATGAACAAATAATAAAGAAAATACGGTGGCACTGTTAGGACGCATGAAAGATTGATTATGGTATTTTGAAACGTCGGAAATGACTGAGATAGAAATAATCAGTTCCAGGGTCAAACTGTCTTCTTCATAAACTTTGATTGAAAGTCCCATTTTATGGTGTTTTTCACCAATTTGAAGTAAGTGTCAGAAGTCCCACTGTTAAGCGTCCAGCCCAGCTCTCTTGCTGCTAAATCAAATTGTTCGGACGGGTTTTTTACCGACTTCCAAAAGGTCAGTATTATCACTAAGCCTGATTGCCATCCTCTAATGCGCATGGAAGACTGTGTTGCCCGCAAGTGATTAATTAACCGGGTCTTCTTTCTGTTTGTTGGACGATATCATAGTACAGTCATCCCTCGTTTGTCACGGTTAATTGGTTCCAGACCCAACCACAAGTTCCGCTAAGTAGGATTCAATATTAATAGATGGAATATTTTCATAGTTAGAGCATAGAAAACCTTTTTATACATTAAAAAATACATTTTTTTGCCATTATTAGAGCCCTGTAGACATGAAATAACACCCCTATAGTCAGCTTTACACTCCTATTATTCTTTGTTTACACCACATTGCTCAACTGTAATCTGCAGGCTAACTAGTTAGCCTTCAATTGATTTACTTTATTGTAAACTTAAAGGGTTTAAAACGGAGGGGGAAGAAGGACAAAGAAGCCACAAACTTATGAGAAAACTTATAATAAAACAATTATCGATGCATCTCGATGCATCTTTTTTTGTGATACATTTTTTCATGCATCATTTTTTCGATATGTAATTTCTCTTTACTCACTGTGAACTACTAAAACAAAGCATATTTGGAATAATCCACAATGAAAATGAACATGAAACAGATGAATTTACTTCTATTGTCTTTGAATAATTGGAAGGTTACATCTACCAACGTATTTCCCGTTGCACAGAACCAGCAGGAAAAGTCAAGTGCACCAGTAGCAGCGTGTATAAAATTAACAAACTTCAGGTGATGTAATAGCGCTAACATTACACTCACATTTGAACAGCAACATTGTCATGCTAGGTTAGCCTATTCGCTGAGGGGACTCAAAATGATTAAACTTCCAAAAATAAAGTGTTCCCGCCTCTAGCTGATTCATGGCCGGTTGGCAGACCTCTGGGCTGCATTTTAAGATGTGTAGCGAAGCCCTTTTTGTTGTTGTTGTTGTTGTTGGTGAAATGGTGGGCGTGAACACAGGGGTGGGCTCACCTATCTAGGGGCGGCTCATTTTAATGGCGGTATTTTAATGTGTGTAGCGAAGCCTAAAAAGCCTAAAAAAGGAGCATCCTCTATGTTGTTTCTAGTCAGTGTAACGCCTCCTAAGTACAACCAACCACAATTTGGGAAGTAGTGCATCAAATGCTCTCTTTGGGTCAAACTTCTGTGCAAAAACAGGAAAGAGTGTTGAAGGCGACAGTAGTAGTAGTGTGTAGATGGTGAGGAAGGGTGAGTACAATGGGAGGAAGTAATCAATGATTGCAAAGGGTGGCCACCGTGATTACAACTGGATTTAGACAGAGGAAGAAAGCTACTACGGTATACAACACTGTGAATAAACGCATAACTTTTATGAGTTGCTGTGTGTCCTTCCAGCGTGAAAGCTGGAGGACATTTTTATGGGCTATCTTCGGTGGCAATGAGCCTGGAAAATATTCCGAGTGTCCTTGAGGTCTCAACCACGGCAGCTGGTGATGAAGATTTACGATAATCGACGTGCGTACGGCTGCGTTGTAAATAAAAATAAGCTTGCTATCGTGTCATCCTGCTGACTCTTTCTGTGCATTTTCTATCAAAACCCTGTTAGTTGGACGAGTTAACGGGCAGTAATCGATTAGTTTTCCTGGTCACGTCACATGCTTGCTAGGCAGATTTGATAGGCCGCAATCAGTGCCGCCCTGTAGGCTAATGGACCGACTGTGTGTCCTGTCGACGCCGTGACCCCGGACTAACCCCACCCAGGCTCTCCCTGAGGAATGTGACCCCAGGCGAGGTTGTCTTGTTGGGAGCTGGTCAGTCTGCTCCCGCTGCATCCCAATATTTTGTTTATCCCGCCTTAGAAGGTCACTGTGATGTGTTGTTGTTTGTGTCTTCAGGAAGCACCTGTACTGACCTGTCTGTAATGCGGGGCGGTAATCATTAAAAGTGACTTTTTGATGATGTTCAAAAAGTGATATAGGTCACTAATGACACACAAAACAGCATGTTCCCAGTAGGGCTTCCTAAAATCACTGTTAATCTACAGTAGAACCTCAGTTTTTGTCAATCTGTTAGAAAAGGTCAGGTGACAGTTGAATCATACTTAAATCAAACAAACAGAGCGGAATACGTATAAATGACGAATTAAATGGATAAATGATCATTTAGACTTTTTCCACTGGCCCAGCTTGCTATCTGTTATGTGTCTCTGTTAAACCATTCCCCCTGCAAGCTGTGTTAAAGGAACCTTTACATTACAGTCCTGTTGTATCAGATGCTACTTTCCTATTGTGCTGCAAGTTCTTTCTTGATTTCAGTAGTCTTTCTCAGTTGCGTTTTTAGCAGCCGTGCTAAAGGATAAAAACAGCCCAGTTAGAAATACGCAGTGCACTTGAACGCCTCATCGGCATAGAGCACAGTGCTTGAAAGGAGGAAGGAAATAGACAGATACAGAGTGGTTTGTCGTTCTGTTTGTGTTCTATGAAGAAATAAACCACCCAAACACACACAAATGGTATTTTAGTCGAGTTTAAGTCTGGCTGATCTGATAGTTGGGTATACTTATATGTCAACATATATAAATATATGCAGTCGTCCCTTGCAATAACGCAGCTCAATTATCTCTCCCTTGGACTATCACGGTTCTTGAAAAATTAATTAATTAACAAATGATCGGTTTCGTTTCATGGTTGACTGTCAAAGTATTGAAAGACACGGGTGTAAGTAGTATTCTGGCCACTGGGCGTCAGTAATGTTCCATTATTGAGACATGACATTAGATTATACTGCATGCAGTCAGCCATGGCATGTCCGACTTGATAGAGTGAAAAGAAGTTCTCCTGCCATTCAGTGTGGAAGTGGTATTTGTCCTTTAAACCCTTTCTTAAGTTTACTGTACAGTAAATACATTGGAGACTAGCTAGTTAGCTCGCTAGCTTGCTAATGTTTAAGCTTTTAAGTTAAAGGGGGACACCTAGTGGCATTCCGTTGTTCTTGTTGTGACGCAGTACACAAATTGAATGATACAGAGCTTTGTGTTATGTAATGCTTTCTAATAGGCTTCTGCCTTGGGGACTGTAAGTAATGTGTATAGGATAACTGCCTTCATTGAGTGGTACCGGCATCGTGGTCTCAAAGTGACAAACAAAAGACTGTTTTTTGATTTGTCTGTGTGTCTTTTACCAGGTATCTGCGTCAAATGCGGCAAAGGCGTGTACGGAGCGAGCCAAGCCTGCCAGGCCATGGGGAACCTGTATCACACCAACTGCTTCACCTGCTGCTCTTGTGGTGAGTCACAAATAATAATGATGGAGTAATAACAAACTGGCCTGCTCATCATCAGAGTGGACCGCGTGCATCCATATCTGCAGTTGCCATAGTGACTGATGGATCGTCCTAAAACACATCCGAATGCATATTTAAAATCCTCTGCATTGGAACATCTGATCAGTAAACGTGGATCTGTCTATCTCAGAATCATGTTCTCGCTTTGGAAACTCTAACAAAAGTACTGGCATGCAATGCTAGCTGGGTTGCCAGTTCCGCAGGTGACAAAGGTGACAAATCAGACATATGGCAACAGCTGTTATCATTAATGGGAAAACTGCACTTTTTTTGGAATTTTCATCATCCACGATCCTTATGTGAAACATGACCACACATGTCTTTCTTTCTCTTTTCCACATGCTCTAAAGAGAGAAAAACAGCTAAAAAAAACAGTTAGCTTGTGGGAGCTCACAATACAAGTAAGAGGACACACCTATTTTGACTATAAAGCCCTAAAAAACCTTCTAAAAAACTCCAACAATGTTCTATTTACATAACTGACCTGTATATGAACCAAGCTACAGTGACATTATTATTGTATATAGCAGCTAGCACGAAGAACAATTTTTATGGCGTCGTGACGCAGCACCTCACGCCACTACCACCAAGTAACGGGCCCACTCAAAACAATGCGACAGGACACCAATCTGTACTGACTAGCAAACAAGAACCAATATATGTACAATTCTGAATAGACAACCAATGTATTAGCCCACATTCCAAGTTTTATTTATACATGGCTAGATGGGCTGTGTTGCGATATCATGTGCTACGTGCTCCATGTATCACAATCGATATCATGGTGACTTACTCCATGGACAGTTGTCCGTCTGGGGCATCTTTTCCAGTTTTTTTTGGTAGGTAGGTAGGTAGGTAACACCGTATGGCGCTCAGTGCAGCAGAAGCACTCTATTTCTGTCGGCATGGCTTGGCAAGCTCCACATGTACACCACCAAGTCATGCCGGTGTAATCACTTGCCCCCCATCAGCTACGAAGTTTCACTCTCTCTTCTTGCGGGCTCAGCTTCTAAAACCAGTAGCTCATCCTCCGTATGTTCAGGCTAAAAAACATAAGGTTCTGGATCCTCATTTGTACAAAAGTAGCCGGTGGCGGCGGCTCTCACAAAGTCTGCCATGATTAGTAGTAGCAAACAGACACGAGCTTGACACGCTGCTGTTGTTGACGGTAGCACTAGTTCCGATCTATGGGCTATGTGGAATCAATGCGCACAGGAAAGACATTCGGGTCATGTTTAAAATGATCAAAATACGACAAAATGACTGTAAGTATTCCATATTATCATGAATGTACCTGTTACTGCATGGTCACAGCACGTCACACTTAAATGTTTCAAGTCAAAAAACACATTGAAATATTAGTCAATGACAACACCACTGATCACAAAATGCAGTTTTGAAATGAAACTTTTTATTATTAAGAGAGGGAAAAAAAGCCAAACCTACATGGCCCTCTGTGAAAAAGTGATTGCCCTCCCCTTTAAAAAAAATAACTGACTTAAAAAAAAAAAATCAACCAATCTGCTACTTTAAACCTTTCTTATTCCCTTAAATTGACACGTGTTAATCCACGTTTCCATGTTTCTAGCTTACTGTTGTGCCTCATGATATATCCTGAAAATTCCTCAAACTTGAAGTCTGTTCGGCAAAATAATACGACTCTACGGTAATGAAATCTTTAATTGGGTTCAAGTACAGTGTGTATGGAGTCTAGAGCATGTGTGTGTGTGTGTGTGTGTGTGTGTGTGTGTGTGTGTATGTGTGTGTGTTTCGGAGGTTCCTGTCACCCGACTCCAGCACCCACCTCTCCCATTTCCAGGGGAAACAAGAGGAAGATGTCAGGAGAGAGCCTTTTCATCCAGGTTGCTCCCATTCATATGTGCACTCCACACGGATACTGATCCGCCCCGCGGCCCTCCCGGCTCTGGAAGAACTGCCTATAAATTTACATGGAAACCAAACACGCATACTTTCCTTTTCATTGTGTCTGAATAAGAAAGCGGGACCGGTTTCCAGTTGCGGGGTTTGTGGGATTTCAACCAAGTAGAGTCCAGGTACCCGATCCCTTTAGCGTGTTCTTGGGTTTATATTAGGGGTGTAATGATACACTATAATTTCGGTTTGGTATGCGCTTCAGTTTTAAGGTCAAGGTTCGGTTCGTTTTTGGTACTGTAAGAGAACAAAATGCTACTAAACTGTGCCTCACGTGATGTCTTCCATGCGGGAACTCGATACGCCTTTCTACCGTACCTAAAAATCGGAAAACAAATTCTTGTACTGTAAACCCCTAGTTCAGGGGTGTCCCTAATTCAGGGGTGACCCCGGGGGGCCATTTGTGGCCTGCGACTGTTTTTTAAAAATTTTTTTATTGGCCCTCAGCACTTAGGCTTCAGGCCCCACGGGTGAAAGCCCGACCAACAGTCTCTCGCCTGCGAGCCCCTTCCCCGGGCCTGGCTCCAGGGTGAGGCCCCGGTATCCCACGTCCGGGCAAGGTGCGGTCCCTCCTCTTATGTTTGTTCATAGGGTTTTCTGAATCACTCTTGGTCTGGCCTATCACCTAGGACCTGTTTGCCTTGGGAGACGCTACCGGGGGGGAAGTCTGGACTTCCCTGCCCCCGCGACCCGGACCTGGATAAGAAGAAAATGAATGGATGGATGGACAATTATGAGTAAAAATAACATCATTTTATAGGCATAAAGTTGAAATATTAAATATATAGTATTAAAGATATAAAATATGACAAAAATGACGTAGTGATATTATGAGAATCAAAGAGAACCGCAAATAAAGTTTTAATTTTTGGAAAATTACGTCGCGGAATAAGTTATAATGTTACGAAAATAAAGTCAAAATATTATGGGTCATAATTATGAGAAGAAAATTTACAAGAACAAAGTTGAAATAGTTGTGGGAGAAAAAACAACAGCAGAAATGGAAAAAAAACAGCTGTAATTTTACAAGAATAAAGTCAATATATTGCGAGAAAAAGGTCACGATTTTATTAGAATAAAATAATGGCATTTTAGGAGCATGGAGTTGAAATATTTAAAAATAAAAATGAAAAAACATTTCTTTAAAACATTATTAAGAACAAACAAAACAAAATTAGGTTGGGGAAAAAGTTATAATATGGGAATAAAGTCAAAATATTATTGGAATAAAGTCATAATATTATCAAAAGAACATTTCCGAAGATTATTTAAGAAGAAATTTGAAATATGTGGAAAATTACAAAAAAAAGAACAAACGCAAAAATGTGAAAAAGACTGAAGTTTTGTTTTGTTTTTTTTTTTTATCACAAAGCTGAGATGCCTTTTTTCTTGAAATATGTGTATCACTTGTGTCACTTTATAAAATATTTAAGGGGCTTTTGCATCTTTTCATTTTTCAGTATGTGGCCCTCGGAAAAATCACAGTTCCTCTGTTTTATAATCTTGGACTATTTTGTGTGGGTGGTGGGATCGCATCATAAAACAGCTTTAAGGAACGTTTATTGCCATTTGACACAAACCAAACAGCCGCTAAGAGAATTATTGTTGCTTTTAGTGGGAAAATCATGTCCACCATTAGCGAACAAGTCACTTTGGGTGCTGGTTGTTTGCCCGTCCCATCACTCGAGATGCTTTATGGCTCATGTAAACTACAGTGATGGATCGTTTGACCTCCCGTTGAATGGGAATGTTTTTCTTTTAAGGGCTCCGAGATGTGACGCTTCAAGAGTTCTTGCTCTTGTCATAACACAAGCCAGTGATTTATAAGAAGCTGCGTTCGTATGGCTATATTTGTTTTGGCTCTGCTGTTGTTGTTGTTGTTGTTGGGCCCCTAAGTAGGGTTTTCCCTTCTGGAGTGAGCGAGCGCTGAGACATTGCTCGCTGGTAGCCTTGGGCTTTGTTTAACCGTGCATAATTGAGCCCTCCTCTTGGCTTACTCCCATGGTTGCACCCTTTTTCATGAAATGGCCAAGAATGCAAACTACCCTCCTCCACTTGAGCCAACCTTCCCCGGAGGACCTCATTCAGACGGTCAGGGAGCGCATGTGGCGTGAAGGAGTGCATGCAGACACCTGTGCACAACTGGAAGCATTTGCCGAAAGGTTTTACCGGAATCCCAGAGAAAATTGAAAAGAGGTGTTGAAGTGTGGCTCCAACAGATTACTCAAGACCCCAACCAAAGATCATTACAGTAAACACTCCCATTATAAGCACAGCATTGATATCGCTTCTGGTTCGATCAGCCATCCTCCATGTTGAAGCACCCTTGGTCAAGATACTGAAATCCCAGTTGCACCTGATGACGTGTAGGTAAATGTGCTAACAGTGCCATAGCGCTTTTAGTATCTTGACCTATGCAGTTATTGGGTATGTGCGCTCAGTGTATTTGCGCTGTGTAGCTATTGTATGCCACTCACAAAAAGTTAGGGATATGCACAAATGCTGTTAGAGAACGGCAAGTGTTGAACATGTTGGACATGTGCATTCAAAGCTAGAGAACCTCAAATTAAGTTCACCTGTAAAGTTTAGACAGTAGTACATTTTATGTTCATCCTGAAATGTATCGGAAATATCACTCACTTCTTGTGAGTAGTATGTTATGCTCTCTCTAGACTCTTATTCATTCATTCAGTCCCAGCCATTTTTCAAAAGACAACCTGTTCACTGCCGGCCTTTTTAGACGATTTGGACTGGTCTTTCAAGGCACACAGAATCTTGTGTTCTACGGCTATATAAGCAAGCGACCTACCAAAAGAAAGATTAGACTACTGTCTTTCATCAGGAAAAGAAGTTTGCTTCTACCTTTTTCCGTTCTTTGGTAATCAGCAGTAGAACATAGGTAAGTTTCAGGAAAGTATCAGTTCCCAACTACAAAAGGGAGACAACCAACATTCACTTTGACACTAATATTTTTTACTTTTGTCAAAAATCAAATACATAAACAACTATACCAACATAAAAAAGGGTTGTTTTACATCCAAATAACAATTTATTTACAAATATAACACAATGAACTAGTTACAATATTCACATTTTGAACTAAACTATGTGAGTGCACGCGCGTGCATAAGCATGCGTTAAAATTTCCCTACAATGCGTAACCTGAACGCTGCACTCCTCCACGCTCTCTCGCTTCCTCCTTCCCGTCATGTGTGATTCTTCCATCCACATGATCTCTTCTGCCGAGCTCTTATCAAATGCACTTCTGCCACCTCGTGGCCGTTTTTATAGCTTAAAATTTCTCTGACCTTCTCGGACCTTCAGGTTCATAAAAACGTATAACTGCGTCTTTGGTATTGAATGAGTTCATCTGCGTGCTAATGTCCTCTTCGTAGCTGGTTACTCCAGCGAGGCTTCTGTTAAAGTGTAGTAAGCACTCATCCTTCTGTTGTTTCGCTTATTTACATTCAAGCTTGCTTAAGCCTAGGTCGCAAACGGTCGTACGGGCAAAAAAAACACAAGAGAAGTTTGGACACCCCTGCATTGTTAAGATAGAATTAAAATCTCTGTCGTAGGCCGAACTGATATTGTTTCTATTGCATGTCGTCTGCATCGCGCATTCGGGGGCAAGCGTAGCTCAAGTCGTCTTTCCAACCTGAGGTTGCTGGTTTGCTTCTCCGTCTTCCATGCCTCCTTGGGCAAGATGCTGAACCCCCCGTTGCTCCTGTCACCACAAGGTCAATGTGATCACGGCGTCAAAGCACTCCGAGTGCCTTGAAGGTAGAACATGAGCGCCCCATCAACAGTGCTAATCATACGTGGCCAGCGATTCCCTGAGTTGGAATCTAACCGTGGACCTTTTTGATGTGAGGCAGCCGTACTTAACCACCCGTCCAATGACGCTGCTGTGAATGAGTGTTTGTTCAAGGTCAAGTTCTTGCCCACAGTTTGTTTTGGCCTGCCATCATTTGGTCCGAGAGACATTTCATGTTCTCTGAAGCTTAATGTTTTCCTCGCAATGATTAGTTTTTTTTCCCGTGTGAAGCAAATTGTCAGTTGTTAATATGATGACTCATTCCTAATTGAGACCAAACCATCTGAAAGTAGAAGACAGTTGTACCTTCCAGGCAATGGAAATGTGGGAGTGACAGGAACATTTCCTGTTATGTCATTAGGAACAACTCAAGGAAATATTGTGTTTAAAAATTGTGACCCGATTCTGGTGTCTTTACAAGTGTGATCACGGGGGGGAGGGGTGTACGTCAAAGGGCAAAGTGGTGTCTATATCCTGTTTTAAAAAAAGAAACGTTGCGAAGCACTGTTTTACTGGAATGCTGACATGCTGGATCGCAATTCAAGCTGGGAAACCATTTTGGGTCTTGAAAGTCATTCCAGTAAAAACTTTGCATGTCGCCACTTCAGACCGAGTGTCCAGGCGGACTCGTTTGCATCTTTTCCCCATTTGGCATGATTGTCCTTTGATTGAAACTTGGGATAAGACGGCGTTCGAATGTCGTTGGTTTTTGGCATTTCCTCCTTTGTCCCTCGAGGGCGGGACCACAGTTAGCGGGCGCAACTGGTGAGGAATAAATGTGTAAATGCAGCCTTCTTTTGGAGACTTGATCATACTTCACAATGTCACAGCACATGTTGGAAACATGTTGCATGTTTCCGCCTCAGTGAACCGCGGCTCTCCACAGTGCCTGCAGCACTCATGCAGCCCCACGTGGTGACACAACCACCACCACGCTTGACTGTCGGCAAGACACAATTAGGGAGTCATACTCTACTTCACACTGTCATATTGGAATTCATGTTTCCCTTCAATGAACCCCAGCTCTCCACAGTGCCCTGAGCACTCATGCAGCCCCATGGGGTGACACTCCCACCACCATGCTTGACTGCAGGCAAGACGCAATTATCAGAGACTCCAAAAAAACAGAAAAAGTTGCGAGTTTTGTCGTTAGTGACAGTTTAAGTCGTCAAGATCGAGGAATAAAGTGTGATTGAGGTGCGGCTACTTTGATGTCCACATCAGGAAGACAATGCATGGTATGCTGCGTGCTGTTATGCATGATTGAACTCAAGAATACCCTATTTCACACTGTCGCAGTACATGTTGGAATTGATGTGTCCCCTCAATGCGTGTGTGGCTCGAAGCTTGAACAGCTGCTGCCGAGTGGAGCCGTGAATGAATGCTCCTCCCACAACAAGCAAGAGCCAAGCTACAAACATACCAAGATGAACATCCATAGCTGCGCACTTGCTTAAGGGGTCGGTATGGCACCAAAAACAATAAGAAAGTACGAATAAAGCACTGTTAACACTAAAAACGCAGCGGAAAATACGGAGCTGCTGTAACTAGCTGCCACTCGGGAGGAGCCATCTTGAAACATGAGACCTCCGCATCAAATCCAGTCTTATCGTTATGAACGATGTGCTTCTTTCTGATGTCGTGCTTAAAAGAAATATTGCTATTTTAAAAATGTCGACATATGGCCCAGCCTTACTGACTACTTTCAAGTTTAGCCGGGTTGACTTTCTACAGGATTGTCCCTCAGAAGATATACTGTAGTGTCAATTGTGTGTTCTCCATTTAAATATCCTACAAAGTCAAACACTTCTGAGGTCCTTCAAACAAAATCTTGGGGAAAAATACAAGAAATATTTGAATCGTCAAGTCCGACCGCTGGAGCGCAGTTCAGCGAGCGTCAGAGGATAAACCTGCGATTTTTCGTATTTGTTTTTTCTCATTCCAAAAGAAAGCACATCCTCAACAAGGCTTCTGAAGAGTCGCCCTCCCGTGTCCTCACACGTCCTCCCTTGGTACGAAAGTAGACTGTTTTATTGTTTTTACAACGGTAAGCTTCTTTTTACGCCTGGATCGTGCTGGATTGCAGAAAACGGAGATGAAGGTTTGCCCACTGACAAAAGGCCTGGAGGAGAGCGAGGCAGGGAACTCTCTGCTTCCCCTTCTTCTCCTGGGCGAGGGGAGCGGGCAGAGAGCAAGTGTTGGAGAGGTACTGGCGGGGGTGTTGAATGGGACCAGCTAGTGACCTCAGGCAGAAGGAATGTCCCCGTTTGCTCAGTCAGCCCGCTCCCCTAGCAGCGCACCACGCAGTCATCAACGCCGGGGCCTTTGTGTTTCACCTCCCAGACCCCCAAACCTCGAGGCAGAGGCCACAGACGACACCTCGCAACCCCCGCGCGCTCCCCACTCTCGTCTATAATCTCACTGTTCTCGCAAAGGTTGTGAGGCTTTGTTGAGGAATGCTGTCTCTTAACAAGTGTGGCTTCTTCGCACGGCCTTTTTGCCGGGCGCGAGCGAAAATGCTAATTGCTCCTCAGTCCCCCAAGTCTTAAAAGTCTCACCTATTGTGTGTGCGGCATTCCTCGGCCGCTCAGCCCATTTACGCCGTGCCTTAATGTATGACCATCTCCTGGCGTTTGTGACACGGCGTTTGTGTGTGAAATATAGCGATTGCATAAATTTCACTGTTAAATGAGAGGATGATGGGGATGGGGGTTGGGGGGGGCTTGCCGTGTCTTTCGTTTCTTCCCATGCAGGGACACCCATAAAACTGTGGCCCAGCAGATTTATGAGATCCGTGTGCGCCGTCCACCAGGCTCGGGTGAAGCCATCGTGCTGCCAGAGAGACGGGGGGGGGGGTGGCAGCTTGTTGCGGAATTAATCATTTTTGATCAAACTCGTGCTCCAGGATCTTGATGAATGAAGCCTTCGTCTTTTGCTATGAGTTTATTTCAATAGTGATTCTCACCTTCTTTATCAAAATGCTGGCACTTGCAACTTTCCTTGGCTCCATTTTGGGTTATTTGGATCAATAATGAAAGCGGAGACTTGTGTTTTACCTGTGTTAGCTAAGGAAGAACTACAGAGTCAGCTGGTGATGACGTCATAGATGGGCGACGGAGCTGGGGGACAGTGACTTCAGGTTCTGGTTTCCTTGCTAACAGGCTGCTAACAGACGTTATGTGATAAAACAAAGAACAAATGTTACAAGCACAGTTCACACTCAGTGTATTAATAACACGACGAGATTATATGCTAACAAGGAAATGTACACGAACCAAACCAAACTTTTGCGGTAAATTTTCTCCGTAAATCGACAAATACTGTACGCTAACTGGGGCGTACGCTAACCGTGGTTCCACCGTATTATCTAATAATATATCTAGTTAATAGTCAATTTATTTTATTTTTAATTTATGCGTCTGCTGTTGAATAACTTATCGATATGTTTTACCAGTCATGTTCTAAAAGCAAAGTCTTACAGGTGGAAGCTTTAGGTCGACAGCAGAAAAATGGAAAGGTCACTCACTTTGATACAGCAATGCTTCGTTTAGTGAGGTTAATTGGTTCCAGATACGCCCGTGTTAAGTGAACTTCTGCGAAATAGGATGAAATATTTGGTAGTTAGAGCATAGAACACCTGTTTACGGCCGTCTAAATATGGTTTTTAACATTATTAGAGCCTTCTAGACATGAAATAACACCTCTATAGTCATGTTTACACTTGTATTACCCAATATAGTAGACATAATAAGAGAAAACAAGACATTTAAGACATAAATAAGACTTGTACTCATGTGTGTTGCTGTAAATGTGTACTGGTGGCATGGACAAGAAGTGACATTGGGGGGTTCAGAGTTGGGTTTTAGCTCGGCATTGTTTGCGGCCGCAACCGTAGCCCATGTTAGGGATTATGGTGCCCGTTGTGAGATCATTCAAACCAGCAATAAAAGCCTGTTGTTCTGGTGATCAAGTCTGGTGCTTGAACATTATAGTAACATTACTGACACCTAGTGACCAGTGTAGAATGCTACATGTCATCTCAATGTCTTTGAATGCATCATCTGAATGCCTTATATTTGTATTGGACTTCATTTAGCCATTTTTATGCTTATAAATGCTTAATTCTGGCAAAAATTTGCTTCAATATGCGTATTTTTTTACTAATAGTAGTCTGTATTCAACCATGAAATACCATGATTTATTCATGAATGTGATGGGGTGAAGCCACAGCACTTGAAGTAGTGACTGTAAAACAAGCAGTGTCTATGTCGGCCAACTCTATGTCTGTCCACCGTGTTCTTCTTATTACTAAAAAGCAGGAGTGTCCCGATCCGATCTTCAGGATCGGGATCGGCTCGTGATCCGCTGCTTTTGAAGATCAGATAATATCGGCTTCCGCCACGAGATCGGGCTGATCCGGTTGGTGTATATTGTTTGTAAATCTGGGCCACACTCCAACATGGTAGGTGCGGTAATGCGCCTCAATGCTGGTTGCCACTCAACCCCCGCCACCCGCAAGAAGAAGAAAACCCAACACCATCATGCAGGCATGTCCACGGAAAGTCCTGCTGTACAATGGCGGAGCTACGTGGGGGCCGATGGTGGCCGTGGCCACCCTTGGTCACTCAACGGCCACCCCACTGGCCAGCAAGACGTTTGAGGTATCAACTTATTGCCACCCCTGTGCGAGTAATGGTCTCGCTGGGCCACCCCAATGCCGCTGTAACCGCTGGTTGTTTATACTAGGGACAGTCGATAAATAACTATTGTGTTGAAAAGAGGTTGTTAAAAAATAGTTATATATTCTATATCACACCACAAATTGATCTACAACCATGTCAAATGATTAGTCCTACCCTAAAAGTATTTTGTACACCCATTTTTTCCAATTTAATCTTTGATTGGCTTTTTTGTTGGATTAGGGACCTGACTCACGGAGGTTTGCTACAAAAGCCAAACAATATTGTTGGTCGTGCTGTGTAATAAAAAAGTACATTCAGCAATACTTTGGTTGCATTGTTTGTAGCCCTAGTTTCATAACCATATTCAGTTCCACAAATTCATGTTTGTAACAAAAGCTTAAAAAGAAAAAGGATCGGAACGGCAAGACTATATCGGGTCGGATTGGAAGCCAAAAATGTGGATCTGGGCATCCCTACTCAAAAGAGCCTGCCTGAGTCAACATCAGCATAAAATTAGAGGCCCAAAGGGGTAATTTCTGTGAAAAATGGGTCCGTTTATGCCAACACGTGTTGTAATATTGCTAACTTCATCTAAGCGGTGTCAAGCCACAACAGCAATACAATATAACTGCTGTTGAGAATGCACACAATGACTTCCTGTTTGTTGCAAAGTAAACTTCAGCAAAATAAAAGCATGGCAGCATTAACCGTAAGAACGATTTGCGCATGTGCGAAAGCTTTAATGACATTCTAGTCAAGACAAGTCAATGAAATTACGAGGAGTATAAAATATTGTGTAAAAACAGAAGAATCAAAATACAACACAGGTGGTCCTTGATACACGTCGTTTCGTGTTTAGAAATCCTAAAAATTAAAATGTTTGCGGTCAAACAAATGTTGAAGAAAGAGCTGCTATGTGGCGTCGAAGGACATCCTGTCACTTGATTATTATTATTATTAATAGTATTATTATTATTATTATTATTATTATTATTGTTACCACTGGCGGGTTTGTGAGCTGCTCACAATGCACGGAAAGGAGAAGGAAGACGAGAAGGTGTGGTTTTGTCTGTCTGTGTGTGTGTGTGTGTGTGTGGGGTGGGGGTCAGGGTGTGGAGCTGTCTGCCGTATTGATCGTGGATGTCTCGTGAATGGATTCCTGTTGAGATCAGTGCTCAGAGTAATTAAATTGAGGCAGAATGTCGCCTGATTTCGGCCGACCATCTGCTCTGCTGCGCCGACTTGCTGCTGCCGCCGCCACTTTGGGCCCAACAGATTAAAACCAATACGCGTGTGTTGCCAAGACAGCATCAATAAAAACAAAGTCTTTTATCTGTTTGGTGTTCAGACAAAGGGAATCAGTTCAAGTCTACAAGCGACACAATTACAGTTGACGTGACAGCAATGAACGTTGAATCGGGACGTCACTGGACAGGACAGTATTAAGTGCAGCAAGGAAGTCATTTCCGTTTTTAGATCTTAAATTCCTCCTTGTTCCTTTGATACATTTTTTTTTAGCATTAAAGATGCTAAAAGCAATCCATTGTGAGTCAATATATGCTACATGAACAAAACCGTCACAACTTATAGGTGACAAAGCAAATTTTATGAATAATTCATACATTTTATTTTTAAATTATTTTCTTTGTAAAAAACGAGCTATGGGCCCAAAATGCTCGCCCAGGCCACACTTCGGACACCCCTGATGGAAATGATAACGAAAATAACCTGTTTCAGGGTCAAAGTGTGGCCATCATAAAGCGTTTATTAACTTGCAGGCAACGTTTGAAGTAACAATTTAGCCTTCTCAACTCTCACGCTGGTGTACAAATTTGCCAATAATAAAATGTAAGGACAAGATAAACCAGTCGTACTTGACATTACCGGCTGGAATAGAAGTATAAAAAGAAGTTAACGCTGTAAAACATCATATACAGCACAGTGGTGTGAAGAAGTGTTTGCTCCCCTTCCTGATTTCTTATTTTTTTGCCCTCTGTCACACTTAGTGTAAATGTTTGAGATCATCAAACTAACGGAACACAAAATGCAGTTTTTAAATGAAACCTTTTTTTATTATTAAGGGAGACAAAAAAATCCAAACCTACATGGCCCTGTGTGAAAAAGTGAGTGCCCCCGTTAAAACATAACTTAACTGTGGCTTATCACACCTGAGTTCAAGTGGTAAGGCTTATAAAGTCATTTCTAAAGCTTTGGGACTCCAGTGAACCACTGTGAGAGCCATTATCCGCAAATGGCGAAAACATGGAACGGTGGCGAATCTTCCCAGGAATGGCCGGCCAACCAGAATGATTCCAAGAGGGCAGCGACGACTCTTCCAAAAGGTCACAAAAGACCCCACAACAACATTTGACAAAATTTGACCTTTTTGGAATGTGTGTCCCCCACTACATCTGGCATAAATGTAATGCCACATTTAAGAAAAAGAACATCATACCTACAGTCAAATATGGTGGTGGTAGTGTGATGGTCTGGGGCTGTTTTGCTGCTTCAGGACCTGGAAGACTTGCTGTGATAAATGGAAGCATGAATTCTGCTGAAGGAGAATGTCCGGCCATCTGTTGGTGACCTCAAGCTGAAAGCAACTTGGGTCCTGCAGCAGGACAATGATCCAAAACACACCAGCAAGTCCACCTTTGAATGGCTGAAGACTTTAGAGTGTCCTAGTCAAAGTCATGACCTGAATCCTATTGAGATGCTGCGGCATGACCTTAAAAGGAAAAGCCTCCAATGTGGCTGAATGACAACAATTCTGCAAAATTCCTCCATAGCGCTGTAAGACTCAATGCAAGTTATCACAAACGCTTGACTGCAGTTGTTGCTGCTAAGGGGGGCCCAACCAGTTATTAGGTTTAGGGGGCAATCACTTTTTCACACAGGGCCATGGATTTTTTTTCTTCCTTAATAATAAAAAGTTTCATTTGAAAACTGCATTTTGTGTTCAGTTGTGTTGTCCTGCCATGAAGGATCCCTGCAATCTGTTTTTAACGTTTTTGTTTTGTTTTCAGGGAGACGACTGAGAGGGAAAGCCTTCTACAACGTCAACAGCAAAGTCTACTGCGAGGAGGACTTTCTGGTATGTAACTACATAATGGTCGGCTCCATGGCCACTGGTGTTTTATATGCAATACAGAGCATTGATTCGCTATCACCAGGAATTTCTAACGCACATAAAGTTGCTTCTTGATGCTTACAATGCTTTTTTTTGGCACCGTATGACTGTTTTTGCATTCACCTTTGGGGCAGTTCTGATCGAGCCCTATGAACTCTGCCTAGCAACAAGTGGCATCAAAGGGACAAAGCAAACAAGCTAAAGTTCTCGTCGCGGGGACTGTCAGAAAACGTTCTTTACCCCCGTAAGAGGAAACTACAATCAGAGTTAGGGGCCACCCCAGCAATTCACACTACAGGACAGTTTTAAGATGTGTAGTGAAGCCTGCTTTTTTACAAAGCTGTTCTCCATGACCTAATGTTGTGGCCGCTGAGTGTCCAGTTTCGATCACTGCTACTTCAGATGTAAAGCAGGATGATCTAGAGGTTTGGAGGTCAGACAACAAAGACGGGGTGGGTGGATCCGTCACCCCCGCAGGGGAGGAGGTGATGGCAGATGGTCTGACCAGACCTGAGATGTGATGTGAGGGCAGGGGGGGCTGCCCTTTGCTGCTTCCTCCTACCTCCACCTGGTAGCTGTGACTGCACTATATGTGCCCCCCACCCCCACCTCCACCAGTCATAAGGTCATAACCCTGAGGGGATTCAGCACTACAGATGGCCACCGTCATTATATGTTTACACCGGAGGCGGGTTAGGGGGGCTTTTGATTTGATGTATTGGGGTGTTTTATTTCCTGTAACACCCACAAGGCGCTGGTCTGGAAGTTGCTGAACAGCCTTCCGTAGTCCATGACACCCATAGACCAGCGGTGTCTAAACTTTACATTCAGAAAAATTAAAGGATGGGGGGGCCCACTTTGATATTCTTTACATTTGTGTCGATAGTCGCACCTGGCTATAAGTCACAGAAAATACCGTAGGTCAAGATATGCTAAGTACGATAATCCCTCGTTTAATCGCGGTTAATTGGTTCTAGACCCGACCGTGATGAGTGAATTTGAGCAGGATTCCTGTATAAATCCATTTTTTTTGTAGTTGAAGCATAGAAACCATGTTTACAACCCTCTAAATGTGTTTTTTAACATTAGAGCCCTCTAGACATGAACTAACACCCATATAGTCACCTGTACAATCATATTACCCAATATAGTAGACATAATAAGAGCAAATAAGACATTTAAGGCATAAATAAGACATAATATAGACTCGCACATGTTAGCATTGGGAGAGTTCCTTGTTTTGTTTTTTTTACTTCTGGTTTCTGTACAGTACTTCAATGTAACATTCCTGACACCAAGTGACCAGTGTGGAATGCTACCTATCATTCACAGCGTCTCTGAATGCGTCTTCCGAATGCCTCATGTTTGCATTTTACTTCATTTAGCCATTTTTATGCTTGAAAATGCTTTCTTCAACCACGAAACAGTGATGATTTATAATAGATGTGTTTTTGAAAAAAAAAACGTGATAGAGCGAAAGCTTGAAATTCGAAGTGCAGATTTTTCTTTTAACTTTTTAAGTCGCGCATCTGATTTCCTCCACAGTACTCTGGGTTCCAGCAGACGGCTGAGAAGTGCTTCGTGTGCGGTCACCTCATCATGGAAATGGTAAGACACACAGAAGCTAGCCCAGTGGAGCCAAACAGAACACCGTTTGACTTCAGAATCAGTTCCCCCTCGTAGGAAATCATGTAAATACACACGATCTGTTCCAGGGTCAAACTATCATCATCATCAAACATGTGTGAACTACATACTGAATTTTAAACATTTGTTTGACTCACAAGTATACAAAAATAAGTTAACCACTTAAAACACTTAACTTTGGACACGTGACACAGTGAGGAACAAGTGTACCTGGGAGGCAATAAAGCTCAGCCTTGTTGGGAATGGAATATTTTCCCACTGTTCTGGACGGGTCCTGCTCCACATCTGTGCTTGTCTACAACAGGGAGAATTTCTTTGCGTAGTATAACTATCTGTTTTACTCTGCATATGACAGTAAAACTCTTGAAGCTTGAATCTTCTTACCCGCCCTGGTGTGTGTGTTTATGACTGTGAAGATCCTTCAGGCGCTGGGCAAGTCCTACCATCCAGGCTGTTTCCGCTGCGTGGTGTGCAAGGAGGGTCTCGATGGCGTGCCGTTCACCGTGGACGTGGAGAACAACATCTACTGTGTCAAAGACTACCACACGTAAGAATGTCCTCCTTTTACCCAGCGAGACAGACCCACGTTGGAACAGGATTAGGAACTCTCCATCCAAAATAAAGACAGCTTTGGAACAAAAAAGGCTTCGCTACACATCTCAAAATAAAGCTCTGCTAACTTATTAAAGCTACAGAGGCACAAATGGCGCTGACTAAAAGCACTTTTAAACCGTCTACATTCCAGCATCAAGGTTAGATATTGGAGTTTGGCTGAGGTCTGCGCTCCACTGAATGCTTATGGAATTGTCCGCCACGGCTCAGGTCATAGAGTGACATGAGAGTGGATGGTTCCATCCTTCAGGTCATAGAGTGACATGAGAGTGGATGGTTCCATCCTTCAGGTCATAGAGTGACATGAGAGTGGTTGGTTCCATCCTTCAGGTCATAGAGTGACATGAGAGTGAATGGTTCCATCCTTCAGGTCATAGAGTGGTCGGTTGATGGTTCCATCCTTCAGCACATTTCCAGGATGTTTCAGCATCCGTTCTACATTTCAGTTCAGCTTCAGCATTGCAGCATTCGCACCCAATTTCTCCTGAATTGTCTTCATCTAGTTGAGATGGCACATGTGAAGAATAATAATAATAATAATAATAATAATAATGATAGATTTGATAGGAATGTCCAAGTGCTGCAGTAAAACAACAAGCTAGCTCCAGGTGGTCACGATGCCATCCCTTCTGACGCCGTCATGAGCCTTTCAAAGTTCTTGCATTGGAGTTGAGCGTGTGCCATGCAATTGTCCACTGAAGTGCCCACGGGCGGTGTTTTCTGGTTGGTCAACTCGGTGAGCAACCAGGAAGGGGGCAAACACTTTTCCACACCACCGTATGTGGCTTTACCTTCAATTTAGCGGGCAAATTAGTTTTGTAGCTCCAAGCGGGTTTTAATTTGGTGGAAACGGGCCCAAATGGCTTTTTTGACGCTAAAGGTTGCGACCGCTAATCTAGTTGTATGTGTCCATTATAGTATTGCTGAAAGAACAACTGGTTTTAGGAATGAGTTTGGCTTCTGTTCGAGGTTTCTTCTTTCTGTAGATAAACTGTGGATGATGACGTCACCCTTTTGGAATTATTGCAGGGTTTTTGCTCCCAAGTGTTCCTCCTGCAACCAGCCTATTCTTCCAGCTCAGGTAAGCACAATACCTCAGTGGACCCCAGTTTTCTAATTTATTAGCGATATTGGTCACGTTTGTCTCATATAAAATCTAAAATACTGACACGTGGTAGACTTGGATTGAATGCTCACTGTGGATGTGTGCTGTGTCTCATCAGGGCTCTGAGGAGACCATTCGAGTGGTCTCAATGGACAAGGACTACCACGTGGAGTGTTACCACTGTGAGGTGAGCACACACACACACACACACTCATAATGTGTAATCAATACAGCCCTACTATGAACGCATGCATCATCACCACATCCGCTTTGTTTTCAAGCCCATTATACGAGGACACACACATTCTCCTAAAAGGCTGACGTCCGCGCTCTCTCGAGGAATCAGTGAGACGCACTGGTGGTGCTTTACATCACGGGGTGGGTCGGGACCCGAAAGTAGGCGGCGGATCCGTTCTGGGTGGGTCGAAGACTGCAAGTCAAACATTGAATGAAAAGATGACATTTTGAAGTGAAATGAAGTCAAATTGAGCGACATTTTAGTTGTTTTCCTGGACAAAATGCCGTCATAAATTCCTCTAAAATGCACTTTGGACACGTGCAGTTATCATGCGTGTTTGTGTTTCCAAAAATGGCAGTTTGAAAAAAAAACCAATTGCTTGGTTTGACTTAAAAGTATACAAAATCTAAATAAACATATGAAGGCATCAATAAATACATGTCAAATCAAAATGACTTCAATAAAAGTTAAATAACAAAATGACTAAAAACAATGTATGTAAAAAAACAAAACAAAAAAATAACAATTCACTCAAAATAACACGGACTTCAATGAAAACACAAAACATAATAACAAATAAAATAACATATTACATGAAAGCAATAAAATAACATAAAATGACTTGAGAGTATAAAAAAGTATTTACAAATAAATAAATATCTAGCAAAATTAATTTAATAAAAATGACAAAATCATTTAAAAAATAATGACTAAAGCATAAAAATAATAGAAATAAATAAAATTAAAAAATGACTTAAGTCAAACTGTAAAAGAAAATGACAAATACACAAAAATAAAAATGGCAAAAGTGTAAAAGAAAATAAAAATAAATTATAAAAATGACTTTAATAAAAGACAATTAAAAAAAAATAAAAGCGTGAAAATAATACAAATAAATAAAAAATGTAATTGATTGAAATGTGTAAAAAATATATGTATAAATAAAAAAAACTAAAAATGACGTGTGTCGTTTGTGGCTTGCGGGTCTCACGTTGAGACCGTTTGAGATGCCCTGCTTTAAATGCAGCTGCTGCCATTTTGTGGTTTTGATAAAAACTGGAGGCCTGGCGGTTGCCTACAGCCACAGCTAGTTATGCTAAAGTTTTGTTTTTTGAACCCGGCTCTCATGAGATGATTTGTAGAGCACGCACGCGGCAAGTATAGGTGAGGCCGTTATCCGCCAGTGTTAAAAGGAAGACGCGCTGTAGCGCTCACAGGCGTACTACACAACACAGCAGCAACACAACCAATGTTGTCATCGCGGTACATCAGGAGGGTGCCTACAGCCACAGACGTTAATGCCGATGTTAGTCCATGGGACTTTTTAAAATAGCTTTCCCATTCAATTCGCTTGATTTGAACGTAGAAGAAGGCTGACAGCCCCGCCCTCCACAAGCCTACCAAAGGGTACCAAGGGGTACCAAAGCGTACCAAAGCGTACTAAAACGTACCAAAGCGTACCAAAGCGTACCAAAGCGTACCAAAGCGTACTAAAACGTACCAAAGCGTACCAAAGCGTACTAAAACGTACCAAAGCGTACCAAAGCGTACCGCTGCGAGTGCCGACCCAGCAAAGGGTCACTGAAGAGTGTCGTTGACGGATTCGTGCCGCTTGCCGGAAAGGAGGCTTCCTACGTATATCAAACGTGTCCCTCCATCTTTACATCAGGACTGCGGCCTCCAGCTAAACGACGAGGAGGGCCACCGCTGTTACCCGCTGGACGCCCACCTGCTCTGCCACGGCTGCCACATCCACCGGCTGCAGTCCCAGGTTCCCTCGCAGCCGCCCCCCAGCTACCCCCTCCACGTCACTGAGCTGTGAGGGAAAAGGGGCAAAACGACGTGGATCGGAAACCCCCCTAGGTGCCCCTTGACGCCAACCTGCGCAGCGGTGCCTGGGCGTTGGACTCACGCCCGCTGCTCCCAACTCACATGCCAGGGCTTGAAGGCTGCTCCCCCTCCAACTGTGCCCCCGTGTTAACCCCGAGGGCCCCCTTCGCAGTTGACGTCATGCCTCCTGAACCTCGCATGGGGCCACTGGCTCTGCGCTCTTCATTTCGCCACATTTCAAAGGCCGCCCACCCCCGGGGGGCCGCTGGCTGTAGTCGCTGGCTGGACCGGACAGGCCCGGTGCGGCCATGCTGTGCCTTCAGAGCGGGCTCTTCGTGCTGCCGCTAACACTGACATGAGCTAACGGCTGTGTTGGTGTCCCCGCCGCCCCCTGAACAGAGCCCCTGCCCCCAACGTTCCACGTAGAAGACGTGCAGAGATTCACAAGGCGTGTCTTAATGAATACTATCTACATACTGTATACGGTGTATGAATATAAATCTATATGTTGCACATGTTTTCCACGTAGATGCTTCACCACCATTCTGCTCACGTGACATTCCTTGGTTGGAGCAAAACCTTCCAAATGTTCTTTTATTACCAGACGTTCAATCACGGCGGGGCCGTTTTTTTAATTTTTGGAGGCTTAAAACATAAAAAAAACATTTCATGATAACTCTTAAGTAACTCCAACGGTACAACTTTTAGAGGCTTTTTGGCCATTTATTTAAAATACAACATTTTGGTAGTTGCCTGGAAAAAGCAACATAGAAATTAGAAAAAGCACTCGGAGTGCGCAGACCTCCGCCATAGCGCCATAGCCCCCCCCCACCCCCATATTGTGATTCCCACCATAAATATTAGTCCTACATTGATTTTATCTACATATTTAGATTCCTTGACCATGAAAACAAGGGTTTGAATGACTTAAAGAATGCTAACATGCTAACGTTAGCATGCTTACACCTAGCTTTTATAAGTGCCTACCTCTGAAAATGCTAAAAATGTTAGTATAATTATGTTACCATTCTAACATTAGCATGATAGCACCTAGCATGATAGCGCTACATGTCTGCTTGAGTTCACATTCATGAAAATCGCAAAAAATGCTAGTATGCTCACGTTAGCATGTTAAGCATCATGGTGTCTACCTATGAAAATAGCTAAAAGTGATATTAATATGCTAATATTAGCATACTAGCAATGCTAACATAATTTTAGCATGATAACACTTAGCATAATAGCGCTAATTGGTTCTATAAGTACCTACCTCTGAAAATGCTAAAAATGTTAGTATAATTATGTTAGCATGCTAACACCTAGCATAATAGCACTAAGTGTCTGCTTAAGTTTAGAATCACAAAACAGTAATGCTAACATGCTAACATTAACATGCTAACACTGAACATAATAGCGTCTACTGAAAATGGCTATAAATGCTACTAATGTTAGCATGCTAGCAATAGTGCTAAGTGATCATTGCAGTGGCTACCCATGAAAATGGCTAAAAATGCTACTATGCTATTAGCTTGCTAGCAATGCTAACATTAGCATGCTAACATCTAATATGGTAGTGGTGTTTATATATGTGTCTACCCATGAAAATATATATTTTTTAAATGTTAATATGCTGACACCTAGCATGATAGCACAATTAACCGGGACGGCTAAATGTCCCAAAGTGCTCTGACCATTTTTTATATGCACAAATGCCGAAAATGGTCCTATCTCACATTGTTAAATAATCCTTTAAGAAAATTCCTGGATCCAGACGGTGATCCATATCACCCCCAAAATGTAATCAGTTCTTCCATATCCCATTTCCGAAAATTCCTGAAACGTTTTATCAGATTCATTCACAGCTTTTCAAGATATTTTGAACGCAGACAGACAACCAAGCAGCACATCGTGCGTTTTGCGAGGCCAAAATGCGCGCATGACGTTGCCAACTAGTGGCCTGGCATGCATATCGCAGCACTTTTTTAGTGGCTTTCCAAGACAAAACAGTCAATTTAGCTTTTCAGTGTGAAGATTTTTGCCTTTTGCTGCTAAATGAAGAGCGACTTGAGCTCCTGCGACTGGTTCGCTTGGTAGTATCAATTCTCCGTGACGAGATTATTTACAAAAATGTTGACTTTGTCTCCGCAGCAAATTCCATGCAAAGCAAAGCACACTTGTTTGACCCAAAACAGTTAAAAGGTTGCCATAGGCGCCTCCTGTGCCATCCGTCTGGTACTAAAAGAGCAAGAAGCTGTTTGTCAAACCTTAATCTGGACGTTTAGTCACCTAATGATTCAACTTTGTGGCTCTCTCGATTTCTTTTTTACATTTAAAAACAGAAAGACCTCGGAGCTGCTGGTCCCGCCCGAGGATTTTTTAAAAAATGCGTCGTTGCCACTGCTGGTGGGAACATGAGACATTAGAATGTCAACCTTTGCTTTTTTGTCCTTTTAATTGGCACTTTTTCCAATCGCCAGTTTACGTGCTGCACCGCCATGCCCACATGAACGAGCACTAGCGGCTGGACCGCGACCCGCACCTCGTGGAACCCTAAAATGGACCAACATCACACAGCACACACGTCACAAACCTCCGCCAAGGCTTCCATATGACTTCACACCTGGCGCACACGCCGAACATTTCCTTTCAAGGAATGACACGTCATCGTTGCTACATGATGTGGTATGCTTTGGATCTTGGCCAAGGAGATTCTGCTTCTTCTTTTTTTCGTTTTGTTACACCACAACACATTTTTAATCATTTTAGTACCGTAAATAAAGTGAAGCCCAAAATAATTATTCACACCATGGTCGAATTTTTAAGTGATTTGTCACCCAGAGCTGAAAAAACACCAGAAATAAAAATAGAAAATTTAATTGCAATTTTTATAGTTTAAAAAAAAAAAATTGAAAAGCTCCAGAACACTTTTAAAGGGAGATATTTAAAATTTTTAAGAGAAATATTGAATGTATGAATCATTTTAGGGCATGAAATGTTTTGTCAAAATTCAGATAATTTTTTTTTGCGCCATTTCTAATACATATACAGGATTCTTCATTTTTTAAATAAAAATGAATGAATTAATCAAAATATCCTTAAATCAATTCTTAACCCTTAAATGTATGAATAATATTAGTATAGAAGTGTGTTTGTTTGGTCATTTTTATCATGTATAATATGGAAATGTTTAAATATTTACTAAAATATTTCACAAAAAATATATAAATGGCAGCTACCTTTTTGGCCAATTATAAAATATGTGTATTTTTGACATCAAAATAGTGGAAATATGCTTACAGTAGATGCTTACAAACTGCTATGTGACGTTAGTCCCTGAAAACTGTGAGGGCATATTTAGAGGGTATTCATCATTTCAGAGCATGGATATTTTTGTCAAAATGAAAAAAAAATTACATTTAAATATGATTTTTTTCACCATTTTAGAAATATATACTAAAAAAACAAAAAAAAATCAAAATTAATTTAAAAATTCTTCATTTCTGACGCCCAAACACATGAATAATATAATAAAACTTAGACTTAGACAGACTTTAGTGATCCATGAGGGAAATTGCTTGGTCACAGTAGCTCAATCGCAGAAGAAAAACACAAACACTCTTCAATAAAATGCAATGCAATATGAATAAAATATCATGAAATAAAAAGAATGTAAGCTAAATACAAATAATATGAATATATAAGTAATAGTGTGTAGAAATGTGGTAAATGCAAGTAAATGTGCACAAGAGGGCAGACAGTACAGCGCAATAATGATGTGAATCATCTTTTGCAGACAGGTGAGGTATTGTAGCGCCGCATGGCGCGTGGAATAAATGGTCCTGTAGCGTTTACTGTGGGAACGGAACTGGACGAGTCTGTTGGAGAAGGAGCTCGGTTGTCCATGATGAAGAGCACTTTGTCCCGTGTATTTTTGTCAAAATGCCCCCAAAAATTTAAATTGAAATATATATGTATATATATTTTTACCATTTATGAAATACATAATTTTTTAAAATCAATATTAATTAAAAAACTCTTCATTTCTAACCCCCAAATTTATGAATAATATAATAGAAATATTTAATTGAAAATCGATATAAATAACAGCTAATGTTTCAATTATTTGTTTGGCCAGTTTGACAGTATTCTGTTTTTTTTTTCATCAAAATTGTGGAAATATGCTTCAATGGTTTCCTATATGACATTAGTCCCTAAAAACTATTTTTACATGATATTATTTAGAGAGTATTAATCATTTTAGGGCATGAATATCAAAATCAAAACATTTAAATAGGAATATATTTTTTTTTTACCGTTTAGGAAATATTTTTTTTAAATAAAAAATAATATAAAATAATCAAAATATCCTTAAATTAATTAAATATAAATATAAATGTATTTGATCATTTTCCTAAAATATTATTGAATATAAAAATGTGAAAATATTTTATATAAATATTTAATTAAAAATAAATATCGCATCTATTGTTCGCAGTACTTTTTTTTTTCCAGCCGATATATTTTTTTACCCATCAAAATGGTGCAAATATGCTCTGATGACATCCGAACCGCTATGAAAGGAACAAAAAGCCAAACTGTAGCAAACACATTTCCTTGGCGGAGGTAAGACAAGCACACACGGCAGCCCACTCGCATCCATCGTGCTTGTGTCGCGTTCAAACAGCTCATTCTCTGATTGGCTAAAATAAACACTGGCGCTGCCTCTCACATGATGATGATGCTGGGGACCCCCCCACCCCCCCATGAGTACTACTGAACGTGTCCACACAGCAACTAGAGTACGTGACAGGATGTGATGGAATGTAACACAGATGATCATTGATATCGGACGTGCGTCGCTCGCTCACTCGTGCTTTACTTGAACAGCCAAGCAGACGCTCACCTCTGACCCCCGCCCCCATTGAAAGAGACCCCGCCTTCCCTTAATCCTTAAACACTAGCACACTCCTAGCTTCCGTGTACATAAAGAGTCTAGTTTTGTATTTTTTCATGGCCAAAAGAAAGCGAAAGAGGAAGCACACGTCGCATGACGCCTGTTGTCACATATCGTTTTTATGTTTGGTTTTGTATCTTGACTATTATTACCTAGAGGGAACAAAAACAACTAGATCTATTTATCTAAACGTGAAAAAAGTCTAAAGTTATTTAATGTATTAAAACAAAATCAAGATGATGTATCATTTAACTGTAGAGGACGTAATCTGATATTCAATAAAGTGCTTTTCTAGCTAACTGCAAGAGGTCGCTGTGTGTGTGTGTGTGTGTGTGTGTGTGTGTGTGTGTGTGTGTGTGTGTGTGTGTGTGTGTGTGTGTGTGTGTGTGTGTTGTTGTCTTCTATGCAATGTAACAGAGCTCACCTCACTCTCTCTCTCTCTCACGCACATTGAGTCACAGGGTGGGACGCTGGCTCACATAAAGGCTGCTTTGTGCCCCAAACGTCCACGCTGTCAACCAACACCGCAGAGTTCCTGCAATCAGAGGGCACACTGCGCTTTTTATACGCGCAAAAGCGTGCGTGAACACCGCCGCACCTTGTGGGGCTCAAATTAGAGAGTGGGAGAAGGACGGGGGGGCCTGTTTGCTTCCAAATGTTTCAACAGTTGACTCACTCCTGTGGTTGATATAATTATTATTATTATTGTTATTATTATTGTTATTGTTGCCTGCGTCTAGCCGTGCCAGTAAGAGAGAAAGATGGAATATACGCAGGAAGTGGCTGGGAAATTGGGGGGGGGGGACACGATGTTTGGTTATATTGACAAGGTAATTACAAAAGTACAAAGCCCTCATTGTGGCCTTTAATGTGAGGCATGGGTCCACGGGGTTTGCAGCACTTTTTACACGAGTATTGCAGTTAAAAATGTTAAAAAGCTACTTGAAAACTTCTTTTTACACTTGCAGTTCAGTGAAGAATGCTAAAATGTTACTTTAAAGCTTCTTTTTAACTTGGCTTGCAGTTAAAAATGTTACTTTCTAGTGAGAGGAAACAACATGTTTTGTGGCTATTGCGTCATCATATCGGGATATGCTGACTAAAAAATTGCAGAGGCGCAAAGCTCTCATGGTGGCCTTAAAGATGAGGTATGACTCCATGGGGTTTGTTGCAAAGGGATTGGGATTAAAGACAATTAAAGATGTAATATTGTGAGAAACAGGCAAAACAATATAAAGTTGCTTTTTTTTGGAAAATTATAATATTATGGCAAAGTCTAAATATTATGGAAATAATGTAAAAAAAAATTAACAAAACAATTTAAAAAAAGCAAAGAGCAAAAATGAACTTAAAAATAATCTAAAAATATTATGAAAATAAAGTCATAATATTGCAAAACAAAGTGTACCAGGATTATTTGAGAAGAAAGCTGAAATATTTGGAAAATGTAAAAAAAAAAAAAAAAAAGCAAAAATGAACACGTTAACTTTGACAGCTCTAATTCTAACGAGAAAAAAAGTCACAATTCTACTGTATTGTATTGTATGTACTTTATTGATCCCACAGTGGGGAAATTTACTTGTTACAGCAGCAAGCAAGCAAGACAAGTAAAGAGAACAGTAAAGTAAAGCACTACAACATGGTTCAGGTGGTGCAGGTGTTGTAGAGCCTGACAGCGGTCGGTATGAAGGACCTGCGGAACCTCTCCTTCTTACACCGTGGGTGTAACAGTCTGCTGCTGAAGGAGCTGCTAAGGGACCCCACAGTGTCATGTAGCGGGTGAGAGGTGTTGTCCATGATGGATGTCAGCTTAGCCAACATCCTTCTCTCCCCCACTTCCTCCACGGAGTCCAGAGGACCGTCCAGTACAGAGCTCGCTCTCCTGATCAGCCTATTGATCCTGCTCCTGTCCCTGTCCGTGCTGCCTCCTCTCCAGCAGCCCACAGCATAGAAGATGGCTGAGGCCACCACAGAGTCATAAAAGGTCCGTAAAAGAGTCCTGCACACACCAAAGGACCTCAGTCTCCTCAGCAGGTGGAGGCAACTCTGGCCCTTCTTGTAGAGGGCGTGGGTGTTGACGGACCAGTCCAGTTTGTTGTTAAGGTGAACACCCAGGAATTTGTAGCTGTCTACCAACTCTATGTCCGCAGTCAGGTGTTGGTCCACTCCCACACTCTCCATCTTCACTCTGAGCAGTGACGGCTGGATGGTGTTAAAAGCACTGGAGAAGTCAAAAAACATGACCCTCACAGCGCTCCCGCTGTCCTCCAGGTGTAGCAGTGATCTGTGCAGCAGGTAGATCACTGCGTCGTCCACTCCTATCCCAGGCCGGTAAGCAAACTGCAGGGGGTCCAGCTGAGTGCCCACCAGGGGTCGCAGGTGCTGCAGGATAATCCTCTCCATGGTCTTCATCAGGTGAGAGGTCAAGGCAACAGGCCTGAAGTGGTAAGGCTCCTTGGGACGCGGTGTCTTTGGGATCGGGACCACACAGGAGGTCTTCCACAGGGCCGGGACTTTCTCCAGGCTCAGGCTGAGATTGAACAAGTGCCTGAGAACTCCACAGAGCTGGTCAGCACAGTCCTTGAGGATTCTAGGGCTGATGCCGTCCGGTCCCGGGGCCTTCCTTGCCTTGATCTTCCTCAGCTGACTTCTCACCTGATCATCAGTTATGGAGAGGGGGGTAGAGGATGGCTGGGATGGGGATGTGGGGGTGAAGAGTGGTGAGTTGGTAGGGGAGGGAGGGAGGGCAGACTCAAATCTGTTAAAAAACACATTGAGTTCATCTGCCCAGATCTTGTCCCCACTGGCTTGGTCTCTCCCCACTCCTTTACCATGGCCTGTGATGGTCTGCAGGCCTCTCCAGACTTCCCTGGCATTATTCTCCTCCAGCCGCTTCTCCAGTTTCCTCCTGTAGCAGTCCTTCCCCTTCCCCTACGAGAATAAACTCAAAAAGATTGAGGGAAAAAAATTCCTTGTTTAGGAGAGAATTTTTTTTTTTTGCTTTAGCAAAACAATATAAAGTTATGTTTTTGGGAAAATTATAATATTATGGCAATGAAGTCCAAATATTATGGAAATAATTTTGAAAAAATTACCAAAACAAACAATAAAAAAAGCAACCACAGCAAAAATGAACACGTTAACTTTGCGGGGATGAGGATTATTTAAGAAGAAAGTTGAAATATTTGGAAAATAAATAAAAAAAAAAAACAGGAGCAAAAACGGGGAAAAGCGCCAAGACCAGGTTCACACTAATAATCTGTTTTCGCACCTGTTTTTTCTTGAACACTATATGACTTGTTAGCGTCTGCTTTATCAAATATGGAAGTGGCGCTTGCGTCCTTTCATTTTTCACTGTGTGGTCCTTGCTGGAAAAAGTTTGGACACCCCCGCCTTGGAGTATTTTCCATGTCAAAGTACTTTCCTATGTTTATGTATACGCCCCAACATGGCGGCCGTCCGTTTGACTGCTGTTGTTCCCTCCTGGCACGGAGGGAGCGGGCGCTCATGGTTGTGGGGTCAGCACGGAGCCCCCCTGGGGGCCCGCCCACGTACTTGAGCTGATCTTGATGTAACAGCAGGGAATCGTGGGAAAAAATGTTTTTCCAGGCCTCCGTGTCACCGGGTGTCATTTCACGGAATGATGGGGACGATGATGATGCTTCCCTTGAGGAGCCGTGAACTTGGGACTGTCCAGTCCAGATAGGGGTTGCGGAGGAAGGGGGTGTGGGGTGGGGGTCGCCATGGCAACCCACGACTGACAGGCCCTGGGCAATAAAGTACCGGAATGCGGCACCCTTGGGGGAGCCAACACCTCAGGAACGCGACTTGGTGAGCATCGGCACGCTCCGCCGTGTCTCCGTCTTCACTTTCTTCTCGCCTTTGCTGCTCTGGATGCAGACATAAAGGCATGAGTTTGGATCCATGTAAAGTATTGTTGCCTGGCAACCGCAAAAAAAAGCACCAGCAGCAGCAGCGGGTCTCGGAGTTCTGCTTTCTTCTTCTTTTTTTTTTTTTTGGTGTGTAAACTCCTCACATTCTCTCTGCAACTGCAGAGGAGACGGAAATACTGTACACTCACGGGTCACAACATTAGGTACATCTGCACACGAACAACGGGCAGCATTACACGTCAAGAGGGAATATTATGGTTTGGATTATTTCATATGATCATGAAATACATTTATGATATTATGATTTGTTTTTTGCATTTTCATAAGAATATCTCACAGTATATTTTGATATCACATTGTGAATTATATATGTATATATATATATTTATTTGACACGCGCCATATTTTAGAAACGTTTATTGACATCCTGAAATAAATAAAAGAATTTGGGCGAATGCATTTTTATAAGAATATTTAATCACGGTGATACTTCATGGTGAAACGATAATATAAATGGATGCATATTTTAAATAGGAATATATGCTCTATGTATTTTTAGATTTATATATGAAATAAATAATAAAAACATGTTTAAATAATAAATGTTAGCATTTTTTTCATACATAATTGAATGGATACGATTTAAAAGTACATATTTGTATTGTTGTGATATTTACCGCTATCGTGAAGTAAATGTGCACAATTTGTGGTTTTCTTCTTCCGGGGAATAAAGGAGTTTAACTGAGGTGAGTTTTTAATTTGATTATTGTTTGTTTTTGGAAAATTAACATTACAAATTAAACTAATAATAAAAAAATATTAAAATGTAATAAAATGATTTTAAATATTTAAAATGAAAAATAACTGAGGCACAGTATCTTTTTTATTATTATTATTTACCCACAAGTGTGTGTGTGTGTGTGTTTTTTTTTTAATATTGAGCTAAATCAACATGCAGCAAGCAGTGCGTGAGCATTCGCTTGCCTTTAAGATTTGTCTTTTTTTGTTTTCCCCTTCAAATGTATGCTCCACCGTCTGGGGACTTGTGAGACCTTTGACATTTTGTTCCATTGACTCAACTGTTCAAAGTTACCGAGTGGTTGAGGAAAAGGCTTCTTGAGACGTCATCTGTACTTCTGTGTAGAAGGTGTCGGACGTTTCGCTCCTCATCCGAAGAGCTTCGTCAGCAAACTAATAAGTGCTGGTAGCTTAGGCCTTAAATACAGTAAGAGTGGGCGGAATTGGTGTGCCAACACCCTCCTCCTATTGGTTCGTTACACTAAGCCTGCATTCCTCATCTTTACAGTGGTATAATCCTATCCTGTTATTCACACCTACGATAAAAGGGAAGTGTCGCTCCCTGAATTGGGTATGAACGACTCTGATACTGGCTTGTTAGCATCTATTGTTCTGGCTCGGCCCTGCCTTCACCTCATTTGCAAGACTAAGAGCTGTGGGTTTTGGTCTCAGTAACCTGCTGAACACAGGGTCCAAATTGAACCTCAAACCACCATTCCGATTCAATGATGGGTTCTGTTGTTTGACAAAAAAAAAAAAAAAAAAAAAAAAAAAAAAAAATAGCTTCCTTTACTCCTTCCTTTAACAAATGTCAAAAGAAGAGAGTAGGGAAAGAAACCCAAAAGCCCACAGAAGCTAAAAGGAGAGGAGTGGTAGTCCCTTATGTAGCGGGGGTCTCCGAAAAACTCCAGAGGATCTTATGGCAACACAAAATTCCTACCTATTTCAAACCAGTAAATACCCTGAGACAAAAATTAGTGCATCCTAAAGACAAGGCTCCAAACCAGAAACAGAGCAATGTGGTCTATTCCATCCACTGTAAAGATGAGGAATGCAAAGAGCACTACATTGGGGAAACTAAGCAAATGCTCCAAAAAAGGCTTTATCAACATCGCAGGGACAATGCTAGTGGTCCTCAATCAGCAGTACATCTACACCTGAAAGCTACCAATCACTCTTTTCAGGACAGCGAGGTAAAGATTTTGGCCAAAGAAAACAGATGGTTTGAAAGAGGAGTAAAGGAAGCTATTTTTGTCAAACAACAGAACCCATCATTGAATCGGAATGGTGGTTTGAGGTTCAATTTGGACCCTGTGTTCAGCAGGTTACTGAGACCAAAACCCACAGCTCTTAGTCTTGCAAATGAGGTGAAGGCAGGGCCGAGCCAGAACAATAGATGCTAACAAGCCAGTATCAGAGTCGTTCATACCCAATTCAGGGAGCGACACTTCCCTTTTATCGTAGGTGTGAATAACAGGATAGGATTATACCACTGTAAAGATGAGGAATGCAGGCTTAGTGTAACGAACCAATAGGAGGAGGGTGTTGGCACACCAATTCCGCCCACTCTTACTGTATTTAAGGCCTAAGCTACCAGCACTTATTAGTTTGCTGACGAAGCTCTTCGGATGAGGAGCGAAACGTCCGACACCTTCTACACAGAAGTACAGATGACGTCTCAAGAAGCCTTTTCCTCGATGGACAACTCCTGTACGACTGAGAGCCTACACAGACGCATTACCGAGTGGTTGGTTTGATCCCAGACACTACAACTGGCGCTCTGCTGCCACCTAGTGACAAGTTGTTACGATGTTTGTATTATTGCAGCGCAGCAGCAGCAGCAGCAGCAGCAGCAGCAGCAGCAGCAGCCCTTCACGTAAGCAAGAAACTGTGAAGGGAAGACAACTAATTAGTGGAGTTTGGTGTTTTCAAGTGGAAGAAAGTAGTAATTGCGTCATTATATTAAGACATATTGGCAAAATAATTACAAAGCGTGAAAGCCCTCATCATGACCTTTAACATGACATATGACATGATGGGGTTGGATGAAAATCGATGTGTTTTTCCCTTACTATAACTATTTAGTGCAAATTTGTGGCTTTAATAAAGAGTGAATGTGTTAGTAGTAATTTTGTCATCGTATGACAACATACTGTATTGGGAAAGTAATTACACATCTGGAAAGCCCTAATCATGACCTTTAACATGACATATAACATGATGGGGTTTGATGAAAATGCATTTTTTTACCTTGTTGCTACAACTAGGGCGTGCAGATTTAGAGACAATGTTTTGTTGTCATTGTGTCGCCGTATGAGGATATATTGACAAAATAATAACAGATCTGGAAAGCGCTCATCTTGACCTTTAACATGACATATGACATGATGGGGTTTGATGAAAATGGATTTTTTTTTTACCTTGTTACTACAACTAGTGAGTGCAGATTTAGAGGCGATGTTTTGTTGTCATTGTGAGGTGTTTTTCAGTGATTGCTTCATCATATTACCACACATGGACAAAATAATTACAAATCTGTAAAGCTCTCATCGTGACCTCTAACATAAAGTATGACTAGATGGGATGGGACTTTTTTTATCTTGTGAGTATAACTAGTGAGTGCAGATTTAGAGTTGATGTTTTGGTGTCACTGTGTCACCATATGAGGACATATTGACAAAATCATTACCAATCTGGAAAGCCTTCGCCGTGGCCTTTAATATGAGGTGTGACTTGATGGGTTTTTTTGAAAGCGCCAGTGAACTCGGACCCACAGCCACACAAAAGTGAAAAGTGACCGTTGCAAAGAAGACAAACCAACAGACAAAGTGATGTATATCGTGATGGGTGTGAAGCTCAGGCAAAGTTCTTTTTGAGGAAGTTGATCAGTCCGTTGGTGGAGGCGTCGTGGGAGTGGACCTCGGCGGCGTCCTTCAGCTCGGTTTCGATCTTCTTTGCCAACTGTTTGCCCAGTTCCACTCTAACAACACACACACACACAATAGAGTGCAATGCATAGTTCTGACTTCCTTTCAATTCCATACTTCCTTTCTCTTCCCACTGTCACTCTTTCATGCCAATAAAGTGCCTCACCCCCACTGGTCAAAACTGTTAATCTCCCACATCAGACCCTGGATGAAGATCTTGTGCTCGTACATGGCTGCAAAACAAAGTAAAAACACAACATTGTTAGCGACATGGCACAAAGAAATGTTTTGTCGTATATTACAAGATTTCACACCAATAAACTCAAATTGTATTTAAAATCATTCAATGAAATTCAAATAATTTAATTAAAAAATATATGTATTTTATTGTAGCTTGTTTTATATGTTTATTATGAATTATTATACATTTTAAACAAATAAATGATTAAAACAATTTTATTGTCCTGTCATGTTGCAAAGGCCATGAAAAGAACCCACTGCAGTTTTTGGTGCCTCCAGATTATTAGCCACTACTCACAAAAAAAAAAAAATTCTTATATATACATATACAATATATGTATAATATACAGTGTATATATATATATGTATGTATATATATATATATATATATATATATATGTATATATGTATATATATATATATATATATATATATATATATATATGTATGTATGAAAACAACTTAGGGCTGTCAAATGACTACAAATTTGAATCAAATTAATCACAGTTTTCCACTTAATTAATCATAATTAATCACCATTTGCAACTATGTGTGAAATACTCCCATTTTTACTGTATTTTATGAACGAAAAGATAACTGACAGGACACAATCACATATGCATTTGTATGAATCAACAGTTCCAAATGACCACAACATTTGAATCCCACTTTGACCGTGTTATGATGAGCCGTGAAGAGTTGCGTTCAAAGGCACCAAGTAATTTGTTCTGGGAGCTAAATTCACGTTTTGAGCGTAGCTGTATTTTCTGGGATTTTCAAGCATACTTAAATGCCTCAATTTCTACTTCCGCAGTAAGAGTTACGTTAGTGAGCGATAAGTATATCCACTTATTGTTTTTCTTGGTCTTTCTGTTCGTTTAGACCACACATACGGGCATTATTAAGATGTTGTGATTTTCGGAGTGTCCTTGAATGCATCTGGTGACAAGGAGGAAGTGTCGTTAGGAGGAGGACTCGAGACGCATGCATTAATTACGCTAAACATATTAACAATAAACAACAATAAATTACAGTAATTAATAAATTAGTTACCGCTGTTAACGCGCTATTTTTGACAGAAATATTACATACTTGCATTTAAAAAAAATAAATAATAGAGTGCGGGTCCAGGGTTTATTTTTTTTTACACTTGATAACATTGTGCGATAATTACATTGCTGCAAAAACAGAATTAAATCCTTCGAATAAATAAAATAAACAAGTAAGTCAAAATAAATAAATGTATATACATTCAAATGAATAATTAAGATAATTTTGTAAAAAGGTGGTTCATCGCCCATGGAAAAAAAAACATAAAAAATAACTAAATAAGCAAATTAATTATAAATCTAATTTAAAAAATAAACAAAATACAATATCCATTTGGAATGTTTTCATCTACGCCACTTATTCCCGTGAAACAAGAGTGACATTTTAGTGAGGATCCGGATAAAGGTGCCAAACAAGGATTTATAAGTGGTGCAGTGACACACCAGATCCTGCAGATGGAGCCACACCTCCAGGACTGGATTAGTGTGTTTGATGGACATGTTTAGCAGTGCCAGTCGAGTGGTGGTTGAATCTGCCATCGACCTTTTAATGCCTGTCCTCACCTATGAGGGCACCCAGTGTGTAGGGGGTGAGTTTCTTGAAGATGATGGAGTTGGTGGGTCTGTTTCCTTGGAACACCTTGAAGGAGACACCCACACGTTTATCAGCACAAAGCTTATTGGACACTAGGGGGCACTCCATCTTATCCTGCTGATGAGAGTCCAGATTTGGATTATTTACAGTGTGTTTCCACTCACTTTATGTGGAAGGATCTTTTCCAGAGCCTCCCCACTCAGGCCGCTGGCCTCCAGCTCCTTGCGGGCCTCCTCGGTGGTCTTACCCCTCATGAGGGCCTCCGTCTGGGCCAGGAAGTTTGCCAGCAGGATCTGCAGTGAAGTGCACAGTCCAAAATATTCATTTATGTGTGTTTCATATATATTAAACACAGGAGGCACCCACGCATATTCAGATGACAACACATCAACATCAGTGACAATTGAACAAGTTTAAATGAAACTTTTTATTATTGAGGGAGAAAAAAAATCCAAAGCTACATGGCCCTGTGTGAAAAAGGGATGGGCCACCCTTAGCAGCAACAAATGTGAATTCTGAATTCAGAATTCATGTTTCCATTTATCACAGCAGGTCTTCCATGTCCTGAAGCAGCAAAACAGCCCCAGACCATCACACTACCACCACCATATTTTACTGTTGGTATGATGTTTTTTTTCTGAAACGATATGTTACTTTTACGCCAGATGTAATGGGACACACATCTTCCAAAAATTTCAGCTTTTGTCTCGTTAGACCACAGAGTATTTTCCCAAAGGTCTTGGGGGTCATCAAGATGTTTTCTGGCGAAATTGAGACAAGCCTTAATGTTCTTTTTGTTCATCAGTGGTTTTGGTCTTGGAACTCTGCCATGCAGGCCGTTTTTGCCCAGTGTCTTTCTTATGGTGGAGTCATGAACACTGACCTTAACTGAGGCAAGTGAGGCCTGCAGTTCTTCAGATGTTGTTGTGGGGTTTTTGTGACCTCTTGGATGAGTCATTGCCGCTCCTGGGAAGGTTCACCACTGTTCCATGTTTTTGCCATTTGTGGATAATGGCTCTCACTGTGGTTTGATGGAGTCCCAAAGCTTCTTTAGAAATGGCTTGATAACCTTTTCTGGACTGATAGATGTCAATTAATCTCAGTTAAATTATGTTTTAACAAGGGGGGGCAACCAGTTATTAGGTTTATGGGGGAATCACTTTTCACACAGTCGCCATGTAGACTTGGATTTTTTTTTCCCCTTAATAATAAAGAGTTTAATTTAAAAAGTGAATTTTGTGTTCAGTTGTGTTGTCATTGACTAATATTTACATTTGTTTGATGATCTGAAACATTTAAGTGTGACCAGTACAAAAAAAAGAAATCAGGGGGCAAACACTTACTCACACCACCGTATATGATTGTCGAGGGAAAGGCTTCTTGAGACGTCATCTGTACTTCTGTGAAGAAAGTGTCGGACGTTTCGCTCCTCATCCTAAGAGCTTCGTCAGCGAACTAATAAGTGCTGGTAGCCTAGGCCTTAAATACAGTAAGAGTGGGCGGAATGGGTGTGCCAACACCCTCCTCCTATTGGTTCCTTACACTAAGCCTGGGCGGAGTAGTGGTCTAATCCTCTCCTGCCATTAGCGTCTCCGAACAACGTATATGATTGTGTTTGTACAACTGCTCTGTATCTGCACTGACGGCTCTTTCGTGGGCTGGCTGAAGTACTGAAATGAAATGAGGGGAACCTGCCTTGTGGTGCAGGTTGTCCCTGATAGGGTGCTGAGACTGGGCCGGGATGAGGAAGTCTGACGGCACCATGCGCGTTCCTGAGTTGACCCAAAAACACCCAAAATAAGCAAATCCACGTTGCTTCCGGGGTGTTTTCGGGTGCTGACGAAGCTACCTTGATGGATGAGCTGGTAGAAGGCATGCTGGCCGTTGGTGCCAGGCTCCCCCCACACGATGGGCCCGGTGTGGTGGTTGACCCGAGTGCCGTGTTTGGTCACATACTTGCCATTGGACTCCATGTCCCCCTGCAAAGCACACACTGTAATAATAAGTGTAAAAATCAACTTGAACTGGAATGTCTCATCACAGCCTTGATTAGAGGGACATTTAAGAGGCATTCAATGCTAAATTGTGGCATTTATTTACTCAACTGCAGGGAGTATCGGGCATTTATTTGAAGTGAGGCGTGTGTTTGTACTGCTGATTGGTCGACAGAGCATTATTACAGTGTGAAAAGAACGTGCAACGTCCTCATATGAGCATTTTTTAATGAACCTTTTCAATTTTGCACTTGCGGCATGGCTGTAAGACCATGCCGACGGGTTTTCCTTGTATTTTTATTCAGGCTGTCAAATGATTACAAAATGTAATCAAATTAATCCCAGTTTTTAAATGAATTCATCATGATTAATCACCATTTGCCACTATGTTTGAAATATGCCCATTTTTGCAGTATTTTACGAAGAGAAAGATATATATTGATGATGATATAATGATATATACTGTATTTGTATGTATTACCAGCTTTAAATGAACTGAAAGTTTAAATCAAGACAAAAGATGGCACACATGTCTGAAAATGCATTTGCCAAACGGTAGTCTCTTTAACATTAGCATAATCACACTTCAGTCACTTTATTATGGGCCACGAAGAGTTGCGTTCAAAGACACCACGTAGCCTGAATCGAATTCACGTGTTTTGAGTGTAGATGTATTTTCTGGGATGACCGAGCATACTTAAGTGCAGCAAATTGTACTTCCGCAGTAAGAGTTACGTTACTGAGTGATAAGAATATCCATCTACTGTTTTTCTTTGTGTTTATTTAGACGACTCATACACGCATAAAATGATGCCCTTGTGATTTTCAGAGTGTCCCTGAATGCATCTCCCTGTCGTCTGGTGACAACGAGGAAATGTTCCGAGGTCGGCTAGAGACGTGTTTTGTGCGTTGGAAATACATGTGGTTGGAATTGCACTGCTGTTGCTGTGTTCAGGTCAGAATCAAGTTGTAAAAGAGTGGCAGACTCCGTGGGTGCGCTCTTGTGGCTCCATCCGCCATCGTAACAGAGACGTGGCTTGACACGATGCGCATGCGTTAATGAATGTAATTCATGAAATAAATTAGTTACCGCCTCTTTCGACTGCTCTATTTTTTTTTTATCCTTTTTTGTTTAACACACCACTGCACTGTGTTGTGTGTTAAATTCCCTGGCAAATTACACGCCGTTTTGCTGTTAGGATGCTGTTATTTGTGGAGTGATAATGCTAATCAAGTAAGGGCGTACCAAACTGCACTGCTTGGTGGAAAAATGTCTGTTGTACACATAATTGAGCCGAGGACATGATTTAAAAAAAAATACAATCCAGCAATCTCCTTCAATCTGTCACGATTTTTAAAAAATATATTCATTAATAAATTGGCTGTTTTGTGGTTGACTGCTGCGTACTATTAGTGATACAGATATGCATATTTAAGCAATTTGTACGTTTTTTGGCCCAATTTAAGCATTTTCAAGCATAAATAAATAAACTAAAATATGTTGTGATGATATGTCGTAGTCTACACTGGTCACTAGGTGTCAGTAATTTTACATTGATGGGACAGTACAAACAGGAAGTAAGGAATGGTCCCAATGCTAACATGTGAGTCTATATTGTGTCTTATATGTTTTATTTTCTCCTATTATGTCTGCTATATTGGGCAATACGTGCAAAGGTGACTATAGGGGTGTTATTTCATGTCGAGAGGGCTCTAATAATGTTAGAAACCGTATTTAGAAGGTCATAAACAGGTTTTCTATGCTTTAACTATGAAGATATTCCATTTATAAACAAGGAACCAATTAATCATAATAAATGAAGGATGACTGTACAATGAGCCTTCCGTGGCAATTTCACATTTTCCGCCAGATGCAGAAGGTGGCACTTCCATGGCTAAAAGTATAAATGATCTTGCTTTGTAACCCGTCTGTGTTCCGAACGGAATTTTCTGTCCTTTTTTGGCTGTATGGGGCAGCAAAACAGTCAGCCCGCCCGAGTTGCCGTGGAAATAGCATAGTGGCTGGCATATGCCATTTGCAGTTTTTTAATCATTTTTATACATTTTCACATACAAAAGTGACAAATAAAAGAATTCCAGGAAAAAATCTATGCAGAAAATAATATATATGACCTTTTTTTAACATGAAAACACAACTGATTTCAAGAAATGTAAAAAAAAAAAAACAAGATATTTTTCTGCAACAGTGTTGGTGGTCTGACCTGCTGAAAGTAGGCGGCAAAGCGGTGCATGTACTGGTCATAGGGCAGCATGGCGTGGGTCTCCGTGTGGAAGAAGTTGATGTACCAGATGCCCAGCAGGGCCAGCAGCACCGGAGCATTTCTATCCAGAGGAGCCGTGCGGAAGTGGTTGTCCTGGAAAAGGTAGAATTCCTCATACACCTCTTGTGTTGGATCTTATGAGATGGTGCAGGTGCACCTGGATGTGGTAACGTTCACCTCCTCGTCGACCTACCATCCAGTGAGCGCCTGAAAGAAGCTTCTCAAAGTTGTCGAACCCTAAGGAAGGAAAAGATGTCAAAAACGAGTTTGATTTGGGATTCTGTTTAAGTCCAAAATATGTTGCTACATGATAACATTTTATTGTAAAAATCAATGTCAAAATATATAATTACATATACAACATAGTAATTAAAAAGTGAAATTGCTATTATTAATATTAATCATGTGTCATTATATACAAGGCGCATTTTTATTATTATTATTAAAATAAATATTGCAATAAATTGCAAGGTTTGTTTTAAATTTAGGAACCTAAAATTGTAACACACATCATTATTAATATTATAGCACTATTATTCATTCATAAACAAACTATGGCTTCTTGCCCTTTAAATGGTCACATGCCGACATTTCATGAACATACAGTACCGATGTGCAGGGCGATGGCCATGCCAATTGCCGACCACAAGGAGAAGCGACCTCCGACCCACTGGAAGAACGCATGCATGAAAAAAAGATGGTTATGAAATGCAAGTAGGATGTGTTTGCGTTTGCGGTACAGAGGTGACGTAGCGTGATGTTGTGTCGGTTAATGCGTCGAGGCCGTGTACCAACAATGTAACTGAAGGCAGCTCTACGACCTTTGCTGTACAGTAACCTCTGCAAGGGAGAAGGTCACCACCAATAATAACTGGCGGGAGGTATGTTGCAGTCGCAGGCCGGGTCAAAAAGCCTTGCTTAAATATAGCCGCCCCCCCCCCATCCGCAGATAAGAGAGCTGAAAGAGCACTCACGTCCCAGAACTCAAACATGTTGTCTGTGTCGATGCCGAAGTCTTTCACTTTGGGCTGCGATAGAGAGAGAGAGAGAGAGCGAGAGAGAGAGAGACACAGACGCTGAAGGTGACACCATTGAGGGGCGGGGTTATCACCCAGGCGTGTTGTAACTTACGCCGTTGGTGGACAGAGCCACGAAATGTTTGGCCACGGCATGTTTCTGTGGAAAAGATGACATTCAAATTGAGCGAGGTCGTCCGTCTGTTGGATTGCAAGTTGCTATATGACGGCGTCCGGGTCCACGCTCACGTCTTTGGCACGCTCCAGGAACCATTCTTTGGCCGACTCGGCGTTGGTGATGGTCTCCTGGGTGGTGAATGTCTGCAAGAATAAAGGCAAGAAGGAATGACAAGTAGCAGACTTAAACCACACGAAGCAGCAACGCGTGACGACTTCAAGTGATGAGTGAATGGTATCGATACCGTATCGATACGTGTCATTTTTCCTACATATATCGGTGTTGTTTGTTTTGTGCTGTACATGCAGTGTTCCCTCGCTCCATCGCGGTTCACCTTTCGCAGATTCGCTGATTTTTTTGGTGCAATTTTATTGCTTTTTTTTTTTTTTTACAACGTATGAACGATGTTAGAGGTCAAGCGTGGCCCTTTAAGAAGAACTGCATTGTGGGAAGTAGAGTCTTGTAAATCTGTGCTTTATCACTATTCTCTCCCTTCTTGTCTTCTGCGTCCTGATTGGCTGGAGACCATTGTCAATCAATCTCCTGTTGTGGTCGTGGCTACCAAACTAGCTAATCTTGTGAGCTGCTTGCTAACCGCCAATAGCTAACCGTGTGAGGAAAATACGACGACAGGAGCGGTACATGATTTAACAAGGATACAAAAACACGACAGCCAAACGGCGCCAGGAAGAGGCACGGTCAGATCATTTCTTGTGTCCAACCTACTAGGTTGAGCATTAAAATTCAAACGAAATTTGAACTTCAAGAGTGTTTAAACAAGAGAGAAATGTGAGAAAATGCCTGGAACCTATCCTCCGCGAAAAACAAGGGAACACTATATTGCTACAATGCTGATATTGTTATATTAACCGTATATATTGCTTACAAAAGCAGAGAATACGCTGTTAAACACGGGAGGGCTTTCGGGGAAAAAGCCAATGGTAGTTTTCGTTTTTGTTGACTTATTTTGCACTATTGTGCCAGTGATGTTGGGTGAGGCACACAAGCACCAGACATGATCGCTGGAGCAGGCAGGAACCTTATTGCAGGTGAAGGTTTGATCTCACAACAGGCACAACAATCCCTAATAAAAACACGGGCTACTTATGTGTCCGTTCCCCACGCAACGCTGAAACTCAACTCTGAACGCCCGATGTCACTTTTATGATGTCCACTATATTGGGTAATATGAGTGTAAAGGTGACTATAGGGGTGTTATTTCATGTCTAGAGGGCTCTAATAATGTTAAAAAAAAAGGCATTTAGAAGGTCGTGAACAGGTTTTCTATGCTCTAACTACGAAAATATTCCATTTGTAAATAAGGAATCCTACATCACGGATCACGGTCGGGTCCAGAACCAATTAATCGCGATAGACTGAGATAAACAAGGTTTTACTGTACTCCAGATTCCGAAAATTTGTACGTCGGGTTAATTGAAACTCCAAATTGTCTTTGATGTTTACAAAATCCTGCACATGAGGTTAATTGAAGACTCCAAATCGTCTTTGATGCTTACGCAAACGTGTATGCGAGGTTGACCAGCACCCAGTGAGCATCCAGCGTACCTTGGACGCGATGATGAAGAGCGTGGTCTCAGGGTCGAGGTGCGCCAGCGTCTTTGCGATGTGCGTCCCGTCAATGTTGGACACGAAGCACACTTGCGGCCCGTCCTTGGAGTAGGGCTTCAGGGCCTCAGTCACCATCAGGGGGCCCTGGGGGCCAAAGGAGATCAGTTGATCCAAGATCATCAAGAGGCTTTTAGGTGAAGATGATCAGGAATGAAGTGCTCACAAGGTCAGATCCTCCTATTCCGATGTTAACGACGTCTGTGATGGCTTTTCCCGTGTAGCCCTTCCATTGACCGCTACGAACTCTCTGCGAGCAAACACCAATCACTGGATGTGATCTCGCTTTTCTGCTGACACTCTCGTGTACTGCTGCATTTTACTCACATGACAGAAATCCTTCATCTTGTCCAAAACTTTATTGACCTCCGGCATCACGTCTTTGCCGTCCACCATGATGGGAGTGTTGGAGCGGTTCCTCAACGCCACGTGAAGCACTGCTCGACCCTTTAAGATCCATTATTAACTGCTTTAAAGCAGCATTCTCTCTTAAAAAACGTGTTTAAACATGACACAATATATCCCCCTGGACGTCCTGTAGCTCAGGGATGTCCAAAATGTGCCCGTGGCTGTTTTTTTATTGGCCCGCAGCACATTCTTAAAATGTAATTTAACAAGAAAACAAAAAAAAAAAACAAATAGCGAAAATGGAAATGTCAGCAGTAATTTTACACGAATAAAGTTTTAAAAAGTTATAATCCAACAAGGAAAAGTCGTAATTTTACGAGAATAACATCGTAATAGTATGAGGTAAAAAAAACTAATTTTAGTAGCGTAATGTTGAAATATTAAAAAAAGTGAAGGTTGCTTTTATAATTATTAACCCATATCTCCACACAATAAGTTAGATAGCGTAATACTAAACAACAGTCAAGAGTGCAGAGTGATTTTTGATTAAGAACAAATTTAGTTTTATTCAATATTGAAGTACTTCTGTTGTATATTTTTGATGTGAGATTTCCAGCTCATTTTTTCATTTATTGTGATCCCAGAAATGTATTTTCATTCACCCTTTCCATGTCCACTCCGTCTATTTGTATTTGGTCGTACGTGTTCTTGCTGCTATTGGCAAATAGCATTTTTTAGTTTGCCTCAAGTTCAAGAATAATCTGTTTTTATCAAACCATGTGCTCATTTCATTCTTGACTTTTTTCATTAGTTCTTGCGTGCTTTCACCAGAACAAAAGGCTGCGGTATCATCCGCAAATAAAACCAACTTTAAGTCATTTGTCACTTTACAGATGTCATTGATATACAAATTGAACAGTTTTGGTCCCAAAATTGACCCCTGGGGTACTCCACACGTGATATTTAAACTCGCAGATGTGTATTCTCCTAGCTTTACAAATTGATTCCTGTTTGCCAGGTAGCTTTTAACCCAATTCAAAACTAATCTCTGATTCCGTACATTTCTAATTTTGTTGTTAAACTTGTAATATTATGAAAAAAATCATGTCATTTTATGAGAAGAATGTCATAATTTTATGAGCTAAAAAGAACGTCATTTTAATAGCATAATGCTACAATATGAAAGAAAAAAGATGCTATTTTTGTATTATGAAAAACAAACAAAACAACTAATTAATTTGTCATTTTTGGAAAATTAGGTTGCGAAAAGAGTTATACTATTACAAGAATGAAGTGAAAATATTATGAGAATAAAGTCATAATTACGAGATGGAAACTTACAAGAAGAAAGTTGAAATAGTTGAAAAAAACCCCAAAACAACAAAAATGGTAAAAACAGCTGCAATTTTCCAAGACTAAAGTCAAAATATGACAAGAAAAAAGTTGTTTTCTAATAAGAAAAAATGTCTCAATTGTACGAGAATAAACTCGTACGTCATTTTAGGAGCATACAGTTGAAATATTCAAGAAAAAAGATGTTACTTTTTAAAAGTCGTGATATTATGAGAAAACAAACAAAACAACAAATAAAGTTCTAATTTTTGGAACATGAGGTTGCAGATAATGTCCTAATGTTACGAGAATAAAGTCCAAATATTACGGCAATAAAGTCAGAATCCCGAGATGAAAATTTACAAGAAGAAAGTTGAAATTGTTCCAAAATGGAACAGAAACAATAGCAGAAATAGAAAAAAAACAGCTGTCATTTTATGAGACTAGTCAAAATATTAAAGAAATGTTTTTTAATGAGAATAAACTTAAGCAATATTATGACAATAAAAATGTTGTTCTTTTATGAGAATAACGTCATAATATTATGAGTCATAAATATTGATAAGAACAAAGTTGAAATTATTGGAAAATTAAATAAAAAACCAGCAAACGAGATCCTAAGGCGCCCTGACTGGACTCCCTCGATGCCTAGAAATTCTGTCCATAAAAATTATGAACAGAATCGACGACAAAGAGCAGCTTTGGCGGAGGCCAACGTTATGGACTTGCTGCTGACAATGCGAACCAAGGACCGAATGGCACGTAGTAGCCAATCCCGTACCCCCGGAGAACCCCCACAGGACACCGGGAGGGACACGGCCCCTTTTCCAAGTCTACAAAGCACATGTAGACTTGTTGGGCAAACTCCCATTGCACCTCCTGTGGCCGAGGTTCGACTAACGGTGGTAGCCTTCTCCCTGGAGTAGACTTTCCCAGGGACTCCCACCCAATGTACGACTTCCACGCAGTGTCGAGGAGACTGTCTGCCAAGACAGCCCCTTAACATGGCAGCTTTTTGACTACCCCAGACACCTCAGCCACGGTGTCCTCCGACTCTGCTTCCTCTGGGGGAGGTATGCCAGTGGGATTCTCATCAGAAGCAACTGGGGGTTCAGTATCTTGCCCGAGGACACTTCCACACGATCGCGGGAGGACGGAGGATCGAGGCCGCAACCCTCAGGTTGGAAGACGACCACGCTACCACCTGAGCCTTGCTGCCCCCAAAATGAAGACTTTGGAGCGGCCCAGTCCAAGTCCTGACCTGAATCCTATTGAGATGCTGTGGCATGACCTTAAAAAGGTGCTTCATGCTGGAAAATCCTCCAATGTGGCTGAATGACAACAATTCAGCTAAATTCCTCCCCAGCGCTGTAAGAGACTCATTGCAAGTTATCACAAACGCTTGATTGCAGTTGTTGCTGCTAAGGGGGGCCCAACCAGTTGTTAGCTTTAGGGGGATCACTTTTTCACACAGGACCATGTAGCTTTGGATTGTTTTCCTCCCTTAATCATAAAAGGTTTCATTTAAAAACTGCATTTTGTGTTCAGTGGTGTTGTCATTGACTAATGTTTCAGTGTGTTTGGTGATCTGAAACATTGAAGTGTGGCAAAGATGCCAACAAATAAGAAATCAGGAAGGGGGCCAACACTTTTTCACACCACTGTGTGCTGTAAAGCAGTCAAAGTGGCCCTTGCATCCTTTCATTTTCCAGTATGTGGCCCTCGCTGGAAAAAGTGTGGACACCCCTGCTCAAGTAGTTTAGGATTTTTGGACAATTGTGAGATGTCCAGTACAGGAAATATGACTGTGCTACAAATAAAAGTCTGCACAGTGATGATAGGATGCGATAAATCCCACGTATGCACAAGCCGCTTTACAGTGACGCCATGTGACAAGATGGCTTAGTCATCGCCACATGGCTGCTGTGGCGGGACAAATGTCAGGAGGTCAGCTTGTATGTACCTCAGTGAAGTTGATCTTCTCTCCGGTGAACATCTTCTCCCTGGCCGCCTCCATGCCTCGGGATTTGGCCTGCCAAACAGCGCGACATGTTGCATTTATCATCACAGGGGAATAAAACAAAGTAGCGCTAGCTACCAGGTCCACCAGCAGCTTCATGACTTCATCGGTGATGAGGTTCTTGGAGTAATCCAGGAGGATGTCACCGTCTTCCGTCTGCAGGTTGAGGCTGCACAGACGCAACATAACACCCAACCCACTGTGCCGCCTGCTGCATGAACCACACTTAAATGTTGCGTTGAATCCGTACCTGAATTTGTTGAATCTCTCTGCGTCGGCATCAAACATGTGCCTCATGTTGAGGTTCAAGGCGTGGGCCGTGTACCATTCCTGCAGCCTGTGGAAGACGGGGTCCTGTGTGAGTCCCATGCTGTGAGTCCAGAGTCCTCCTGACTTGAGTGGGGCCGAGCGGGTCAGTGCAAAAGAGTTTTGAAGGGCGACCCCGTCCAGAGCGGCCATTGCCCCTCCTACTTGGACTATATTCGGGGTCGGTGCTTGTCACACCTCCCGCTCCGTGTCCTCCGGGCGTTCCAGTGCATGTTTGGAATGTCAGCAGTGTTGCGCACTTCAACGTCTCACACGCTTGAATGCAACGTAACAATTAGCACTAGCATGTTGCTAGCATGTTGTCACGTGCAATAAATACACTCAAGGGCATCTAACACAACACGATGATGTCAACTCAAGTTCAAATATAATAATAATGATGATCACTAAATTAATAAATAAATACATGATGATGATTTTAAAAAGTAATATTCATTAATTAATTAATTTGTAAAAAGTACTTATTTTTATACATAATTTACTTTCTTCCTTTTATTTTTTAAATCAAAATTGTGAAACCTCTTTCTAAAACTCAGTTTACAAAAGGATATGTCGCTTTACTCACATTATTGAAAATTAAATCATTAAAAAATATGTCAAAATCATTATCATGAAAACATATCCTAAGATTGTATATAAATATTTTATTAAATGTAACGTGTTGTAATACGTTGTAATAATGTAATCAATAATCATACCCCTTTCAAAAACAGACTGGCTTACGAAATTGTAGCTTTATTTTCAATAAAAATGATTATTAAAAATAAATGAATATTCCTTAAATAACAAAATGTACATGGTTCATATATTTACCCAGATAGAACACTCATGATCTCAAATGTGAAAGCCCTTAATTTAAAAATATGACATGTAGCTTTATTTGTAGATTTAAAAATATGTTATAAATCATAAAAATATAATCATATTAATGTAATATTATTAAATACTGTTGTAACATAAAATGTTTGTGCTTTATCTACGGTATTCCTTTGATTACTGTTTTATTATTATTTATATTTTTTATTTGTGTTATTAATTGGGCTTTTATTGTCTCATGGGTTGTTTATCCTGTATATTACTGTGAATATACTGACTTTACGAATTTTGTATTATAGCCATACATCACTATTACTATTCATACTATTGATCTGAACGTACAGACTGTAATAGGTAAAAACAACGTAAACATGATGTAATAGTCATTGTCAAACGTTAGAGGGCGACAAAACCTCAGTCTTTGTGACGGTCATCTGTTGTGTATCTATTGGCCTTTTTATGTGAGTGTGTGGCTTTTGTTTCGCTTTAATTGTGGCATGCTAAAGCATTTCTATGTTTTCATGTCGTCGTTTGTGTTGTTTTTCTGTATCACATTTGTCTCGCGCCGTGGTCTTGTTTTGAAAGTCTTCGGCCGGAAGTATCTACTTTTATTGCGACAGTGTCGTCGCTCGTCACACAGGCAGTCAGACAGGGAGCTTCGCTGTCAAGAGGGTGGATGCCGAGCTGGTAAGCGATGTGGCTATTTTATCGTCCCTCACGGTTGTTCTCTTTACACTCTTGTGCTCGTGACCATCTAACTTTTGTAGGCTCGGTGCTTTGTTGCGTGCTAAAAAATAAAGATTTGTTCGGTGCCTCTTCGGCTTTTTCAGTCGTGTCGCAGAGAGAGCTAGCAAGGCAGCCAACGCTAGCCAGCTATGTGTAAGCTACCAACTATAGATGAAACATCAGTGCGCCCATTATCGGTCGCACCCTATTCTTATTCTCTATTTCTCATCATAATTGTCACTTTAAATCCACTGACGTCTTGGGGGCGGGTTGTTGCATAGATAAACACACAATTCCATCTCCTGGTGAAGCCACCCACCTTTGGCTACAAAGAGGGAGGAGCGACTCGCGTGTTAAGTTATGTATGTTATGTTGTTTCTATTTCCAATGCCATCAAAGCCTGCTTTTGGTTATCACCATTGCCTTTACAACGAATGGCTACGCTTGACAGAGGAGGTAAAAAGCGTGCAATTCATCATAAATGACATGCGTGGTCTGTAATTACGTAGCTACGCGGTGGCGACGTGTGTGTGTGTGTCCGATAATGGACGCTGCCACCCCTTACAAAGAGTATAAGTTGAGTTGGGCTAGTTTATTTGAAAGTATTGTGTATGTTTCTATCTTAGCTTGCTAGCTAGTGACTACCCATTTTCAGACCACCCGGCTAACTAGCTTCAGAGAACATTCTTCTTTGGAGGAAAAACTCCTGTGTGCTTGTTTTGTCGTTGAGGGATATGAGCTTTATAGCGTCACATCGCGCAAAAGACGTCACTTGTCCGTATTAGCTGTCATTCATAGCTGCGACTGATACCGATCCCAAGATGTCATCTGCGGCGAGTTTCGATGAAACCAGCCTGAGCTGGGGATTCCTCGACGACTTCCTGCCAAATAGTGAACCGCTGTGAAAACTACTATTCAGCGCACACGCTTTAAATCTCCTGATGCGATTACATTTATGGTTCACGCTATGTTTGTAAAGCGAGTAGCAGCCAATAGGAAAATGAAGTAAATGTAAACCCTAGCCGTCTATAAACAAAACAGCGCGGTCTGATAGCAGTAGAGGAGACACCTGACAATGAAATATGCTATGTGGAATGTGTTTCCTGCTTTGGTCTTTATACTAGATTGAGAAAGTAACTTCTCACTCACAGGCGTTTGTAAAGATAGTTACTGCTGCACCCAAATACAGTTAGTTACTTTATTATCTGTTTCACCTTAACAATGAAGTAACTGTAACCCTACATTATAAGAAGACCTGGAATATAAGATGGACCCCACAGAAGGAGAGTGTAGCTGCTTGCTCAGTTTTTTGTTTTTTTGCATTTTAAAAACACTCACATAATTCTGCATTCACCATATTGACCCAAACACAAGACAACCCCTTTTTTTCAAGACCTGACAGAGAGGGAGAGTGTAGCTGCTCATTCATAGGCTTTTTTTTTGCATCATAAAGATACTATGACTATGACTATGACTTATTGCTGCTTGGCACGAATATAAGATGACACCTCTTTTTCAAGATACGACAGAGAAAGAGTATAGCTGCACACTCACAGCCTTTTCTTTCATCATAAAGATACAGTATGTCACCTATTGCTACTTGGTCTGAGTGTAAGACGGGCCTCAATGCAAGACGACCCTCTTTTTGAATACATGAGAGCAAGAGTGTAGCTGTGCACTCGTTGGCTTTTGTGCATTATAAAGATACTGTATGACACTCGTCGCTTTTTGACCTGAATATAAAATAGCCCTGAATATAAGACAACCAGTTTTTCTTGAAGATACGACAGTGTAGCTGCACACTCGCAAGCTTTTTTCTATCATAAAGCTGCTGTATGTCGCTTATTTCTGCTTGACCCGGAAATAAGTCGGCCCTGAATATAAGATGACTCCTCTTTTTTTGAACCTGACAGAGGGAGATTGGAGCTTCTCACTCACAGGCTGTTTTGCATCTTAAAGATACTGTATGCCACTTATTGCTACTTGATCTGAGTATAAGACGGTCCTCATTGTTAAGACAACCCCTCTTTTTCAAGACATGACAGAGCAGGAGTGTAGCTGCTCACTCGCAGGCTATTTTGCATTTTAAAGATACTGTACGTCACTTATTGCTGCTCGACCCGAGTATAAGATGGCCCGTAATGTAAGACGAGCCCTCTTTTTCAATAAACGACTGACAGCAAGCGTGTAGCTTCTCACTCGCAGGCTATTTTACATTTGAAAGAGACTGTACGTCACTTATTGCTGCTTGACGCGAGTATCCTAAACACAATCAACTGTCTTTAAGACAGCAGTTGTCAAGCAAGTGTAAAAAGAAGCTAACCACCATTAATATGGAGACATACACACAATAAGTCTTGCGGGTAATGTTCACATGTCAAAAAGTGTAAAAAGAAGTTCAGCACTACCCTCAAACTATTAAATTACTGACGACTGTTTGGACCTCAAAGTTTTGTGCGGCTTCAGAGGCACGTTTTTTCCCCCCATTCAAGCGTGCAACATACTGTGCGAACGACATGTCATACAAGCGTAAAAAGAAGTTAACCACTGTCAAAACAACAAAACTTAGTTGCAGCCTCTTAGTTAGTCCACTTTAGCTGGACTAACAAGTGGCAATGGTTTAGAGATTTGCGCAGCTTTAGGTGCATGTTTGTTAGACACACTTCATGGATTCCAGCGTGTACACTGTACATCACAGACAACTATTATCCATAACATGAAACGTTACACCAGGGCTACACCTATAGAGCATAACATGCTGTGTTCAGTCTGGTATAAAGCAATATCTATACCTAGCCTGACACATGACAATGATGCGGCATGGAAATGTTACCGTTTATAGATTTGTGTGTCAGGGCATGTAAAAATAACGACATTACTGCTCAGCCTGTTTGGTGTAGTGTTGATGCCTTTAAATAGCTAGCGTGAAATGCACAGACCTCGTATCTCCACATTTTGTTGTTTTAAAAGAAAAAGGTGAATAACGACTCTCACAATATTTGGAGATAAAGTTCCTGCACAAATGCCGTTTTTAGGTTTTAATTGCAGATTAGCCCATTTCTTTTGTCGGCTTCGACTCTTTTGTGACGGCTTTCATTCAAACGGCCCACTTGTTGACGTCTGCCACAGCTATGCCACTATGGAAATACGTGCTTTGCTCGACAAAATTCCTTTTCTCTGTTTAAAGTCATTCTCTTCCGAACGGGCTGATTCAGCTCTGCGTCTGAATGGCGCTCGCAGTCTGTGGACCAGACCGCAGTTGATCATGTGACCGTTCATCCGGGTGCAGGTCGGACTAAATTGACCGACAGTCACGAGCGCAGTGTTTGCACAGGCCTCAGGTGGAAGCCACTGTCGTACTTGCGTTAGGTTGTGTTGTGCGCGCCTCCGGTGCTTTCTTGCCGCTCTCGCCATGCACACGCTCACATTATTCACGGGCACGTCACAAGGAGCATCTCTTGATAGGATCGGCTGGGGGAAGAGTCAACGTAGCCTGCGGGCCAAGATATTATTAGAGCCAAGGAATTCCAGCATTTGCAGCCTCTGATCTTAACTTACAGCATCCAAATGAAACCCCTGCATATTCACTGATGCATTTTTGCCTTTTGTCATTCATGAATAGAGTATTCGGACCACACTGCACAGAAAGAAAATCAGTGAATAAAGTCCTAGACCAGCTGTCAATCACTGTCTCGAGACCTTCCTACAATATGAATTGTGTAATAACTTTTTAACGTGAATTGTGCCAAAAAAAAGTCAAATTTGCAAATAAATTCTAACCTGACAACATCCTCAACAGTCCTCTTCTTAACGCAAGTTTATGCTCATTACATGACCACTTTATTGTCCATAAATTAGTGTGACATTACCACTTTATTGTCCATAAATTTGTGTTTGCTCGACTCCCCAGGTTCCCAAAGTCGGGTACGACTTACTTGTTGTATGTGTTTGTTTTTTTTTGCAAGCAGACTGAGGGAAGTATTTGCTTTGATCACCTTCTTGTCGTTTGTGCTGTGTGACCCACGGATCGGCTTGTGTTCCCACGAATCTCCCGCGGACTGGGGGCGGGGGGGTGTTTGTACATTAAAGCGATCTAATTTATCTTATTTATTATGTATTGTGTAAAACTAAGACGTGAATAACATCAAATTAAAAGCACAAAATGAATGGCGACCCACCATCCACCAGTTCAAGTTCCAGCCAAGTTTTTCCAGAGAGATGATTACATGGCTGTTTGACGTGTGTGGTACAAGGCAGTGTGCTAGCATGAATTAACTTGAGACAAATGTGTACATTAACACTCAATAAGTCATCAAAACTTACCTTTATGCATTCCCACAGAGTATCAGCATTTGACACCAAATATGAGGTGAAAGAAAAATGGTAAAAATACAGTAGTAGTCTATCTGTGCGGCATGAGATAAAGTTAGCACACGCACAATGGACATGCGTCAAGTGAGATGGATGTAACAGAGAGAATCCGGCCACTTTTCAAAATAAAACATAAAAAAAATGAAATAATGGAAATTATTTTTTCTTTCTGTGCGGCCCGGTACCAAATGACCCACGGTGGGGCCCGCGGGGGTTGGGGACCACTGACGTACAGTACATCACTACAGCAGCAATTAGGGAGGGATATGTCCCCCCCCCCCTTACAGACAAAGTTTATTTAAGTGTGCAGGAGTACTGAAGGCAAATATCTGAAGGGGTCAGGGACTGCTGTACTCTATTCTCGTTTTCCTTTTAATTTTATGACTTTATGTAAATGTATGCTTTTTTCTAATAAGAGTATTTTATACTCGTAATATTTCGACTTTATTTAAGTAAAATCACACTTTTTAAAAATCACTATTATGACGTCATTGTGGTCAAATTAAGATTATTTATTCCAGAAAAGTATAACTTTTCAACCCTAAATACAAGATGACCGCTTTTTTACAAGACCTGTTTTTGGAAAAATATATTTTTTTTATATTTAATTAAAAAAAAAACAACTATTTACCATCCTTTTTAAAATGTGTGTTTCTATTCATTTTATTCATTACAGTAGTCCCTTCCCACTTTGGAGGCTTTTGTGGCTCCACTCTTATCATGTTTTTTTCCCAAATATATTAATAGATCATGATGGTCATGGTTGAATCAAGCTTATGATTAAAAAATGAATATTTAAGCACATTTTAAATATTTTTGTCTAAAGTAAGCATTTTCAAGCACAAAATGGTCTAAATGAAGTAAAATAGAAATATAAGGCATTGAAAGATGTTGTGATGATAATGTAGTATACAGCGTCAGTAATGTTGCTGTAATGTTGGGTGAGACACACAAGCACCAAACCTGATAGCTGGAACAACAGGCTTTTATTACAAGTTTACATTGTTTCACAGCAGGCACAATAATCCCTAACACGACTTTTGCGGCTGTAACCCACAGCAAGCTAAAACCCAACTGTGAACGTCACTTCCTGTCCGCCCTCCACACACACACCCTCAGCTCCTCTAGCAGCAACACACAAGAGCGTGAGTCTTATTTTCTGTTATATCTCCTTTTGTTCGGTAATATGAGTGAAAAGGTGACTATGGGGTGTTATTTCATGGCTAGAGGGCTTTAATAATGTTAAAACACGTATATAGAAGGTTGTAAACTAGTTTTCTATGCTATATGTATATGTAAGGAATCCTACTTCAAAGAAATGTACTTATCACAGTCGTGTCTGGAACCAATTAACAGTGATAAAGGAGGGATTACGGTATATCTGAATGTTTTTGCTGCCCAGTTTGTCCTTGCATGGCCCCTGGGTTGGGGAGCCCTGCCGTAGGCTCTCATTGGAGTCGAGGCTGCTTTGACACTCTGTGGAAATGTTCAACCTTCTGATAAAGGAACGTGATCTTTATTATTGAAAACAGGAAGCATTTTTTCGCCTGTTCTTTTTTTTTTTTTCCAGGCTGAGGTCAGAATTTGGGGTCAGCTGGCAAACAAGAGCAGCAGGGAGATATGCGATATTATTGTTCAACGGAACTCGAGCTGTGGTTGGAACCTTATATCCACTGCTAGAGAGTGTCGTAACATGGTTTTAGTTGATTTTTCCATCACTTTCTTGTCGCGGTGGTACCAGTTTTATTATTTTGTTGTTCCAAAAAGGAATTCTTCCTTTTGTCCTGGCTGAGAGTGCAGGCTGCTTTGCTTGCACAACTCCCCAACCTCAGCGTTCACTCAGGCTTAGGGAAGCATTTTCATCCACGCCGCCGCTCGCCCGCATACTTTCATGAATGGAGCTGACGTCGGAGCCTTTCATCGGCGCTCGCACTTGTTAAAACCCCACTGCTTGGACACACACTAGACACTCCATTGTGCGTTTCTATTCCAGAGAGGATAACTGAGCTAACTCTGTTTGCTGACAGGCAGGTGTGCTTTGTGCAAAGGCTTCCACGGATCACATTTGATGGGACTTTTTATTTTGTTGGCAGTAGGGATGTCACAAGTTCTCACGAGATCAAAACGTGACGAGATTTCTCGTCCTGCCATAACTAAATTAATCACATAATAAATGTGTGTGTGTTTTCCTTGTCTCTCGCCCTGAAAGATGCAGGAAGTGGTTCACTCTGTGCATTGGTTCAGAACCTAGACGCTTTATAGGACAACAGCGAACAGAGTGAATACAGTTGCTTTGTCTCTATGGGGGAAGGCGGGACCACGAGCATCCGCATAAAAGAGTGGAGCCTGGTGAGGAGCAATTCAAGGTAACGTAGTAGAAGTTATGAAGGAAAAAGATGCTTGCAAAGCCAAATGCCACAGCCCCTATGTGGGAATATTAATAATGAGCATATATAATAAATATAATAATAATTTCGAAAGTGGCAGCAACATAAAACGCAACAAAACGAATTTGCCCACCACAAACACGATCCATCCGTCCCACTTTTCCCTTCTGGGAAAAAACTACACATCGAGATGCAGAGCTTTTGGTCTGACAGTCACCATGCACTGAGGCGTTTGTAAATATGTAATAATAAGTAAATACAAACTGAACAGCGCAAAATTGTGTGCATTTACAGAAAGTCATTGCAAAAGAAATGCTGCTCTCCTGATGCAAACATTGGACAGTACGACTTGACGAAAAATAAATGGCAACGTCACAACTTCAGAGTCAAAGATGACATCTCAAAGGAAATATTGCATTATTGCGATATATTGTTGTTATTCATTATTTATCATAAGATGTGGTGTCAAAAATTTTGAGTCAGTTTGTGGGACTGTAAACATTTCAAAACGGACTTGGATTGTTTTGTGATGCGGGTAAATAAAAGTTTGTTCATCCAGTCATATTTTTTCATTGTACTTTTCTTAAAATTAATGTAAAAGTTTAAAGACCCAATTTTGTGCATCATCTCGTTTCGTGTGGCCTCTGATAGGTCCACTATGGTCCTGATTCGTACTTTGGTAGTGTTTTGAGAATGCAGTCATCTCCGCAAAGATGTTTGAATTTTAACCTGCTTAACGCAAATGTAGTTAGACCGAATTTGCATGTGTAAGCTAACTCTTCTACTCCTTGACCGCTGCACACTAAAGCATGAAGGTTTGTCAAAACATGCACCCCAACAGTGTTGACCGTGCTATTATTTTTCTGACAAGCGCTGTTATTAAACCCCAAAGTTTGACTGTGGCATTTCCCCCTAGACACAACACCCATTGTAACTTTAGGGTGCCTGGGCGAAGCGCTGGGAGATTGGGCACACACCGTGTGTAAAATTTGAGCAAGATTGGTTGAAAAACCTGGCCCCCTTCAAGCAGAACGTCAAAACGGTCGGGACGAATTACCCAGAAGTGATTCAGAAATTTTGAAGGTATCTGTATTACACGTATGCTAGCATGTCTTCCAAAACGTTTTGAGCACAAATGCCACAAATGTAATTTACATTTGTGAAAAAAATTGGAGACCTCATGGGGGTTGACAGTGCATGTATATCTAAACTCCCGGACCCCACAGATTGGATTGATTCAAACATCCTGCACCCCTGATGCATTGGAACATAATGCAGTATGCAAACATTCTGTACCAGGCGGCATGTTAATGTGGTGACCAAGGCGACGCTGACCTATGTGGGGCCTCTTGTTAAAGTGGCCCGCGTGCTATTTTTATTGGAGCCATAAGCTACTTACCCTGGCTGCTCTGACATTACAGGTTAGCCTAATATTATCCAGCCTGGTCACTGTGGGGTATCAGCGTCTTGACTGATATGAGCTATTAGGGCTTAATCCTAAATCACTTGAGGCCGGTTGGCTTCATTGCTTTCACTGCTCTCGACTGAAGGATAGGATTTTACAGTAAAGTGCATAACAACCAGACCAGGATCAAAGGCTCACAGACGACTTCCAAACCTGTAGCGACTACCTCGAGAGGAAATTTGATACTGACCACAGAAAGTCTATTGTTGTGCAAGTTAAGGGCCTTTATTTATACTCTCACTCGCACAAGTCATACAGCTGCATGTGTTTTTTTCAGAGGGCTGGTATGTGGAGACCCAGGCCAGCCTACAATACACTCCTTGTGTTCTTGCCCACCCCAGCTCCTGTCGCACAGTTGCTCACTGCACTTATCCCGGCCATTTGGACTTCCAATGACAAACATCAAATTGTAGCCTTTAACTCTGATTTTGAACTGCATGCATCAAAACATTATACAAGGATTTGGGCACTTTTAAAACAAAGCAGCCTACAGTACCAGCATTTCCTTATTATGCAGCGGTGACATTTATGATGATTTGAACAGTAACATGTTCCTCGGAAATCTGTGGTCTCCCTCATTACTTTAGTTAAATGAACTCAATGCCGCCATCTTATATGCATATTATATAAATATATATGGCAGCAAATATACTTGCATATACTAAGTGTCAGTTAATCTGTAGTCTTAAATCAGTTTGTGCAGGTTAGCCATAAAAGCTAATTTATTTAGCAGTCAGATGCTATTTGTTTAATCGACACAGCTGCTATTCCGGCGATCATGATATCAGAAAATCAATAAGTTGATGCTTCAACTACATGTCTAAAAGTGTTAGAAAACTCTCATTGGCGATGACTTCTGCACTGATAGATCATAGAAAGCAGCGATTGCAACACATGCACACAAAACAGAAGTGGAAGTGACACTTTCAAAGTAAAAGGTCTGATAAGAAGAGTCTCCACATAAATACGGAGAATTCTTAATAGGTAGCACTAGGCCTGTCGCGATAATCGATAAAACAATTGATCGAACAATAGAAAAAAAACGAGGTCGGTCATTTTGATGTCGCGATAAATTGACGCGTACGTACACCTGTTCCATTTCCTCCTCTTGCTGTAGCACACAGGCTGGATGACAAGATGGTTTACTCTGCTTGTGTCGGAGCGCATTGGTTGTATAGTCAAATTCAGGGAAGGAGTGAGCCTCTTGTCAGCTGTTCAGTGTCTTTGTCACAGTACGTGGAGGCGGGGGCTAGCTACGTAGTGATTGAATATACTGTTACTGTCACAGCCGTCAGCAAGCAAACGCTAATATGAATGAAAGCACAAAAGCGATAGTTTCTAAGCCGAATGCCACCGTTCCAGTGTGGATGCGCTGTGGGGCATTCGTCCCGGCGGTTGGAGCTTGCTGGGGGGTTTGATCGGCGAAGTGAATGTGTAGTGTCGGGCGGGACGAACTCGCGATACCCAGGGTATGTGAGGTGGTGACTCCCTGCGATTCGTAAGTGCTATAGTATGCATCTTCTGTGCCTTACACAGATACACTACACTTTAGTACTATCTATGTGACATGACACAGTGATTATTGAATGATAAACTTAATGATAATGTGGTATAAAAAAAAGGTTGAAATTATCGATTATCGTCGTTAATTTATAGCACAATTATCAACCAGCATTGTTATCGTGACAGGCCTAAGTAGCGCCAAATCCAATCTGTGGCGGTCAAAATGAATTAGTGGTGGGCCACCTCAAATAACTGAAGGCATGGCAAAGGCTGATCTGTGTAATATGGGACCTTTTTTGAGGTGCGTGTTTTGAATCACAGTTGCAGCAGCAGATGGAGTACTGGTATAAAACTATAAAAGTTGTGGAGGTACCAGTATGTCTGTTAGTGATGGGACTGTTTCCTGGGTTGTTTAGTCCTGTATAGAAGTAAGAAGGAGAGGTTCCGCAGGTCCTTCATACTGACCGCTGTCAGGCTCTACAACACTTGCACCACCTGAACCATGTTGTAGTCAATATGTATTCTTTACACTGTATTCTTTACTTGCGTATCTTGCTTGCTGCTGGAACAAGTGAATTTCCCCGCTGTGGGATAAATAAAGTACAAATACAAATACAAATACAATACAATATCTCCATGTGGATGAGTTTTGCTTCTTCGCCTGACCCTCTTGCGCTTTTCTGCTCCTTCTGAACCGACATTGAGTGAGTAGTGAGTTCTGGGGAAATACATTCCTTTGCTTCATTGGCAACAGATGTAAGGAAGAACCCTTTCCCCCCCACTTGAAAGTTAAACCATCAGTAGCGTCTAAAATCAGGGCAGCGTGGACCAGCATGCAGCTGCTTTTTTTTTTTTTTTTTTTTTTAAATACCCACGAAAGCCGAAATAGAATTCATGAGCGTGCTAATGCCGGGCCTGTGGCGCTAGCGTCTCCGTGTCCAGCCTTAGCCTCGCGCACGGTGGCAGATGGATAAGAAGCTGTCAGCATGCCTAGCAGCTGCCACATCCGCCGCTATTAAAACTACCTCTGCCACGATGTGACGGCCACACGAATGGCGGCGCATCCAAAAGTAGCTGCTGGTGCAGCAGTAGAAAGGTAGGGAGGGTTGCTGCCTCATTGCTGCACAGTCCGTTAGGGCTGCGGTTGAATACAATTAAAGCAAATTACTGCACAAACCAATGTGAGGGTGTGTGCATCTGCTCAGTGCTGGATCCTGGCAGCATTCTGTGGAAAGCAGAAGGTGTCCACGCTGGAAAACATGCATCCAAAGTATGAGTCACAGGTAACGTGCACACAGTGGCATACATGGCGTTACAGTTCTGTTTCTGGCGACAGGCAGCTTTTGCTCCAGGAAAAGTAAACCCCCTTTCTAGTTGAAGCCGAACAGCTGACATGTGCAGTGAGTGAACAGGACTAGAGCGAACATTAGCCCAGAAGGGGTCCCCTGCTGGGGGTGGGTGGCTGCAACGTCACATGTGTTTTGTTTGGGTGCAATCTCCAATAGAGTGGGGCCTGCTAGAGGATGGCTGCTTGGTGCCAGCTGGCTTCATGACATCTGCCCTCTCTCGGAATAACCACCACTTGTACCGTTTACACCTAAGTATTTGTCTTTGAAGATTACACGGGTGAGCTGGATATTTGAGTTGCTCTGCTGTATTAGCACTAGTGTACTTTGTTTACTGCCTCAATGTTGGTGTATTTTTATGACAAGTAAACAGGATGTGGTGCACAGCTCTGTTATTTTGAAGACCGGAAGGGTGTCGTGTGGGTTGAGACGGTCTCTTGACTGTTGCTAAAAGAGTCGGGCTTGCCTTGCCGTACTTTATTTACACTGAGCTTCCACGACGTCATAGAGCATCTTATTAGCATGAGACGGTCATCAGTCATTGTTTGGCCTTTGTGAAAAATACTTTTATATTGACCCTTTTTAACGTTTTTAACATGCGTCTTCCCTCCAATGTACGCTCACATGATGCAGCTTTGAATTGCTTTTTTGTTTCGGGGAAGCGCACAGAGTGTCACTTTTGTCCCTCCATGCTGAGGTCACCAGCTTCCCGCCACCCTCTCTTTTCCACTCGTGCGGCGACAGACGAGGGTGGACGCGCCACACACTGTTTGGGAAAGGAAGTGAGGTCTTAAGGTCGGCAGAATGTTGTCGGGATGCAGTGTGTAATGGAAGGCACGCAGCTCGCAGGGACAACACTGTGGTTTTTTTTCCCCACCGTTTGCAAGGCAGCCTACATCCCAAAACAAAGCCGCTTCCGGCGTGGTGCTACCAGATAGCAAAGTCTGTTCCACAGACTGATAGCACCGCTGCGAAGGGAGCTGTTCATCCAACAAGTATGTGCGATAATGTACTTTGACTGTCATTGCTACAACTCCATGACTAAATGAAGTTTGTGTTTTTGATGAATGTAGTTTTTATTACAACATCCATCAGCTGACTGCTGTTGGCCTTCAGATATTCCCGCTCCTTGAGATCACCACTCTTGAGTCCAGTGGGAAAGACTAGCTGTGCATGGCTTTCGTCTTTTTGAATGAGACGATTGTGGCTACTGTTACAATATGTCCCTCACTGTCATCCCAACAATGGCTCCTTGCAAGAATGTCTTTTTGCAGCTGCTCAACATTGACACGGTGAGATGTGGTCATCGTCTAGAAATGTGCAACTACAAGCCACGGCGGCCTCTGCACAACTAAACTGCCATTTTGCTGCCATGTTTGCTCAGTACATGCAACTACAAGGTACTGTTTCTAGTACCTGGTCAACAGTCGTGGACGATATTAAATTACAAAAGAGATTGCAAAAAAATAAATCAGTGTTTCCTCCTTTCCTTCTTTTATTTTTAATATTGTGCAAGAACAGTAAACGACTATAAACCACTGCACATGCTTAAGCTGCTGGTGTGCCTTAGCTACACAGTCTCTCCTTTGGGGCAGCGCTCCGTTTTCTTGATGCCCCCAGTCTCGTCTCGGATAAAGTTTTCCTCCTAACTTATAGCAAACATCTAAAGATTTGTTTTCTCTGTTATGGTTCTCAAAACATTTTTTATGAAGTCCCTTAGTTTCACACTCAACAACATCAGAAGTCACATGGGCCCCATATTTTGATGCGGGAAAAGGCAGTCCAGTTTATTTTGGGCCCAAAACGAAGCTCATCCTTCCTGCCTGACGTGTCGGTAACCTTCTCCTCCTCTTTGTCTCTGCCCTTTTCCTCCCTCAGGAAATGACCTAGAGGCCTTACAGATACTTTTGTGCTCTTGCCACTTCCAATCTGCATCCGCAGAGAGCGGCGTCATCTGGAAGCACATTTCGTTTCCGCGGCAAGTTCCACCTACCTCAGCTGGCACTTGGACGGGAAAAGCAGGAAGCCGGCGGTGGGAGGGAACACACAAAGCCGAGCCGTGCTTTTCAGAGGAGCATCTTGAGACGGACTGGATCTGTCTCTACCAGCCAGCGCCTGAGCCTCATCCCCAGCATCCAGTGTCTGTTTGCATGTTTGTTTTTTTTTTAACTTTTGTAACTCTTTGCTCTCCATACTGTTGACCAGTGTTTGGTTTTGCTAATTTTTGCTTTCAACCTGGAAAATTATTTTCTACTTTCATTAGTGAAGTGCGATAAAGATTTCTATATGTACAAAGACGTGTTTATACGCTATAGACTGTATGAAGAATGATCTTTTTCTCCATTCTGAAGGAAGGCTAATGCACTTTAAAGCTTGGCTCTAGTAGCAGTTGTAGGATTACTAGCTAGTTTGAGGCTGGAACAGAACCACGCTCCGCCTGATGGATCTGCAGCTGGGCTGCATGTAAGCACTTCACATTGGCTCTCAGCCCCTCTGGTTGCCCTCCGACCTCAGCCGCTCCCGCTTTGGCCTCCACCAGGCACTCTTGAGATGAGCCCCTGGCAGGCGGAATCCTTCAGCTGTCTTTTTACGTGACCTGGACAGTGTCAGGACTGTGGCTTTAAGTGTTTTCTGCTGCAGTCAAGAACACTTTGTGGGAAAGCCAAACAGAAACAGGATCTTCCGGTGCCGGCGCACCACCTATGTATTGTTGCAGTGCGCAGCAAAGTAAAATGGACTACAAGCGTCGCTTTTTGCTCGGCGGGTCCAAGCAGAAAGTGCAACAGCACCAGCAGTACCAGATGCCTGAGTTGAGCCGGACCCTCAGCGCCTCGTTGGCCTCCTCTTGCGCGGCCTCGTCACCCATGGGAATGCCTGGCGGCTGCCACCCACCTCCCTCGTCCTCCTCCGCCGCCACCACTGCGGTCGCAGACATCCAGCAAGGCATCTCCAAGTACTTGGATGCCCTCAACGTGTTCTGCCGGGCCAGCGCCTTCCTCACAGACCTGTTCAGCAGCGTGTTCAGGAACTCTCACTACTCCAAAGCAGCTATGCAACTGAAGGACGTGCAGGAACACGTCATGGAGGCAGCCAGCAGGCTGACGGCGGCCATCAAGCCGGAGATCGCCAAGATGCTCATGGAGCTGAGCGCCGGGGCCGCCAACTTCAAGGATCAGAATGACTTCAATCTGCAGGATGTTGAGGTAGGGGCCCTCTGAAAATTGCATGTGAATACAGTGTTAATATATAACAGCAATCCAGTCCAGTATTTAAGTTCCAATAAGGGTTTTGACTGAGGAAAATAAAAGCTTACGAGTTACAAGTTGGTGTGCATGTTTACTTAATAAAAGTACCATGCATTTATTCGGGGTGAGGCCTTTATTTGCATTAATATGAAATCCAACATTTTTCTTTTAAACTCCAAAGTAAGCTTCTGCCTCACACATCTAATATCTTTGTAAAGGAAGTTATCATCACCTGCTATTTATTAAGACGTTTGGCATTAATATAGGGGTCTCACGAGATCTTGCCACATTAAAACATGACGAGATTTCTTGTTTGGGGAAAATCTGTCTCATGAGAACAGGGCAGCCAGAAACCAGTCACATTGTGAGTTATGGCATTGCTACTGTGAATGAAAATACGGTAATAGGAAGTGGTGCCGCTTATTAAGTGCTTAATGCACACTATAGACCTTGCAGTCTGACCTACCTCAGAGTTCCCAGCGTCAATGAGTGTGACTGTTTTTTCCGTCGTCGAATGTTGTGGGAAGCAAGAATGGCTAGTAAGGACAGCTGTTACTGTCCTTAGTCCAGTCCCAAGTCTACATTTAATCAAAGTTACTTAATATTAGCCAGATCAAAACAATGTTCAGACTGGTCTGCACCCTTATCACCGATCCATTGTAATTTACACTCGTTATATTTGGCTGGGCGCACTTAACAAGCACCTAACAAGCACCAGCCACCATCGCTTCATAACACACCTCATATGTAGAAGAGATCCATGTTGACAGTTTAGCGACATGGTGCTACATTTAGCGAATAAGGGCGTGCATTAAAAATGAAAGTGAGGAAGCGTTTCTTGCTTGTCCGCCACACGCACCTCCGATTGCACGGTTTGTTGCTAGTTTGAAAGCTGCATAAACCCCTCCACAATGCAGCTCGACAGACCCAAGAAGGGAGAGCTTGAACGCACTCCTCCATCACCTGGCAATGCCTCGCCTTCCTGGAAAAACCAAGACCGTCTTGCTCGCTGAACACGCATGGGTGTCCAAAGTGTGACGCAGGGGCCATCTGTGGAACGTTGCTCATGGCAGAAATAAACAAAAACCCAGCAGAAGTTGAAAAAATTGAGCAAAAAGGCAAAATCCAACTGGAAAAAGCTAAAATGTTGATACTAATAACTAATATGACGGATAGTATGAATTGCCTGTGAGACTTTACAGAGTGAAAGATGACATGAAAGGAAATACTGCATCATTATGATATATTATTATATACAGTGTGGGCCAAAAGTAGGGTTACAGTTGCTTCAATTAATAAGGTGAAACAGATAATGACATAATTGTAATCCTACATTTGGCCCACCGTGTATATATCGTGAGTTGGGTGTCTCGTGACACCCCTGGCATTAGTGTCTCTGCAGGTGGACAATACGCCAGGCAGATGATTGAGGCAAGGCGTCTGTTAGAGTGGAGACCGCTATGTGAGGATTTTGTTTTTGCTGAACATGATTATTACACTGCTCGATTCTCAGCACTCGCTCAATGACAAAAACACCCGCTTGTTTACTTTTTAAACCCGAATGTATTCAGTCAACTAGAACCACAAGAACCCACAGGCTGCTGTTAAAAAGCACCGTGTCCTTAGTCATCACCATTCATTTTTAGCCCTCGCTCAGCTTCTAGCCTCGGCGCTAACATGCTGTGATGCGTGACTTCACTCTTGTCCTATGACTTGATGAATCAGTGTTTTGGAGCTGGAGCTCCCGCCCCAGTGTTAAGGTGGTGCGAGGACCTGAGGCTAACGTGTGAAAAACGCGTTGAATTCTCCACAATCTTTTACACTGAGCAGAAATGTAACCCCATGCAATTGCCGTTTTTAATATTCTCACAACGTCCGGGCATGTATTTAGTAGCTGCGGTCAGGGGGACACAGCCGGGAGCGCTGCGCCCTCTGTGGATGTGGCTTTTGCCCAAAACAGGAAACACTTGTGCACCACAGTCTGTTAAATGTGACTCTCTGTGGTCTCAGATATGCACGCATGAATATTAGAGGAAGCCCGAGTCAGTGAGAGTTTGGACCGCATGGCTTGGCAGAGGTCGACTGTCTGGCCGTGGGCATAGAGGTGCATTTGTTTAAGCCGGAAAGCAAACCTGCGATACGTCTGATACTAGACAATGAGCCGTATTGCTGTGGTTCAGTTGTTCATACCAAATCTAATGTTTGCAGAGTGAATCATACATGCACAAAGACATTCAGAGGTAACCTTAGAATACTTTTTTTTTTTTTTTAAGAGAATCACTATGATCAGCAACATTCTGACTGCGTGCTAATTCAGGAAGCCCCTTTGCGACAATGTGATAAGGTTTTCCTTTTTGTCTGCTAAGAGCGGAAGAATGCAGTCTGGCAGCAGTTTGTACTATGAGGTCGTCAGAGAAAAAAAAATACAATTGTAAGATGAGGGAGTTGTGATATGTGAGGCTTTCCTCTGGTTTTTGCTCCCCCTTTCTTTACCACCCTGGAATTGCAGGTCAAAGCCCCGTGCAAAGCACTTCCTACCCCCATAGTCATACGAGACTGACTTTAATTGATCCAAAATCACGTATGAAGAGTCTGGCTCAAAAGCAGGAGTCGGCCGAAGGTCAGGATCACTGCACGGCTGCAGAAAACACTCCATTACTCAAGAAAGCACGCCGTAATTAGGACAGCATTTCACAGGGAAGTGTCATCGCATCACATAATAACAACAAAGGTATCAAATGTCAATTTTCATGTGACATAATTACTAGCACTAGTAAAGTTGCTCTGCCACAAGCTCACGCCCTGCGTGTGTGTGTGTGTGTGTGTGTCACAAAACTCCGGTGCAGTGGAAGATCAAACACCATCACACCGTTGGTGAGGTATAGGAAAGTCAACAAGTTCAAACTGCAAATCGTAAGGTACACGGTATCTTCTTTGTAAAATGTCTCCTATTCAACCGTAATAATGAAGAGGAAGGTCCTGTGAATGATGATATGTAAGTGAACCAATCTGCTTTTCGTCACAATGAGTCAGGAGAGCGGCCATCTGGTAATGATAAAAGGCGCTCTCGATCTGCATCACGACATTCCTGGAGTCACAGCAGCAATGCCGCAGGTGTCTTAAGAAAATCATAAGAATAAAAATGTTGATGGCTCCACGAGTCACCTTATTTGGGCTAAAGAGGCCTGTTGCTGCCTTGGTTATGTAGTTTTTTTTTTGTCCTCATATTTTCCATGACTCGCAGAGGGATAGTGTGCAGCCAATCACATATGTTCTCCATTATCTGGAGCTGTAGCTGTGTCTCATGTTTTTTTTGTTTTTTTTTTCCCCATCAACATTGTTGCGGCGTATTACTTTGTAACACTTGCATGTCATCCTGTCTACTTGTGTGCTCAAGCTGTTGTTAGAATGATGACATATGCATCCTCTCGTCTGACTGTGGAATGAATCCAAGCTTTGCTTTTTTTCCCTCTCATCTGTTTCGTATCTGCTTGGCATGCACTTTATTCCCAAGCTATAGGGAAAACATTACATATATAAACAACATATTTTGGATATAATACCTAACAAGGCACAGCAAATTGTGGTGCAAGATGTGCAGTATAGATGTTGAAAACCTTCACATTTTCTGCCTAAATATGTTGAATGGAATAAATACCTGAAACGCTCTTATTATAATAGTGGAGGAGTTTGTTTACCTAAACTTGATTGGCTGTTATTTCCTAAATTTGAAAGCTTAGGCTGCATATAACAAGCTACTTCTTTAAATTGTAATGATTTGGAGTGCATGCGAGCGCAGAAGGAAAACACATTGTTTTGTACAACACAGCAGCAACAGGACCAATGTTGTAATAGTGGTAAGGAGCAAACTGCTCGACCGTAATAAAGAGCGCTGCAGTTCATCGTAAACATGAGCACGGCGAATGTAATATGCATACGTTTCACACCAACAGCTGCGGGGCACAACTAACATTTTAAAGCACATGTAGAGGTAGATGAAGCTTCTGGATGCTGACCACTCTAGATACTTTGGGTGCAGCCGCTGCCATCCTGGGGTTTTAAAAAAGACATCAAGAGGTTGCCTGCAGCCGTAGCTAATGAGTTTTTGTAGCCCTGCAAAACTGAATAGAGGCATTAATTGGAGCATTATTGGAGCAAGTTATTCTACATTTTGTCTTTCTAAGGATTGGGAGTGTCTGCGTTTAAAGGAAATGGTGAAGGCAAAAACCAGTTGTATATTTTATGCGGCATTTACTCAATTAACACGTTTTACCAGCGTGACTACGCTGGGTTTAGCATGGTATGCAGTATACTTCTCAGTGCAGTGCACGGACGAACGTGCACATACTCGTGGATTACATGACACGAGCGATGTGAGACACACAAAAACGCTGCTGTGCACCCTCATGGGACACATCATTAGGTAAAGGGAACATGGCTGCGACGTGTGGGCCCCAAAAATGAGTCGGCGTGCCTCTTGTCTTTTACTACCCTCAGATATTTTCAGCAGCTTCCTGAGAAAGAAAAGCTGTCGCTGTGGGAAACTGGAGGGTGTCCTGTTTCTAGTCTTGTGCTTGTCGTACAACAAATAAAGCTTAAATCTGCGACGGTCCTCAACAAATAAAACACAATAGCACCATTAAAATGCTCGCTTTCAAAGTGTTGGATCATTAAATTACTTAATTTTGCCTCCAGCAAATGTGCAGATTGTTTATATGCTGTACAACATAGATTACACATTGTTAAATAAATACCTCTCTGACAATCGCAGTGATTCGACTAGATCAAAGCACAAAGAGTGAGTTAGTAAAATAGCTAATTAGTTGTTTTTCCTGATGTTTTTGTGGCACTCTGCTTATATTCCTGCGTGGCAGAAGCACCTGAAAGCTAATTTGCTGCTCTTCCATCCAGGTACTGGGCCGGTGCTTCTTGACAGTGATGCAGGTCCACTTCCAGTTTCTGTCGCAGACTCTGCAGAAGGTCCAGCCCGTGGCCCAGTCCTGCTTGGCAGAGGCCCTGGCTCAGGCCCAGGAGCGCTCAGCCAACGCCCGCTCCCAAAGTGCCGAAATGGGGCCACTGACGGAGCTGGAGGAAGCCTCACGCTCGTGGAAAGGTGCAGCGGAGGTATGACATGTATATCTTACTCCCTCTATGGCCGTATAAGGGCGTGACTTTGTCTGTAATGCTCATTAGGCCCTCTGGTCCATTTGATGCCTTGATTGTATACAGCGGAACTCGTTTATGTCGACGCCCCTCAGATTCATGCGGACATAAGTGGTAGTCGACGTAACCTAAACTGAAAGTAGCCATGACTTGGACATTTAAATTGTGACTTGTGCCAGGGACATCAGCAGAATGGGCGACAATAAGGATATTTGACATCATTGTCCTCCATTTGTGCGATTTAGATTCTTCTGTTTTTATATATTTTATGCTCTTATCTCAGAGCTGCTAACAAAAATAATGCATTTTGTTAGTTGCTGTGGTAGAATCCAGGTTAATGCTGCAATGTTTTTATTTTGAAGCTTTGCACTGAACAGAAAGTCAATGTGTGCCCGTTTTAATGCTGTATAAGTAGATCAGGGGTGCCCAACGTCGATCACGAGCTACCGGTCGATCGCATCAACTTTGTAGATCTCATATGACATCAGTCAGCTGACATTAAGCCACCCCTCCTGATTTGCTCTTGCTCCCCCCCGCCAATGGTGAACAGATATCTCAAACTACACAGAGATGCAACTTTCATCTTCCGATTATGGATAAACTGAGCGGTAAGATGCCTGTATCTATAACAAAAGTTATCCGGTCACTCGTAGCGACTCGTTAAGTAGAGAAAAAGGGAATTGTTTGAGGGCTTTGCTTTTGCGTAATTAACTCCACTATGGAAATGCCTGTTTTTCTACTCTCCCTTTCTTAAACTATTATTTCATGATGAATCGGAAAATGTGCCCGTTGCTGAAAACTTTTAATATGTTGCCTTCACTTAGGCTGCATTGCCTTTTGCACGATCAGTTTCACTTCTTGTATATCGGCAAAGTTTGATAGCAAATGCTAACTGGACGTAATGAAGTGTAATTGAAGTGTATGAACGCTACGTAGCTACTTTGACTGATATATTACTTACTCTTACTTATGTACACAACTATTGAGGAATTATGTGTAATTATGTGAAATATTTGTGAATGATATAAACTATTTTGATTACTTGTAAACTTTGAAATAGTGGATGTGAAATATTAAATAATAATCATTAGTATTTATTATAGTAGTTTAAAAGTTCACCGGTTAGATTTTATGTGTATGTTACATGTTTTATAGGAAGAGAGAGATCATGTCGACTTGCATGTTACCATCCATCTGTCCATTATCTAAGCCGCACACACACAGGGAGATGCATGCAAACATGCAAACTCCACACAGAGATGCCCAAATGGAGAGTCAAACCCAGATCTTCCCGATCTCCTGACTGTGTGGCCAACACGCTAACCACTGGGCCACCATGCGCCCCAACTTGCATGTTACAATGTACATATGTACTCTTATTTATAAAGACAGTAAATATATATTTTCTATATTTATAGTAGGAGAGAGGTCTTTGGGATTGGTCATTTTAAAAGTAGCTCGCAGGCTGAAAGAGTATGAGCACCTCTGAAGTAGACCGTAGTTTTGTGCTGTAGTCGTTTCATGTTGCTTAGCGATAATGAGGAAGTTTAACAATACAACACGTGTCATCATAAATGGGCACATTTTTCATAGAAATTACCTCTTTGGGTCTCAAGTTTTTTGATGACCAGGTATGATATACCTAAGCAGTCACTTTTTTTGTAAAAAGAAAGGTTGTCGACATACGCAGGACTGAATTAACTGGTATGTACTGTTAACACTGGTATGTACAGAGTCAGGCCTCGGCCTGGGGGGTGGGGGGTGGGTTATATGGAGAGACATGGCCAGGACTCCACTCTCATGTTTCAGCATCTAAAACAGCTCTTGATTCTGAGAATGTATTTTATACAAAAAAAAATCTGAGAACCTTTTGTAAACAAATCTCAGAGCTACAAATAGTTGATGTATGGTAGTCAAAATTTTGGACACACCTTCTCATTGAATAACATGAAGTGTCTCTTTACTTTTACGTTGCTGTATTCATTGCAAATATTGCCAATGCTCCCCAGGCCACGTCAAGACTGAGAGAGAGGGGTCGTGACGGCTGCCTGGCAGGCCTCCAGGTTCAGCAGCTCTTCTGCTCCCACAACACCAACATCCCAGAACACCAGCTGAAGGAGCTCAGCATGAAGACAGACAACGCTTTACAGGTAATCACCAATTTATTGTACCTGGTGAGCATCAACGAGGTGTTGGGTGTCTTGCGCAAGCCAGTATATCGTGCCAGTATTCAGCCGCTATTTTTCAGTCGTTGTATTGATTTGTCCCTCTGTCCCTCAGGCGTACAAAGCAGCGCTGGAGAGTCTGGGCCACAGCGAGTACGCCCTGAAGGCTGGCTTCCACCTCAACCCCAAATGCGTGGAGGCAGCCTTGCAGGTGGGCCATCGAGTGGATACTTTAAATCAGGGGTGTCCAAAGTGTTTTGCCCTCTGCATATTTTTAAAAATGAAATCTTTATTAATGACTTATGTTATTAGTAGGGCTGTCAAAAATAGCACATTAAGGACGGTAACTATTTTATTTCATTAATTACGTTGTATTTTTTAGCGTAATTAATGCATACGCCTCATGGCAAGCCACGCCTCTGTTATGACGACAGACGGCGGCGCAGTATAGCTCCCCCCAGAGTCTGACGCTCTTTTACAACTTTATTTAGACCCGAACACATTAACAGCAGTGCAATTCCAACACCATATATGTATTTCCAACTCATAAACACATCTCTAGCTTGCTCATGATGGGAACGACACTTCCTCATTGTCACTAGACGACCGCGAGAGGCATTCAGGGACACACCGAACATCACAACGTCTCTATTATGTGTGTATGTGTGGTCTAAATAAACTGAAAGACAAAGAAAAACAATAAGTAGACATTCTTATCACTTATTGTGATTATGCTCGGAAATCCCAGAAAATTCACTCAAAACGTGAATTACATGGCGTCTTTGAATGCAACTCCTCATTGCTCACAATGACAGTTAAAGTAGGATTCAAGTCTTCCGCTACTATCAAATGTGTTCTATATTGTAGCTAAATTTAAATTTGAAATATATATACTGTATATAATCCTGTCCTGTCATTTATCTTAATTTCAATACAATAGAGTAAAAATAGGCATATTTCAGACATAGTTACTAATGGCGATTATTCATTATTTATTCATTCCAAATCCGTGATTAATTTGATTGACAAAATGTTAATCATTTGACAGCCCTAGTTATTAGAGGTTACACTAATTTGCTGTGTCCCCTATAACACAAAGTTTAGCATGATTGACCTATGTTGGGTTGGTTTTACCATCTTTAATACACAACATGTTGTGTGTTTTTTCTGTTGCAGGGCTGCTGCAGTGAGGCAGAGGCGCAGCAGGCGGGCAGAATGCAGACCACCTCGCAGCCCATCCAGTGCGAGCTGCCCACCATCCCCGTGCAGATCGGCTCGCACTTCCTCAAAGGAGTCTCCTTCAACGAGTCAGCGGCCGAGAACCTCAAACTGAAAATGGTACGGCCGTTTTTCCAATCGTCCTGTTCAAGTTGAAATTCCCATCCATCCATTTTCTAAATTGTTCATACAAATTACAAAAACTTTGCTGTGTCCTCTCAGCAAACAATGCTGCAGCTCATTAAGGAGGCGCTGGGCCAAAATGGGGTGTCCCCCAGAGACGACTCCCCCGTCACAGAGGTGCTCAACCAAGTGTGTCCATCCAGCTGGAGAGGGGCCTGCAAGACGGCCGTCCAGCTGCTCTTTGCTCAGGCTGGGCTGGTGAGTACACAATGATGTCGTTTACACCAGAAACCACGAGAGCCACCCTGTTTTCACACCTTTATGGTTCTGGCATCCCTATGTTCTACAGGGTGCCCTCAGAACCCGAGCAGTTCAGTGGTCGAAACTCAAAGGTCAACCTAAAACATCTGTGAATGTATGGTGCAAAACTTGCGACGAAACCCACAACTACAATGAAAAAAGTGCATACATTTGAAAGTGCACTGTGGCCATTGATAGGAAAAAGCTTTACGTGTGAAAAACCTAGTTTGCCTGGGGGCATCCAGGAGGTGTAACTCAACACCGCAGAGACACAAAAGAGACACGTTCCCTCTACATCTGGATGAAGGATGGGCTCGCCTGGGCGGGCTTCTTCAGCCCCCCAAAAAAAGGCGAATGTTAGCAGAGTAACACCAGTGTGTTTATGCTGCAGTGTTTATTTCGTCTGTGTGGTCTGATGTGTCTGTTTGAATTCACTTTGGGGAGTGTTCCCATGCCAGCTTGTTATAAAACAATCTGATGATGATGGATGGGCCGTGTCGCTCCTTATCTACACCACAGAACCTTTTAAATACATGAGAATAGACACACACACACACGACTCTCTGTCATGATGCAGTCACACATCACCACCTTCCTAGAAAAACAGTTCTATTTGTTTGGAGTTCCTGGAAGAATCCCTTAGTGGTGTTCCCCTTTTTCTTCCGGTCCTCACTAATCTGTGTGTCAGCATTAAATCCTCATAAGAGGGATCCTGTGGTTTCCGTGGCTACACCTGCTCCCCCCAACCTCACAAAAACAATGGGGTAACTTCCTGCAGAGACTCCTCCCACATTCCCTCCCACTTTTCGACCCAGCTGTGAAGGTTCCGGAGGAGCCAAGGCCTCTTTCAAAGAACTTGTTCGTTGTCGCCGGCTCATTTGGAGATTTTGTCCTCCCTCACCCCCCACCCACCACCCCCTGCTGCGCACCTCTTTCTTGCTGTGACATTATGATTATTGTATTGGCAGACACCGGCATAAAACTCAGATTTGTTATATTCACTTAAAAAACTTCTTGAATAAAAATGCATAAATAATAAAAATTACATTACTTACTGTTCACTTTTCGATACCTTTGTCTCCTAACACATTTACAACCTAACACTTACTGATTTGTGAGTGTCTTCACAGGTGGTGGTTGATACAGCTCAGATAGAGAACAAGGAGTCCTATGCTCCTCAGATCACCCTAGAAGGATCCAGGCTGGTGGTCCAGGTCCCCTCCACGTGGTGAGTGTTGAGTTCAAGTTGAATGCATGAGTGTGTGAGAGTTTGCGGAAGCAAAGGGACAAAAGTCAACAAAGTGACAGCATGTAGTTGACTGATGGTTTCCGTGTACACTAAAAAAGCAGGATGTGACATTCAGGATCTTCATTTTGTGTCCGGAGGCTCGGGTTTAGTCCAAACACATGATGAACCATCTGATTAATAGGAGTACAATTTGAACTAGAGGAGGGGTGTGTTTGTTTTCAATGCCTGGACAGCTGAGATGAATAGAGGCAGCCAATGCATAAAACCAGTCTGAGCTCGAGGAGGTCTTTCTTTTTTTTTTTCCTTCATTTTTGAATATCACGTGTCAGCTGTCTGTTTGTATAGGCCTGCACCGCCAAGCAGGATTTGCGGGTTTGCAAGGTAACTGGAGGTTGTTTAGTGTTAGAGTTCACTGCTGTGCGCAGTTTTACCATCACGCTATAAGGGTCTGCTGACACTTCTCAGCCTTCTTCTCCCGAGCGTCTGTATTAAAAGATAGAGATCATCCACGGATCCTCTCGACGGGAGCTCGACTGTCAAAGCTTTTCGCGCGGAGACGCCGCGCACAAGCCTTTGTACTTGTTGACCTTGTACAAGCAAGCCATTATCCCGTGTACAAAAGATACAAAATCTCATCTGACACGACTTAAGAGGCTTGGTGCGAGTAAACACATAGAACCGGTTGCAGCTCAAAGAGCACTAATACAATAATGTGTGTGTGTCCATCCAGGTGTCTGAAGGAGGACCCAGCAACAATGTCTTTGCTCCAGCGTAGCCTTGATCCAGAGAAGATGCTGGGCCTAGTTGATGTGCTCTACACTGCAGTGTTTGACATCAATAGATGGAAGGAGAGGAAGTGAGTCATATTATTATTTTCATATTATTATTATTTTATTGTTGTTATTGTTTCTTTAATTTTGCCATTTACATTTGTGCGTCATTTACTTCATTATGAAACATTGCTGTTTCTTTCAACAACAAAAAAGAACAACGGCAAAGAAGACGGGATGTTAAATGGAAGAGGCCGATAAATAGAGGGAGGCAGTTTTTTTTTGTAATTTGATTTGAATCATATAGCAGCTTCATTTTTCAATGTTAATAATGATTTGGAGTGCATGAGAAAGCGGAAAAGGAAAACATAATTCTCTTGGTATATAGCACAATACAGCAGCAACAGAACCAATGTTGTAATAGCGATAAGGAGCATACTCCTCAGCCCGCATGAATAGCGGGGATGAGTTCATCGTATACTATGGCGGCGAATGTAACACGCAAGGGTTTCACACAGACAGCTGAGCAGCGCAACCAATATTTAAAGCGCATGTCGAGGTAGACGAAGTAGACAGGCTGTTAGTGCTGACCGCGCATAAAAAAAGCTAGGAGGTTTCCTACAGCCAGACAGTTAATGCCAGTGTTTTTTGACCTGCCACGAGTCAACTGCCCTTGTAAGTTGCTCCTCTAGATGGTGATAAAGCACACGACAGACAGGTCGCCAAACTAATGAAGGAAGAAAATAGCATTTACATAGAAATGCATTGGGTTCGCAAGTGGTTCACACTCCACTCCTTATACTTTACTGTTTAATTAGTGCACCACTCCTGTCCTGTAGGTGGCAGCGATACACATTATACGCTGGTTGCCACCTTCTAAATTGAATGAAAAGAAGACAATAATAATAAATGACTTTGTCTTCTTTCCAAAGGGAACAATCTTTGCCGACTATTCAGATTCAACTACAGCGGGAGAGCCCGGACTTTGGCAGCCATGTGGATCTACCGCCAGGCGCCAGCTCCAAGGCCTCCAGCGGCCTGCCCAAAACCATCTCCAAGCTCACGTCCAAGTTCACCAAGAAGGCGTCATCTAGCTCCAACAGCGGGGGCAGTTACTCCATTCCCAGCACCCCCTCCCGCAGCATGCTGAGCAGCGGCGGGTCCGAGGACAAGGCCAAGAGTTTGGGCCGCAGCGAGGGGAGGCTGCACAGCATCCTGCAGATGGGCGGTCTCTCCTGCGCCCCCGACCCCAGCCAGCAGAACCAGCTGGCTAACGGTCTAGGCTGTGATGACCAGGGCATGAACCTCCCGACCGACCAAGAGATGCAGGACGTCATCGACTTTCTCTCAGGATTCAACATGGGCAAATCCCAGCAGGCCTCCCCCCTCGTCAAGAGGAGGAACTCTGTGGCGTCCGCAAACCCAGCCGAGCTAAAACCCCCACCTGGACCGTCACCGACATCCCCGGGTATCTCTCACAGCGCCCTGCCTCCCCTGAGCCAGACCCTGCCCCAGCCCCAGGCGCAGGCTCCTACATTGGTGCAGAAGCAACAGCCAAATGCAACATCGCAACAGCAGCCGCCCCCGCCTGCACCCCAGCAGCCCTCCCCCCAGGCCCTCCAGTACTACCAGCACCTCCTGCAGCCCATCGGCCAGCAGCAGCAGCCACCACCTCCTCAGCTGCCTCCCCAACAGACACCCCAACAGGTCCTACCCCAGCAGAGAGTGCCCAGCAAGTGGCTCAGCACATCTAGCCAGCAAGCCCCCCCGGGGGGATTGTCACCCCTGGGTCCCATCGGCCAATGGGGAGGCTCCCCGGGGCTGCCAGACCTGAGCTCAGACTTGTACAGTCTGGGCCTGGTGAGCACATACATGGACAGCGTCATGTCCGAGGTGCTGGGCCAGAAACCTCAGGGGCCGCGCAACAACACATGGCCCAACAGAGAGCAGAGTGATGGCGTGTTTGGCGTCCTGGGGGACACGCTGCCCTTTGACCCCGCAGGTAATGCCAAGTTCATTGCAGTTTTTTTGCTGCGGCTGATGTAGTCTGTCCAAAACATCTCTGAAAGTCACAACTTCTTCGACAGTGGGCTCTGACCCGGAGTTCGCCCGCTATGTCGCTGGGGTCAGCCAGGCCATGCAACAAAAGCGCCAGGTGCAGCATCCCCGTCGCCCTAGTAACCCCCGCAGCAACTGGCCCATGCCGGATGAGCAACACAGGACCTGGGGCCACCCCGAGTACTACAGCGAGGGGTAGGTGTCATTTTTTTGTAACATCATCTAAGAACACCTTAAAGGTCAGCTTCTTTTCCAGTCAACATAACCCGTTGTTGTTGTTTGCGTCTGCTCAGCGAGGCTGTGAACAGCAGCTGGTCGGCCAATCAGGGAGACTCTGCCAGCTCCAGCGATGAGACGTCCTCCGCAAATGGAGACAGTCTCTTCTCCATGTTCTCTGGGCCGGACCTCGTGGCGGCAGTGAAGCAACGAAGGTAGATTTAAAAAAAGAAAGAAAAAGACAACTTTCTTAATGTCGGCCCATTATATTCTCTCAATAAAAAGTACGTAACTGTTTTATTTGTTCACGTATAGTTCTCACTTCGCTGCTAACAAGCAAGAGATGCGGCTGCATCGGTAGTAGCCTTCTGGATCAATAAGAATCAGCCATAAATCCTTAGGTTAATCGATTGTAGAGACATGCACCGGGTATTGCAAGACCAGCAACCTAAAACGGCGAAAGGATTGTTGCACATGCTCCGTGTCTTACTGTGACTGAAGACGAGAATGGAGAATGCACGGTTAGCATGTTGGCCACACAGTCAGGAGATTTTTGGGCATCTCTGCGTGGAGTTGGCATGTTCTCCGAGGTTGTCCAAGGTCCGAGATGAGGTTGGATGCATCATAGCGGACTTCTTGGTCCGCACACGTAAACGCTGGAACACATACACAGCAATGGACAAGTGGAAGTGTGCAGTGATACGAACGGAGAGAAAATAATGCCGAGCGATTGAGAGGTCTGACTTTGTGGGCAAGGGTTTTGTGATGCAAACGTATTACTCTTTTGAACGCATGGTTTTGAGAACAAAACGCTTAAAGGAAAACTGCACTTTCTTTGGAATTTTGCCCATCATCCACAATCCTTATGTGAGACATGAACACGTGTGGCTTTCTCTTTTCTGTGTGTTCCAAAGATATAAGGACAGATAAAGAGAAAACAAATTACTGCACATATGGGACTTACTTAATCACCTATAAAGTCGTCCGAAAAAGTCTCCAAAAGCACCAACAGTGCACCATTTACAAAAAAATGTGATGCACATATTAACCAAGCTACAGCGACATTATTATTATTATTATTATTAACATTGTTACGCCGATGGAATTACGTTGCTGGTGTATTGACGCTTAGCCTCACAATGCATCAGACCACAACCAAAAGGTAAGACTGTATATTGGAGATGCCGCCATTGCTGTTGTGTTTGACTTACTTCTTGTAAGACAATTTTTGTCTGATGTAACTGTAATATTAGGATGACTGCAATGTAAAAAGTATGACTTTTTTTTTTTTTTTTTTTTTTTTACTCAATACTTTTAAAAGATATCAAATTGTCTTCATTCTGGTAACATTAAAACTTTTTTCTCATAATATTAGTTTTTTCTCATATTTTGACAAAAAATATACATTTCTCGGTTACCTGTTGCAGGAGGGATTTTTTATTTATTTTACAGAAAGTTCATGCGCAGGCAGTACACATGAAAAACTGTAGACAGTAAGTTGCGCACAAATAAACAAATAATAGAAATAGAAACATAACCTCCGAGGTTCAAGTTATGGAATATTGTTGTATGTTTACACCCAAACACCGCCGCTTAAAGTTCATGTTGTCTGCAGGAAACACAGCTGTGGTGAGCCAGAAGCATGCACCCTGCCCTCGCCGCCGCTCCATCACATGACCGACGACAGCCAGGTAAGCTCCGCCTTTTGTTGACTGACACTCCCTTTTACATAATTAACTCATTCAATCCCAGTAGCGGCCATTTTAGACGATTTTGACTGATCTCTCAAGGCTTACAGAATATTGTGTTGTATGGCTTTATAAACTTGGAACGTACCAAAGGAAACATTAGACTCCCATTTTTCATCAGGAAAAAAAGTTTGTTTCTACCTTTTTCTGTTCTTTAGTAATCAGCAGTAGGACATAGTTAAGTTTCAGGAAAATATTAGTTCCTGACAAGCTTTTTGTGAAAAGATACATTTCAAGCATAACTTTCACTTTGACACAAACATTTTTTTGCTTTTTGACAGCTCAAATATCTAAACAACTATACTAAAACATAAACAATACTAAAAAAGGGTTGTTCTACATCAAAATAACAATTTATTTACAAATATAAAAGCATGAACTATGTACATTTTTCACATTTGGAACTAAACTGTGTGTGTGCACGCGTTAAAATTTCCCTACATTGCGTAACCTTCAGCACGCTGCACTCCTCCATGTGCTTCACTGCTCTTAAGAGTGACACCTTTAATTGTGCAATTGCATCATCACCTCTTTATGCCTCTGGCGCAAAAAAACGTCAGACGTATAAATACTTCTTTGGGATCAGGTGTTCGGGTTTATAAAATCGTATAAATACGTCTTTGGTATTCAGTTAGTTAGGGATATTGAAGCACAACTTTGTTTTTTAGCTGTTTTTTTCCCCTCATTGCTGTCTTAGTAAGTTTGGAGTGTTTCTCGCCTATGTGTGAAAAATGCTGACTCATCACGCAACTGAAAGTGACCAAGTGTGAAAACACCCTTTGTGGCTTGAACATGCAGTTTATTTACTTAAGTATTCACTGCCTCCTTTACACATTGTTGCTACATTAGGAAATGATGGACCTAGAAATAATCTGTTCCTTTGTCCAACCTTTTTTACCTGTACAAGGCCACGTTTGAAGTAACACTTTCAAATTCTCAACTGTCAACAATAATAGATATATAACAATGACAAGCGTTGTATGGGGTACTGTACTGACCTGAACCCTTTTTCAAGACTTGTTTTTTCAGCAAAAAAAGATGACTGGTGGGTTTGACAGGAAGAAAAGCTCTGACTCACTTGGGTAGAAGTCGTTCAGTTTTCTCAGACAGGCATTAACATTTGATCACATTTCTCTCTTGTTAAAACACTCTCAAAATTCAAATTTTGTTTGAATTTTAATGATCCACTTATGAGATTGGACACAAGAAATTAAGTGACCCACGCATATTTCACTCATATTTCAAATTAAAAAAAACAAAACATTTTAAAGTTTTCCCATAAGGCGTTGCGTTTTAGCAACACATTCATTGGGGTGCTGCAATGACGTCGGTTTCCCTCTTTTTGCTTTGTACTGTTTTCCTCTGGTGGACAGAAGCAGCATTGCAGCGCCGTTTTCTGTGCTGCTCCAATGAAATGGTTTTCTCAACCAAAATGCATTATGGGAACACTTTAAAATGTTTTTTTTCCCCAAATTAAACTTGTATTGGTACATGTTTCTACATTTCTGAGATATAACTTTTGAGTGTTAGTTGCTGTGTGATGACTTTAATGTTGTTTGTAAAATGATACCGTGAGTCAGACTGTTATATTGAGTAATGACTTTGTGCAATTTCCAATGGGTTGGCAAACACGTCATGAGTTTATCATAGCTCATGATTGGCTGGAAAACGTATCTTTATTTTCAGAGTATGGCATTTTTCTTTTTTTTTTTTTTTAATTCAGTCCTCCTAAGACTGTTTTTTCTTGAAAAAAAAGAGGACTTTATTAATGTAATGTTACTTTTTTTAAATCTACTTTATTCTTGTAACATTTTTGTAAAACATGGATTTGTTTTCAGAATATTATGAATTTTTTATTTCTTGAAAAAAAAAACACAACTTTTTTGTTTTAAAAAAAATATAACTTTTTTCCTGAAAAAAAACCCTCTATTATAATAATAATATAATAATTCTAATAATATTGCAACCAGGCAAATCTTGACTTGATTGTAATATGATTTTTTTTTCCCACGCAAGCTCACGAACATTCTTAATAATTGTCACACAAGCATAAAAATAAGCCAAAAGCAATAAAAAAAAAAAAAAAAAAGATCTACCAGTCAGTCAGTCACCAGTGATTTTTCCCTCCCTGTAAAAAATGCTCCACAGGACAGCAAAACAAAAACGTGGCCTCCCAAAGCGCCGTGGCAGCACTCGGCCCACAGCGGCTTGACGGCGGCGGCCAATCCCAGCTCTTCCTTGTACCAGATGAACCTCCTGCCGCCGTCGTCGCAGTGGAGCGACTCCATGCAGATGCTCCAGTCGCCCGTATGGTCGGCGGCCAGCGAGTGCTCGCCCGCGGTCGCCATCTCCTCACCCTTCCCCTTCACCCAGCAGCAGCAGCAGCAGCAGCAGACGCAGCAACAGCAGACGCAACAACAGCAGCAGCAGCTGAAAGCCATGAGCAAGGGCTTCAAGTCGTTCCACTTAAAACACGAGCATAGGCCCTCCTTCCTGCACCAGTACTGACAAGTAAACACTTTGGTTCAACACATGGAAAGTATTTGTACACAACAGTACACACGACTATGAGGGCCACACTGACGACTTTAACAATACTACTGCCAGAATCAAGTGATAGTATACAATGAAATACAGTAGGAACACTTCCACGTGATTGAAACTTCAAAAATATACACTTTATCTTGCAATATTCTGTATTTTTCTCAAGAAATATAATCTATTCTCATAATATTCCATATTTTTTCTTGACAAAACATGACTTTATTTTTGTAGTATACTGTTTTTCACAAAAAACCCTCGCACACAACTGTTAATGAAATATTATGACTTCTTTCTTGAAAAAGGATGACGTTATTCTTGTAGTATACTGTTTTTTCAAAAAAAAAATCCCCACACAACCGTGTTAATAAAATGACTTTTTCTTGAAGCAACAGGACTTGTAGTATACTGTTTTTTCCCAAAATGTCCCCGCACAACCGCGTTAAATGAAATATTATGACTTTTTTTTCTTGAAACAACATGACGACTTTATTCCTGTAGTATACTGTTTTTTCCCCCAAAAAAGCCCCCAATATCCGTGTTAATGAAATGTTATGACTTTTTTCTTTAAAAAAAAAAAAACGAGACTTCAATCTTGTAGTTTCTGTTTTTTCCAAAAAAAGCCTCCACACAACCGTGTTGTTGAAATATTGACTTTATATTGAGTTGAATATTGGCTGAAACAGCATGACTTTATTCTTGTAGTATACTGTGTTTTCCAGACGAAAAACCCCACACAACCGTGTTAATGAAATGTTCTTTTTTCTTGAAAAAAAACTTTAATCTTTGTAATATAGTTGTTTTTTTTTTCTTCGAGGAAAAATAATATTCTCGTAATATTCCGACATTTATTTTTTTTAGATATATTTTCATTCTTGAAATATTACAACTTTTTTCTTGGGGAAATAACATTTTATTCTCACAAGATCTCGATTTAAAAAAAAACCCCACTGTTCATATAATCACATGACTCGTTTTCATAACGCATATGACTTCATTCTGGGATATTTTTCTTGAATAAATACAAGTTTTTTTATTACGACTTTTTCTGAAAAAAGTTTATTCTTGTAAATTCCTACAAATATGACTTTTCTAGAGCTAAGTGCAACTTTAAAAAACTGACAAATGTACTATTATGACTTGAAAAATACAACTTTTCTCATAAATTATATTTTTTTTCAAATAAAATCTGGCTTCATTCCAGTAACACTCCAACTTTTTCTTGAAAAAAACCTTTTTACATTTCTATAGTCAACTTTGACATCAACATACCGTACTTACATAGTCGCATCACGTTTTGTAATGAAATCTCACCACTTTTTCTGACAATATGAGCTTTAGTCTCCCAACATTGCGACTTTATTCTCGTAATATTACCTATTTTTCTTGAAAAAAGTCAGATGCTGTAATATGATGCTTTTTCTTGAAAAGCATAGCGTTATTCTCACATATCACTACTTTGTCTTGAAATAAATCTGGCTGTAAAATTTCAACTTCATTCTCGTGACGTCACAACTTTTTTCTCGTAATATTGCGACTTTATTCGCTTAACTTGTGCGACTTTATTCTTGTAACATTTCTACACCTTTCTTGTAAAAAGACAATGTTATTCTCGTGATAGCATTTTTTTCTTTTAATATTACGATTATTCCTGCAAGAGTTTGACTTTTATTTCCAAAGGTATTTCTTCCTCATAATATTCCAGCTTTATTCTTGTAAAGTTTGCAATGTTTGTACGAGTAAAAAAGTTATGAGGCTTTTCTCGTAAAACTACAATTTTATTCTCACAATATTCGCACTTGTTTATGGCAGTGTTCGACTTTTTCTTGAAATACATCCAACTGCAAAATTACGGCTTCATTCTCTTAGCAACGTTAGAACTTTTGCAACTTTATTCTCGTAATATTATGACCTCTTTTGTCTGGGAAAAAAAATAGTGGCTTTTTTCTGGATTTTTTTTCCCCTGCTCTATTTATTTTCTATCTATTTTCATCATACGTTTGTGACATTCCGTCTGTTTTGTCTTGAAAAAAATGTGACTTTTTTTTTTTCCCCTGAAAAAAATACACATTTATTTCGGTAACATTACCACTGTATTCTCGTAATATTCTGCCTTTATTCTCAGAATTTTTGCAAATTTATTCTCCTAATATTTAAAGATAAAAAAGACCCGACTTTATAAAGTTTGCAACGTTCATGCTAGTAAAAAAAATGGTATGATTAGCGTAAATCTCATAATATAAGGACACTTTTCTCATAAAAATACAACTTTATCCTCACGATATTTTGTCTTGCTTTTCCTGAAAAAAAAATGCGTCTTTTTTCGGGTAACTTTTTTTGCTAATATGATATTTCTGTAACATTTGGACAATTTTTCCTCCCAAGGAAAATAAAACTTCTCAAAAAAAGCAAACTAAACTATTGCTATTGTAACTTGATGCCCTGCTGTTTTTCTTGCAATATTAATATGACCGTGACGGTTCGACTTACTTTCCAACGTTAGAATGTTTGCGACTTTTAGACTAGTAAGAAAGTGTAAATGCGAGCGTTACTTAATAATGTTATGACACTTTTCTCGTAAAAATACAACTTTATTCTTGTAAAAATACAATTTTGTTCTTGCAAATGGAATTTTTCCTGGGAAAAAAAAGACTTTCTGGTATTTTTCTGACTTTTATGCAAGTAAAAAAGTAGTAATGTTGGCGCTTCGGCTTGTCCTGAAACTTTAGTCCAAAAAATATGAAGACTTCATTGTGGTAACATCACAGCTTTTTTCTTGTAATATTATGACACTTTTCAGTAATCTTGATGGTTTTTCCTGGGGGGGGGGGATCGTTAGCTTTTTTTGCAATATGACTACGATCTTGTCATTTTCAGTTTTTTTCCAACTTTTCCGACGTTGGCGACTAAAGTGGCAATGTCGGCGTTAATTTCAGAATATTATGACACTCGAGTAAAAATACAACGGAAAAATCCGTGCGATATTGATGAATTTGATGAATTTATTTCTTATTTTTTCCAAATTTCTTGCGTACCATTACAACTTTGTCATGAAAGAAATCTGCCTGTAAAAGTCTTGACTTTATTCTCGTAACATCACAAAAAAAATGTTCTCATAATACTACGATACTTTTTTCCTGGAAAAAAAACCCTGTTGGGAATTTTTTTTCTTGCAGTATCGCAAAAATGACTTGTTTTCTGACTTCCGAATGTGTGCGACTTTTATACTAGTATAAAAGTGTGAATGTTAGCGTTACTCTCGTAATAGTATGACACTACGACTTTATAACATGTGCGACTTTCACGCTAGTAAAACAGTAATGTTGGTGTTAATTTGGTAATCTCGTGACGCTTTTGTCGTTCAATTATTCTGACTTAATTCTGGTAACGTAATTTTTTTACTCATAATATTACGCCACTTTTCTTGTACAAATACAATTTTGCTCTTGCAGTAGTGTGACTTTTTTTTCCTGGAAAAAGAAACTGTCGGGATTGTTAAGACTTTTTGTCTTGTAATATCACAAAAATAACGGTGACATTTTGACTTTTGTCAAACCAACTTCCGAAAGTGTGCGACTTTTATACTAGTGAAAAAGTGTTAATGTTAGCGTTACTCTCATAATAATTACAACACTTTTCTCGTAAAAATGCAACTGTATCTGTGCGATATTGTATACGTACATACATTTTTTTCTCATAAAATCACGACACTTTTCTTGTACAAATACAATTTTGTTCTTGCAATAATCTGACTTTTTTCCTGGAAAAACAAACCTGCTGGCATTTTTCCGACTTTTTTTCTTCTTCTTGTAATACCACGAAAATACAACACCGTATTAGGGCCACATAAGAGATTTTGAGAATTTCCGAGAAAAAAGTCGTAAATTTGCGATTATGAGAATTAAGTCATAAATTTACGAGAAAAAATGTCATCAATTTGCGGGACTAAAGTCGTAAATTTACATGGGAATATTATATTAGTTGGAATATTATGATAATAAAGTCCTAAATTAAAGTTTTTCGAAATAGTTTAATATTCTGTCGTAACAGGCATTGCCTGAGACAGCTACGAAAAGGGAGGACTTATGTGACCTTTGGCCTTGGGCAAAGGTAATGTTACAACTTTTTTCTTCGTAAATCTGACTTACAACTTTATTCTCCTAATGAATTTTTTCCTCGTAAATGTACGACTTTATTGTGGTTCTTTGCCGTAAATGTACAAATTTATTCTTGAAATCTGAGTTTATTTTAATAGACTGTTGTAACAGGCATTGCCTGAGACAGCTATACGACAGCTTATATGACCGTTGGCCTTGTGACCTTTGACCTTGGGCAAATATTACAACTTTTTTTCTCGTAAGTCTACTACCGTTGTTTCTCGTAAATTTACCACTTTATTCCCCTAATTGTACGAATTTATTCTCGAAATCTCACACTGTCGTAACAGGCATCGCCTAAGACAGCTATTTGACGGTTTATGTGACCTGTGGCCTCGGCCAAAGGTAATATTACGACTTTATTCTCGAAATCTCATATTTTAATGTCGTAACAGGCATTGCCTGAGATGGCTATGAAAAGGGGGGATGTATGTGACCTTTGGCCTTAACCTTTGGCCGTAAATGTATGACTTTCTTTTTCTTGTAAATCTACAACTTTTTTTTCCGTAAATGTACTTTTTTCTCGTAAATGTACTACTTTATTCTTGTAAATTTACACTTTTTTTTCTTGTGAATCTGTTTTTTTCGTAAATCTACAACTTTAATTCTCGGAAATTTACGACTTTATTCTTGGAAATTTACGACTTTATTCTTGTAAGTTTACGACTTTATTCTCGAAATCTGCGATTATTATTTTTTCCCCCCGATGTGGCCCCAACATTTGGACTTTTATTTTCCGACTTGCGAATGTGTGCGACTTTTATACGAGTAAAGAAGTGTTAACGTTAATCTTAAAAAATGAGGAAAGTATTTGTGGACCATTGCAACGTTGTTTCCCCCAGAAAAAAAACTAACTTCTCATTAAAAAAAAAAAACGCCCTTTTTTTTTTTTGACCACAATTGTGCACAATTGTGACAAAATGTGGAAAATGTCATCGAGTCACTTCATTTGTTTCTGTAACATCTGCGCAGTGTGGCCCCCCTACTCGTGCGTACCTGGTAACCCCCCCCATCTCTCCCCCCACTGCATACTGTCGTTAATACCACCATGATGAAACGGGCGGCCGCCATGGTGTTGGTTCCTCTGTCTGCGGCGGGTGGTGGCGCCCCCCTCAGGCAAGAGCTGGAGACCGCGTGAAAGGCGACAAGGAAGCATGTAAGCTGTAACTGCCAAAAACGTACCGCCATTGACGAAATACCCACTTTTTACCAAGAGGCTTTGAGCAGGCTCAGCACACGTTCAAGGACAGAACACACACTACTATTACTATTACTACTACTACTACTACTACTACTACTATGTTTTTTTCCCTCTTCCTAAGCAGCAACAAATGTGCCATGTTGGTATCGATGATAGCACTTGTCCACGGGCGTTTTTGCAACCAAAGCAGGAGATGAACGGCGCGGCGCTGAGGAGGTTTCTGTTTGAGGATGAAATTAGCGCTTTGACACCAACTCTTCTTCTTCTTCTTGACGTGTGACGTTGTTTTTCCGGTCCAAGTATTGACAGTATTACTTATTTTTCTATTTACCATGACTGTATGTTCTCCTGCAACCAGAGAGGGAGAGAGTGTTTTTTTTTTTTAAATGCTATTTTCCCGCTGATGTGAAAAAAGAAGCACATTTTGTCCTCCATCTTTACCAAAAAAGAAATAAAACAGTGAGGAGGAGGGCGGGGCCTCCTCCCTCCACACCTTTCTTTCTTTCTTTGCTTTCTATGGGCGCCATTTAACGCCCGGAATGTTCTTTTATGTTTGTTTTGTGGATGTTTGCCGATGCCAATGTTGCCTGTATTTATGATAACAACGACACCATGTTTTCAGAAAAACTAACATACTTAAACATGTTTACAGTTTGCTGTATATACATATAAATATATATCTTTTTATAGTTCATGTGCTTTGCACAATCAAACATATATATATATATATATATATATATATATATAGAGGGTTTGTTGCTTTTTCCTTTCCCATTTTGAGGTTCTGTGTTCTCTCCCTTTTTTTTTTTTTCTATAAAGACATCCAATGGCAGACTCTGTTAGCTTTTTCTCAGCCATGTCCAATGGTTGACTTACTAGTGGCTTCTACACAAAGGATTCAATCAAATAAAAAATAACAACATAGATGACGTGACGGTGAGCGGGGGCGGGGGGCTGCTTGGCTTATGTTGCTTATTGTTCTTTTGAGCTGGCAACTTAAAAAAAAAATCTCCCAAGTGTACCAGCAATGCAAAAAAAAAGAATACTAAAAAAAAAAGAATAAAAATGACTAGCAATTTGAAAATGTCTAGTATGTTTTTTTTTTTTAATGACTGAACTTATTGTGCTTTGTATGACATTTACAAGAATAAAAGTTGTAAATTTACAACTTTTTTGAGAAAAAGTCGTAAATTTACAAGACTAGTCTCACATTTACGAGAAAAGTTGTCAATTTACGAGAAGTACTAAATTTACGGGAAAAGTCGTAATATTATAAGAGACAAGTTGTAAATTTGTGAGAAAAAAAGTAATTTACAAGACTAAAGTCACATGTAAATTGGCGAGAAGTCAAATTTACGAGGAAAGTAATATGAGAAGTCGAATTCATAAATTTGTGCGAAAAAAAAGTAATTTACGAGATTAAAGTCATAAATTTACAACAAAAGTAATTTACGAGACTATAAGTCGTAAATTTGAGGATTTCCGAGAAAAATTTTAAGTCATAAATTCACAAGAAAAAAAGTCATATCAGAAAAGTCAATTGTAAAAAGAAAAAGTTGTAATATTAAAAGAAAAGACAATTTACAAGAAGTCTTAAATTTTATGAAAAATAAGTCGTAATATTTTGAGAGAAGTTGTACATTTACAAGACTAAAGTCAGAAATTTCTGATCAAAAGTATGAAAGACGTAAATTTACGAGAAAAAAGTTGTAAATTCACAAAAAGTAAATTTACAAGAAAAATCATAAATTTACGAGACTAAGTCAAACCAATGAGAAAAGTATTCCGAGAAAAGTAAATTTATGAGAGAAAAGGTGTAAATTGACTAGAATACAGTCAGAAATTTATGAGAAATGTAATTCACAAGACTAAAGTCATACATTTCCAAGAAAAAAGAAATATAAGTAAATTTACAAGTTGTAATATTACAAGAAAACTCATAAACTTACGAGAAGTCTTAGATTTACAAAAAAAAGTTGAAATATTTCGAGACAAGTCAGAAATTCATAAATTTGCGAGAAAAAAGATTACGTAGTCTTAAATTTACGAGACTAAAGTCAAATTTACGAAAAAAAGTATTACAAGAATAGTACGTTTACGAGGAAAAGTCATAAATTTACGAGAGAAAAAGTAATTTTACAAGACTAAAATCGTAAATTTACGAGAAAAGAAGTTGTAAATTTCTGACAAAGCCGTGAATTGAGAAAAGTAATATTACGAGACAAGTCGTAACTTTGTAAATTTGCGAAGAAAAAAGTTTACGAGAAAAAAGTTGTAAATTCACGAGACTAAGAAGTACATTTATGAGAAAAATTACAAGGATAAAGTAATAGTAGGTGTCATGGGGGTGGGGTTGGGGTAGGGGGCTAGAGCATAGCGCCTCAGAAGAAAGGAAACTCTTCTCTTGCTTCAGGCAAGCTTTTATTTATAATGTGGCAGCAAAACAGAGCAGTTGCGCACAAATTAGCACTTCTCACTTCCGCCCTTCTTAGCCCGCCCCCTCCACATGCCAAAGGTCACATTCTCATAAATGTACTACTTTTATTCTTGCAATATTACAACTTTATTGTAAATTTATGATTTTATTCTCAACATGCAGATTATTTTCATACTCCATTACAGGCATTGCTTGAGAAAGCCATGAAAACAGGGGACTTATGTGACCTTTGGCCGTGAATTTCCGAGAGTCGTAAATTTAGTTAATTGTTGGTATTCTTAGTTGTAAATTCACTAGAATAAGTCGTAAATGTACAACTTGATTCTCAAAATCTCAGATTTTTTTTTTCTATGTGGCCCTAATACTCTGTCGTAGCTTTGCTTTAAATTAAATTGAATTTTTAAAATAAAAACACACCAAGGCAGGATAAATTATTACAAATATTTTCATTTGTATTTACAGGTGAACATTTCAAGCAACAATAACTTTTGGAAGGAAAAAAACATTTTATTAAAATAAAACTATTATAAGAAAAATGTTAATAATGAAGATAATAGGATCATGAAGACAAGAATAAAGTTTGAGAATTTTTTTTATATTACCAATAAAATAATTACTTTTTTCTTCTATTCGCACAATTACTAAGTGTAAAACTATCACATTTTCACCCATTATCTTGAGTCATTCATCTAAAAAAAATACTACTAAAACGACTTTATTATTGTCATAGTTGTACTTTATTCTGCTTTAAGCATTTTGGGTGTCCCTGATACATCCATATTTGTGTAATGACAAAATGGTTTGAAAACAATATAAATAACAAAAAGCTTCCTTCGTCTGTGTTCGTGCTGGGCAAGATGCTGAACTTTGATCACGCTGTTGACAAACAAGCAGAAAAAAAGAATTATGATATGAAAATGCAGCAAAAAGAATATAAATTGTTAAGGACACACTTGCGGACTGTGACGTGTTGCCTGATGTGCTGTCAGCGGGGCTTGCATCTGCGATGGTTGCCAGGTAAACAATATTGCGGTGCAGGAATTGTTGGTATCTGTTCGGGGGAGGGGGGAGCAAGATGACAACAGCTAAGCAATAATAAGCAATGTTTATGTCGAACAATAAACAACTGTCACTTAACGGAAGTGACAGTTGCTCACGAGCACAAGCGTGCACCTTTAGAAGCTAACAAGACGACAACATTGTTTAGAGCTTACTTGACACACTCCACAGCTCGTCCCTTTTTCATGTAGTCGGCGATGCATCTTATTAACTGGTCGTTTTCGTCTAAAAGCTAAAAAGTACAGAAACAGCAAAACGGGTAAGTTTTCCAGAACGTTGCACTGTAGCATTAGTAAAGTCATTGTTGGCTAGCGGCTAAAACTAGCATAACATGTCACTCATACCGTAAATACGATAACAAATGTATTATAATTGAATAATAGTGATAATGATTTCATTCAGCTTCGTTGCTGTTGTGTCCTACCCTTTGTATGGTTTCTTGGTTGATTTTAGCCTCGCCGCGAAGCTTTTTGGGCACAAAAACAATCGACATCTTTCATTTCCTTGTTGAAGCTCTTCTTCTGTTATGGGTTATACGTGTAAACACTGTAGTTGAACAGCTCACAGCACCATCTAGCGTACCGGGAAAGGGAGTGGCCGCAATAGACAGGTAATAGTGATGGCAATTGCGTCTGTTTTTAGACAACCGGTTCTTTTGGCTCGGCCCACTAAAAAGAGACTTCTCTTTTGGCTCCCAAGTGTCTCCTCAGATGTTTTTGTTGTCTTAAAGTAATTTATTACCAAATGATGTGTATTGTGTTACTCTTAGAGCCTATTGGTTCGCGACCGACTCAGAGTCATCACTAATAGACGCCGCATCGTGCGCTGAGCGGTACGTCAACGTCAATATACTTGGGAAACAGTTTGTCACCAAAAAACATGTATTTTATCTTCTCAAATTTTCGGTGCCCAAGTGTTTTCCAAGTATATTAGTGCGTGTGTGCATGTATAAACTAGAGGCATTAACTTAAATGTTTTTGTTCGAAGGCGCTTAAAGAAAGTAACTACATTTACTTGTATTCGTTTACCGCGCAGCCTTGACACATTCAATATGGCGGGGGGAGAGGGGGGTGGCGCTACGTATATGTCTATGGGTACCGCCAGAAAAAAATGACGTAATGCACACTAGCTAAACCTAGATATGCATTAGCATTTTTAGATAGTGATTTTTCGTACGATTTTGGACTCACGTTTTGATATACTTTATGATACTGCGTAACTTTAAAAAATACAGTATATACATTACAGTACTGGACTCCATTTGGTTGGGTTCCAACAGGCTTCTTCCTCGATGGTTTTGCCTCTTCTTCGCGGAATGTATGTACATGTACAAGTAGCGCCTCCTTTCGGAAAACTGTTGTAAATCACACCCTAGCTAAACAAACATGGAGATGGTGGAAATGTGGTCAAGTTAAGAGCTTTCCTTTTTTTTTGCTTGTTCTCAAGAGGACAATAATGAAGTTAAAAGCCCGCATTTTACTTTAATTTTTTAAGACTTCTCAGGTCAAAGAGGTTGGGAACGACAAGCTTAAAATATAAAAACGAGCAAAACAAATCTTCTGTTGGTATCGTATTTATCATTTAGCTATTTTATTAATTTGGGTTGTAAATATAGAGTAGGCCGACGCAAGTATCATTTCTTTATACGTAAAACTATGTATTTTGCAGATCTACAGTGGCGATACATTGTATTATTACAATTAAGGTAATTTATCTTGTATTAAATTAACTTATTCCAACTTCAACTTAACAGATACTGTAGGGACATTTTGTGTTTTTAACCATTTTTAAAATGTTTTGAATTGCCACATCTGTTTAAATGAGTCTAGACTGGCAGTGCTGCAATATGTCACATTTGTTCCTCGCAACCAAAAATGTCCCACTGAAAATGCCATTTTTGACCTCCCATTTTATTTATATGGTATTAGGCCCTGTATTTGAAGATATCAATATTGACTACTCGCAATTTTTGTATTTGTCCACCGATAGCGCTACTGTTTCTCATTCAAAGCATGCAGCAAAAATGTCCCCCTTTTAACTGTTTTCGGCAGTTAACTGAAATAAGTCTGATGTTGGACTGGTGAGTGTGTTGCTTGTGATAAAATATATTAATATATCATATTTACAGCAATCATTCAGCAAAGATGAGCTGTCCATCACAATGATAATAGCTCTGCTTTTATGGGTAACTACGGGAATATAAATATATTCATAGAGGATATTTGCATTTTTAAATAAAAATAAAACAATCGATTACCAAAATAGTTCTGGATTCATTGTTGTAGCTCAAATGTTGTGAATGACAGCAACGAACGTCAGTCATCTTATTCGGGCCGAACGACAATTCATGCGATTGAATTTGAAACTGAAAAATAACCCCCCCACACACCAATCTGTTCTTTTAAACTAATAGTAACTTGTGCTAGTTGGTGGTGGCGTTCATGTAAGTCCCGTCACATGATCCTGCGACTCAGAAGAAAAAACGTCTTGTGGGCACTGTTGGCCTGGGATGATAATGTTTTTATCACACAATAAATGGAAATGAACGTAATAATGTTGGTGGCTTTAAAATGTCTTTTCCTCGTCTCCTGCCTGTTCGAGTTCACTATGTGCATTGGTTTCAGCACCAGAACAACGGCAGGAACGGAGTGAGCCCTTTGGTCAGTCATACAGTATCTTTGTCTCAGTGGGTGGAGGCGGGGCCGCTACATACGCACAGAGTGCAGAAGAGTGTAACATAGTAGTAGAAATTGGATTGGTAGATTGCAATATATTGTCATATTTTTGCATTGTACTTTTCTTAAATGTTAAAATCTGGTCTCGTTCTCGTAGACCCGTAGATCTGGTGTATCTTCTCGTCTTGTGACGCCCCTAGGATTGAGTGTTACTCCCAAATCGCATTGTCCATTCGGAACATTGCCATAAATAGACATGGATTTGATTACTCTTTTCAAGTCTTTATTTTTTATGTAAAAACAACTTTGCTGATAATTCTCAAGAAAACAATTCCTGATCTCCAATTCCCAGAAGCTGGAGGTAACAAACTTTTAGGAAAAACAAAACAAAAAACAGCCCGTTTTGGATCTTGGTTCTTGTCAACAACTCAATTGACCGCCCGGCTAATCGGGCTATCATGCAGTGTTCGGCTTATCTGTGCAACATTTGACTTGAAACAGCACATCTACAAACAATGCCGCCCTAAGTTGTACAGAAGCACCCCCTCCCCCATTCAGTTCTGTTCTCACCTCATAGTGCTTCATTATCAATACATTTGCCAAAAGCTTACATTAAAGGGAGAACTGTAGAAAAATCCCCACCCTCCCATTGAAGGCACTCCCTAAATAGAAACACACCAAGAGCCAAAAAAAAAAAAGAAATAAGAGAAAATTCTTGACAGCACATATCCAGTTTTTGTCCCTTTTGACATCTTAGGGTCACGTACGAAAAATAATAAAAACAACAAAAACCTTCACAGGAGCGCTTCACAGAATTTCGGGATCCTTCAGTAAACAATCTTAACTGAGTAGAAATGGCTGACGTCGTTAAGTACGAGAGACAAGACTTTCGACAAAATGCTAACTTTTTGGCAGACTAACTACTAAAAGCGTTCTTAGGAAAATAAGAAGGAATAGTTAACAGGCTTCTTCTTTGTCCTTTTAGCCAACAACAAAACCAGGCGGCAACGCCTTTCAAAACGTACCAAGTGGAAGAAGTGCACGTTCCTGCGTTCAAATTTGGTTTTTCATTTGGACCGCCTTGACACTGCCTTTGCAGCGTTCCACAAAAAAAAAAAAAAGACGGCAGTAAAAATAGAAAAAGGAGACGGAAAAAATAAAGCTATCTGGAGCACGGTACAAACAGGTCGCTGCGAACAGAATGACTTATTTACACACCTGTTAATGAATGAAACAAACAAAGGACGACGGGGGGGAGGGAAAACAAGGGAGCCGGTGAGAGGACGACCCTGCTGAGTGAGCGTCTTCTTCCGTCCTGGCAAATGTCGGGACCAGGGAACATTTCTTGAATTTGAATATTTCCTTGTTGAAGAGCTACTATTCATTTGACGAGTCTCCGTCTTGGAAACTACGCTGCCACCTTGTTGTCCTTCTGGAAGAGAAAAAACAACAAATTGAATGAAACATTTTCACGCACACTTCAAAGTCAGAAGAGCGACAGTCTGATTTACCACGTATTCATAGTCAGAGAAATCCCGGCCTCCTCGCCCTCCCCTGAATCCGCCCCTGAAGCCAGGTGGCGCCCCACGAGGCGGCCCAAAGGAGCCTCGACTCGACGGCCGCCCCCGCCCTCCTCGGGGCCCCATGAAGCCTCGGCCGCGGAAGCCCCCTCGACCTCGATTGTGCCTCATGGGGATGCCGAATGTCTCGGCGTTCATGCGTCTCTCCTCCGCCCAAGTTGGCCTTCGATCTCTGCTGCACAAAAAAAAAAAAAAAAAAACATATTTGATTATGGAATGGAAATTCATGTGAAAAGCCTCAAAAAAGAATTTAAAATGTGACTTACCTTGAAAATCCTTCATTTGATCTACTGCAACACAACCAAAACAACAATGCGTTAGTGTTTGAAACAAAAGATTACTAACAAGTTACTTGTCCTGTCCTTTGCATCTTCCTCTGTCAATGCCACCACCCGCATGTCCGCTCTAAGCAAATCTACAAACCTCCCCTTTGGTCTTGCCCTTCTTCTCCTCTGTGACAGCTTCTTCTCCAGCATACTTCTACCAACATGATCACAATCTCACATAGCCAAACCATCTCAGTCTGGCCTCCTTGAACTTGCCTCCCAGACGTCTAACTTGAGCTGTTCCTCTGATCTGCGCCTTTCTAATCCAGTCCATCCTCGACACACCCAGCGATAACGTAATCATCTTCAGCTCTGCCTCCTGCCTGTTGGTCAGAGCTGCCGTCTCCAGACCATACATCAGGGCTGGTCTCTCTACCATCCTGTAAATCTTTCTCTTCACTTTTGCCTCTCCAGCTCATCCCCCAGTGTTTTCTTGCACCTGCTCTCTGCAGATCACAATATTATCTGCAAACATTGTCCAAGGAGCCTCTGGTCTGACTTCATCTGTCCACCTGTCCGTCACCATAGCAAACAAAAAGGGGCTGAGCAGGTCTGGATGCAGGCCAACCTCCACCTGGAACCCATCTGTGACACCAACAGCACACCTCACTGCTGTCCCGTCGTGTCAAACGCTCACACTTCTGCTCACACTTGATTTCCTCACGCTGTTCACCACAGCTCCTCTCTCTGCACTATGGTATGCTTTTTCTAAATCCACAGTGACAACTGAATTCCTTCTGTCCTTCTCTAGCGGGACTTTCACAGGGAACACTGAACAACTTTAAAGTGCATGCAGAGGTCGATAAAGCTGCCAGATGCTGACCACTTGTGATACTTCAAAGGCAGCTACTGCCATCCTGTGGAGTTGATTTAAAAAGAAAAAAACACAACATCAGGAGGTTGCCTACAGGCAGACCCGTAATGTTTTTGGCCTGGCGCTCATTGGAGACCTCTGCGGTCAGTTGTGTTTGTAAACCACGCCCCCGGCGACTATAGGAGTTGGTGGTTAACTGAATAGAGGCATTAATTGTAACATTTATGGTGACAACAAAACAACAGTGGGACCTCTGAAATTGAACACTCCTTGAATGTGCGCAGAATAAACACTATCTGTACAGTTTTTATAAAGGCGACAATTTGATCTTGAAGCAGATTATTTCTACAGTTCTCCCTCGCCACGTTGTGGCTCAAACATCGCTACCTTACTCACAGTTTTAGATGATCACTGTTTCGTGGTTGAATATGGCCAATTAATAGTCAAAACGTGTATATATATATATATTTAAGCAAATTGTACATATTCTTAGCTCAAATTAAGCTCAATTAATATTTTCAAATCACAAAAATGGCTAAATGAACGAAAATACAGTAATTGGGCATTTAAAAGATGTTATATGTAGTGTAATGTCTGTGACATTATGTGCGTCTTTAAGAAGCGGGGCCTGGGAAGTGACGTGTATGACATCAGCTGGCTACTGTAGAGGTGCTGCGAGTTAGCATGGTTAGCAGTGTGGAGTGCGCCATTGACTGGCATGAGTTGTAGCTGACAGTAGCTCCTGTGTCAATGTTCACTGTGCCTTTGCATTAGTACAAGTATTTGCCTACAGGGGCCGATGGGTGTCAGGAACGTTACATTGATGAGATAATAGCCACCAAAGATGCTGTCAATGGTAACACGTGAGTCTATGCAATGTCATATTTATATCCAAGACATCTTATTTTCTATTATTATGTCAACTATATTGGGCAATACACATGTACAAATGACTATAGGTGTGTTACTTCATGTCTACAGGGCTCTAATAATGCTCAAAACTTTATTTAGAAGGTCGTAAACAGATTTTCTATGCTCTAACTACAAAAATATTCCATGTATAAATAAGGAATCCCACTTTGTGGAAATTCACTTGTTGCGGTCGGGTCTGGAACCAATTAACCGTGATAAACAAGGAACAACTGTATTTCCTATGCAAATAAATGGTTTCCAACCAAGTGTACAAGCTTAGAGGTTCCACTGTATGATGATGATGATAATACAAGGTGAGTACTTGGAGTCGTTGCAGGACAAGTTGTCAAAGAAGGACTTGGTCTTATCGTAGTAGGTGTTGATCACGGCGTCCTCGTCCTCGCCCGCCGCCTCGCTCGAAGGATGTTCCTGTTCGGTTTCTTCCCCATTCAGCGCCTTTTCAGTCTTGTCGTCTGCAGTTATAAAAAGGGTTAACAAAACTACCCAAACTACGGCCATGAAGAACGTCGGAGGAGTCAGCGAGTGTGTGCGACACCTTTCAGCTTGAGTTTGGTCTGCAGCTCCTTGTCGATGTCGTCCTTGTGGAACTGAGCGTTGGCCGTCTCGAAATCAAAGTCCTCCTCGAACTTCATGAGTCCGTCCCTGCGCACGTTCATTTTGCCTCGGCTGCGGTTTCCTCGTCCGCGCCCCCCGCGACGGTTCGACTGAATGCCAGCTGACAGGAGGCAAAGTGCTGTCAATCACATGCTTGTGTGTGTGTGTGTGTGTGTGTGTGTGTGTGTGTGTGTGTATAGTGTTACCGTGACAAAAGTCTTGTTTCTTATCCAAGCTGTAGGAACAATAACTAATAATTCCACTTTTAGTTGCCCAATTGGAATTAGAAATGGCTTATATGAAAGGCAACAGCGTCTAGGTTATGCTTATTATACCAAAATAAAGTCTTGTATCCATTGACTTTTATCATTTAATTAGGACAGAAAGGTCAAATTTTGCTTGGACAAAAGTGTTGTCGCATACCAAAATAATGTATGACAGAAATTATATTTCCCTTTGAAAACACAAAACCATGAAAACATAAAGTCAGGTTGCGTAGGTAAGAAGAATTAATATTGTGTATGACTTCCATGAGCTTGGAGGACTCATACATACGTCTCAGCAACGACTCAAATAACATGTTGATAAAATCATCTGGAATGACAAAGAAGGCACGACTCCTAGAATTCATCAAGATTCTTTGGTTTCATCTTCCAAGCCTCCTCCTTCATCAAACCGCAAACATGCTCAATAATGTTCCTGTCTGGTGACTGGACTGGCCAATCCTGCAGCATCTTGACCTTCTTGGCTTTCAGAAGCGTTGATGTGGAGGCTAAGTGTGAGAAGGAGCGCCGTCCTGCTGAAGAATTTACCCTCATGTGATTTGGAAGGTACTGGGCAGCATGTATTTTTGATACTTCAGGCTGTTGATGTTGCCATCCACTCTGCAGAGCTCTTGCTCAACCCCATACTGGACGTAACCGTAACCACAAGCCATGATATCTTCCACTAAACTTGACTGTTTTCTGGGTGACTCTTGGCTCCATGCGGGTTTCAACAAGTCTTTTGCAGTGCTAGCGGCAATTGGCCTTCTGCCACTTTCCACTGTCCATCCTTTCTGCAAGCTGAGGGTCTTGACAAATACAACACAATTATTTAGGTGTCTCTAAATTGTTGCTGCCCAGTACCTTCCAAATTACAGAAGAGGGCAAATTCTTCAGCAGGATAGCACTCCTTCTCATACTTCAGCCTCCACATCAAAGCTCCTGACAGCAAAGAAGATCAAAATGCTCCAGAATTGGCCAGTCCAGTCACGAGACATGAACATTATTGAGCATGTTTGGGGTTGGATTGGAGGAGGAGGTTTAGAAGATGAAACCAAAGAATCTTGATGATGTATGGGAGTCCTGCTAGACTGCTTCATCTGGAGGCTTTTGCCTTTCATTTAAGCCATTTCCCAATCCAAATGGGCAATTAAAAGTGAAGTTGTTATTTATTGTTCCTATATCTTGGATAAGCAACAAGACTCGTCAGGCACTGTACAGTCGTCTCTCGTTTATCACGGTTAATTGTTTCCAGACCCGACTGCGATAAGTGAAGTAGGATTCAACTGAATATATTTGTAGTTCGAGCATAGAATACCTGTTTCTGACTTCCTAAATATGTTTTTACCATTATTAGAGGCCTGTAGACATGAAAAAAATACCCCATGGTCACCTTTACACTCCTATTTTTCTTTGTTTATATCATATTGGGCAACACTAATGCACAGGCTATGGGATCACTGCAGGGACATAAGGGACAGCCGCTGCTCATAACATACAGCAAGCTACCGAGCTAACTAGTTAGCCTCCGAATTACTTTTTCTAAACTTAGTTTTTCAAACGGAGTGGAGATGAAGGACAAAGAAAGGAGCCAATAACTTACCACTTCCACACGGAATGGGAGGCTAACTTTTTTCCACTCATGTCCGACAAACCATGGCTGCCTCCATGCAGTGTGGCGGTAATGTCATATGTCAGGTCTCATCAATGTAGCATTACTGATGCCTAGTGACCAGAATACTACATTTAACTTGTCTTTCAATCGCTTTTGACAAGCAATAGGCCATAGTTAACCACAAAACAGCAATTATTTAATAATTAATTTTTGAAACGCAACGCAGCGAGGGAGCGATGTTTGAACTGCGATGTAGCGAGGGACGACTGTATAGTACTAAAGGCATATACGGTATGCAGTTTATACAATGTTTCTAATATGCAGTCATCGACCACCAGTGTGAAGCCCACATATCCAACACACAAGTGGATGACAGCTTAAGTAGTAACTAAGTTGGTAACTAAGACTTAATTATAAATGCGATACATGTATTGCTGTCTCCATTACGAGCAAAGATGCAAACTACTCACTGGCTTGACGCCTGTTGGGATCACGGTTTTCCATAGCATTTTGTTCATTATCCACTTGAGTCATTCTGGGCGCCTCCGGAGCTGAACAATAAAAATCAGGACTTAAGGCTTTAAAAGAAGGAATATTCAAGTGTGTCAATCCTGCGGTTAACACCACTCACCTTTTCTCTGCTCTACGAGGTCGGGCGGCTTCTGGCTAACAGTGGAGGAGCCGACAAGTCGGGGGGGTGCTGCCATCTGACTCCTTTGGCCAACCATTGCGGGCGCCGACGGGACAGCCGAGGCGGGGGCCTGCACCGCCTGCTCCAGGGTGGAACTCTTCGCAAGAGGGTCCAGCTGAGGACTGGTACGTCCTGCGCAGACAATTCAAATATAAGCAGGTTCATTAACTGCCTTGATGGAGGAGCCAGTCTAACAAGTGCTTTGAGGATATGACACTAAAGTGGACACCTGTGAATTCAAGCGTTGAACTAACATGTCTGGGGAAAATGGGCACACAAACGTGGAGTGCAAACTATAGACCTTCTTCGATGTCACCGCAGAAGGGTAGTAGTGACGGAACTCAATGCAAAGCTGCTGCTACAGCATGGTGGTTAAAGTTCTGCACGCTTTTCAACGTAACTTTTATTGTAATTTAGTGTCCCATAACTGTGTTTATATTGCTTTATCATTTCTTCTTACCTCCGGCAGCACCAAACTGCTGAGCTCCGAGAGGTGCGACACCAAACTGTCCATATGTTTGGACAGGGGCCCTGAAGGGAGCATACGAAGCGGCAGATGGGAATGACGAGGACGATGATGCCGCCGGTGCAGTGCTGCTGGTGGTTCCAATGGACGACTAGGACAACAAAGACATCGGTAAACATTGGACTCATAGAAAACAATTTGACATTAGTTACAGACTTTGCCATTGATTTCTAAAGTTAGTACTTCTTAATCAACCACACAAATGTGTTCTAAATCTCAAAGATAGATTTTCTCATATAGTGGCATATACGAGCATTTATTAAGTCAAAAGACAGAGTACCAGGCCTCTATTAGGGACAACCTACTTCTTTAACAAGTAAATTAACAACTCTTGATTAAAATAATACACACTGCAATATAATATGTATTTGACTTTATATAATTGTTTTTGAGGACATTCTGTACATGTCATTTTAGTGAGCACAAAATCAATATACGCAAATAATATTTATGTGAGCTCCAACAGTAAGTCAGCAGTCGTTGTTAACCTGATTGCTACCACCTGTGTCTCTTCTCTAAATCATGCATGGATTTATGAGGCAAAATTGGATCATTTAACAAGATTTAGAACAACTTCAGAGAAACTAATGCACGTTAACGCCTACTATGACACTGAAAAACGTGCGGCTTACTTGGACTATGGCTGGGTCCTGAGGGAGGCTGCTGGTCGCCTTGGGCGGCTCGCAAACAGTCAAGTCCTTAATGTCGCTGCCTCGGAAGATGATGTACTCAAACACTTCATCCCGAGGTGGAATGGGCCGCTCGGTGGGTCTGTCTTCAGTGCCAAAAGAGCGAACTGTTTGGGGGAAACGGGAGAGATCACTTCAAGGCATTAGTGCCATTAAGTCGCAGCAGAATGACAGTAGTGTCTATCCTGTCAATGCACATTTTAGATGACATCATAAAGCATTAGGTAATTTCAGCTTTCATTTGCACCTTGTTATAGGTGTTAGTGGATATAGAAAGGTAGATACCACTTCACTTGTAGTTTTAAAATTGTATGAATGCTTGCTTTAAAGGTGTCTTATCGTGGGCTCATTTAACTTTTGAGCGAACTAACTTCAGCTAATATGTATATAAAGACAGTTTTAGAGGGTTCCTTAGTAAATAAGCAACTCTTTTACTTTGCAACACAATGTTAGCTTCAACAACATAAACAAAGGACGCACATTAGCTTGATCGCCACTCGGCTAGATCAGCGTTAGCTTGTAAGCTATCTAGCTAGCTAACTACGACAAAACACGGTGTAATTATCAACCAATGTTGCCCTGTATGTCTTTTTGTGATAAAACAAAGCTTTTGTTGACTCGGCATACCTTTAGCAAGGGCTACTGTTGAGTTTTCGGTATCAATGGTGTACAAAATTCCTTCATAGCGAATCTCGGCCTTGGAGATGAGGCTAATTTTGCTGCCGATGTACGGCGTTCCTCCTCCGCTCATTTTTCCTTCTCTTTTGTACACACCGACGCGCCGGTTTGACCTAAAATGTTTTCTGTCAAAAATGGCGTCTGATACGTTGGGATTGGGCCAGTAACTCGGAGGCAATTCCACTGGAGAAAGTTAAGAAGTGAGTTTCTGTTGTCCGTCCACAAATTGATTTCTACGACACGACATGGCCGTGTTGGTTATTTTCACCAGCCGCTAAGGATTGTGGGAGAAGGCTGTGGCTTCGTAAGGTTCCACCCCCGCTGCTTCTTCTTTTTCTTGTCAGTGTGGAAATTAAAACCTAATTATTTTCAAGCATTACATACTGCATCTGTGTACTTATTCGCGAATATTAGGAAGAAGAACTTATCTGTTTTAAGGAAATAAACTAGCAAGATTCAAGAGGCTGCCATTTTGTTCTATCGCGATATTACACGGGATCTCTACGCCCTACCCCCATAACCTGCTATCATGCATTTTCTTGTAGAAATATAACAGACAGAACTCAAACTATTGCTCAATAAAACATAGACAAAGGAGTATGATTTCGCACGAAGATCAATATTATACATAATTTAACACTTGAAAAGAATCACAAGTGCGCCTCTCTGTAAAAAAAAAAGTCAAATGACGTCAGACTCGTTCCCACAATGCCTGGTAACACGCATGCGCAGTGTCAAAGTAAAAAAAAAAAAAAAGACAGCAATCGGAGATCAGAGATGGCGGGCGCCTCCGACCCCCTGGAAGATATGCTCTTTTCCGAGGTGGACGAGAAGGCTGTGAGCGACCTGGTGGGCTCGCTGGAGTCTCAACTCGCTGGCCAGAGCAACTCCGCGGTTAAAGCAGACGAAAGCCGAGGCGCTGGCTCAGTTGCCCCCGCTAACCATCACTTGGGAAAAACGCTAGCAGCTCCGCTGGGCTCCACAACAGTAGATCAACAACAACAACAAGGGCGCCGCTATAAACCCGATATGCACCAGGATTTTAACTCGAACGACGAGAACACTGTCACATCTCCTTCCCTGGGTTGCACACCTTCCTCCGGTGAGCCCTCCATCGCTTCAGCTCCGGCTGCCAGCAACAGCGGCTCTCAATCACATGGAGCATCCATCACAACATTAACCGCGTCCGGCGGTGTGTCAGCTTCCCCACCAGCCAGCATCAGCACCGCCGAAGCCGGGCTCCCCTCCAAGGCTTCCCCGGGCTCAGGCGAACCTCCTGCGGACGTCAATCCTGCAAAAAGACGACCAGCCACCCCGCGACGGAGCGCCTCTGTTCGGATTAAGAGTTTGAACGGTTCCGCTGTGACCACCAGACGGAACAGCGAAGATACCAGTTCCTTGGACAGCGGTACCCTCACACCGAACTGCACCCGACCGGTGAGCACCTCCGTCAGCACGTCCACGTTCAGCCTAGCGAATGCCAGCTTGGCTGCAGGACAGTCGGCCATTGCCCTCGACCGGGGGACCCCAACCATCGCCTTGCAGAGACTCCCCAGTCACATCGTGGCCAGCATCGCCCAGAACGGAACTAGCGTGTCAGCCTTGGCCCAGCAGGGCTCCCGGACCTCACCGGTCACCTCCCCTTCCTCCTCCTCATCACCGCCTGCCCAGGAGAACCACAGTAAAGCTGACTCTGCAGGGGCTTCCGGCACAGACGAATGTCAGTCCAAAGTTGTCCCATCCAGCTCTGTCATAAACACTGTTTCCTCTGTTGCCATGACAACATCCGCTGCCACAACCACCACAACAATAAGTCAGCCTCTGACCAGCACTACTACTAACACCACCACCACCACCACCACAGTGGCCACCCCCATGACAACAAGCTGTGTAGGTGGTCAAACCACGTCGGTGACCACTACGATCAACACGGTCCGGCCCACCGCTTCTTCTCCAACGGCACAGGCTCAGACCCGGCCCGGTCTGACAGCACCTCAGAGGCTGGTAGCGCCCCAACTTATTGTTAGACCGCCCCAGCAGCAGACGACCATCCAGCTTCCCCCTGGTTTCACCATCCCACCTGGTAAGCAGGGAGAAACATTTGACACCTTCAACCAATAAGTCAAAACACTGATTATCTCTTTAGACCAGTGGTCCCCAAACTTTTTGAGCCCGAAGGCTGGCTTGTTTCCATCAAACCACTGAGAAGTTTTGATCCAGACCTCATAGTAACCTAATGCTTTTGTCATGTAGGGATGTTTAAAAAAAAGGGAAGCAAAAATATCAAACAAAAACATTGTACAAAACACACAAAATGAATACAGATTCATCATTGCTAGCCTGGAGTTTGTGGTTTGATGTGTGTGTGACAGGTGCAGCATGTTTTTACTCTTGTTTTGGTAGTTTTCTGCACAGATGAGCTAGTCTTACACAAGTAATTTGACAGGAATGGCGACAACATCGTCATTGCCATTGGTCAGGATATTTTCTGTCACTTTAATCCAAAATGAAAGACCTTCTCACTGCTCAACGATCCTGGATGTGTGGGCCTGGGGTTTGTTTTCTGGAGGAAAGAATGACTGAATGACAATGGCAGCAATGTCTTTAATGCCGTTGTGCAAAGTTCTGGGTAGTTCCCTTGAACTTTAATCCAAAATGATGGAACAGCAAACTTATCTCCATGCACTACAAAGTTCAGTATTGTTCCTGTTAACTTTAATCCAAAATGATGACTGATGTCCGTGAGTGTCCAAGTGTGTTTTTTATCGTCTTGTTTTGGTCATGGTCGACACTGAAAAGCTAGTCTTACACAAATAATTGGATGGGATTGGCAACATTTGTCGATAGTGCCATTGTGGAAAGTCTTTTTTAACTTTAATCCAAAATAGCCCACGCAACACACAAGGGATTTGGCACATTAGTATACCTGGAAGCGACTCTTAGTAATCTAATGCTGATGTATAAGACAAAGAAAAGCACAAAATGGCAAATGAATACACTGTACAAAACACACAAAATGAATACTGACTCACAATCGGGGTGAGCCGAGAGTTTGTTTTGCCAGAGAGCATGATTTGATGCAGCATGTTTTCACCGTCCGTGTTTTGGCTGAAAATCCAATCTTACACAAGTCATTGAGAATAAGAAGTGGCAACAACGTGGAAAAAACAGGATAGTTCCTGCGCACTTTAATCCAAAATGATGATTGATGTCTCATCAGGGAATCTCTGGGCTTTCAAAACGGCATCAATGAAATGCACCTCCGTTGCGGGCGTGTTGCGGGAGGAGTGGCCCGTGGCGGTGGTGGGGTTTTTGTACGGGCAGGTTGTATGTTACGGACAAGGAACACAGGTGCATTTTATTGATGGCGTTTTGAATGCATAGAAATACAGCTAAACTGCTCATTTTGGAATGGCCTTGTATTGTATTTTGGCCAACCTAAGGCACACCTGTGCAATAACCATGTTGTCTAATCAGCGTCTTCGTATGCCACACCTGTGAGGTGGATGAATTATGAATGCTCACGAACAATAAACTAAATATAATAAAGTAACAATATTTGAGAGAAATAAGTTTGCATTCAGACCATGAAAATTGGGAGCAAAAATAAAAGTGTTTATTGTTTTATTGAGCGTCGAAGGGAACTGAGAAATATCGATCTCATCACACTAGTATTGATCTGATACTGATACCACCCTCATATTGATAATGTCCATATTTGGATCTAATTGCCCACTTCTGCTAGAATACTGTATCAGGCTTCTTTGCAGGGGTGGTCCAAATGTGTCAGAGTGCGAGGGCACACCCCCCTCATTCAGGGCCCCCCACATGTTTTTTTGTTGTATTTAGGTCTGGCCTCTGGTTAGATCTTTCCAAGAATCTTCTCTTCTGGTGTTGTCATTCTTTTATTTTTGTGTTAAGAAGTCTATCCACCTTGTCGAAAGCCCCGGTTTCAGATGAAGAGCAACAACAACAACCCCCCCCCCCCCAAGTGGGTTGACCTCCTCTGCTCATGAATGTGGTCTGTTGTGTGGTTGCACTCCAGGGAGGAAATTGATAAATAAGAAATAAAAGTAAGACGAAACACTGACAACTAGTGTGCCATGCTATTGTTTTCCAATTTGCCATAATTATTTCCAACCTTAAGTATACCAGTTACTGTGTGTCAGTTTTTTTGCTTATTTCTTATTTTGTATTACTGAGGGTGCAAACGTGCCGCTGTCCCCCCACCCCAGACTGTGTCTTGATAATGATTGTCCCCATGCTTCCTCAGGGATGGTGTTGGTCCGGACGGAGTTGGGCCAGCTGGTGTTGGTTCCTCAGCAGGCTTTGGCTCAAGCTCAAGCTCAGGCTCAGGCCCAAGCCCAGGGTCAGGCCCAGGCCCAGAATAGCATCTCACCACGACCCGCCACTCCCACCACGGCGGCGTCCTTCAGGGTCACGACGCCACAGGTAATGAGAATCTTCATGGTGATTAGGAATACAGTATAACCTCTCGTTTTGAATCTGTTCGGGGATGCTGGTCAACCTCACATTTGTTTGAACATGCCATCAATATTTATCATAGGACATGATGGAAATAAAAATGATCTGTTCCACGGTCAAACTGTTGCCGTCATGAGTAACAATGAACATAATTGCGAAGACAATCACTATGAATGGCAGCCCGCGGGCCGAATCGGACGTCAGACCAACCCGCATCTTCTGTTCATAACTTGGGAGAGACTAAGGTTTTTGCAGTAGATTCCTAAAATAGCAATAGATTTCTATAAACATCTGACCGGTGTTTTTGCAGGAGGTGCTCATAAACAGCAGCGCTCTTTTGTCATATAGAAGACTTTGACTAGTGTTTTTCCACCATAGGTCCTCAAAAACAGCAAAGCGCTCATATGATAGAGATGATCTTCGACAAGGGTTTCTGCAGTAAGGCCTCAAAAAGAGCACAGCGCTCCTGTCGTTTTACGGGATCTTTGACAAGTATTTTTGCCATAGGTGCTTAAAAACAGCAGAGCGCTCCTGTCATATAGAGAAGATCTTTGACTAGCGTTTTTACAACAGATCTTCAAAAACAGCAGAGTGCTCCTGTCATAGAGGATCTTTGACTAGTGTTTTTGCCATAGGTGCTTAAACGCATCAGGGCCCTCCTGTCATATAAAGAGGATCTTTGATGAGTGTTTCTGCAGTAGGAGCTCAAAAACAGCAGAGGTCTTTTGTCATATAGAGGATATTTGACTAGCGTTTTTGCCCTAGGGGCTGAAAAACAGCTCATGTCATGTAGAGGACCTTTGACTGGTGTTTTTTGCTGTAGGTCCTCAAAAACAGCAGAGCACTCCTGTCATAGACAGAATCTACGACAAGCATTTCTGCAGTAGGATCTCAAAAACAACACGGCGCTCCTGTCCTATAGAGGATCTTTGACAAGTGTTTTTTTTCCGTATGTACTGAAAAACAACAGAGCGATCCTGTTATATAGAGGATCTTTGACAAGCATTTTTGCAGTAGGTGCTTAAAAACAGTTGAATGCGCGTGTCATAGAGGAGGATCTTTTACTGTTTTTTCCGTATGTTCTTAAAAACAGCGGCACGGTCCTGTCATATAGAGGATCTTTGACTAGCGTTTTTGCAGTAGGTGCTTAAAAACAGAGGCGCACCTGTCATATGGCTAGCATATATTCAATTATTCTTAGGTTGTCAATGTTGTTGACTTGTCCTTGCTTTAGCCATATTGTACTGAGCAGCCAGGACAGCGATGAGTGCACCTGCGCTACTCTACCGCTGTGTCTCAAGTCTACATTTTTGTGCGACTATTTGTCCTGAAAATCATTAGACTGGCATTCAGCAGGAAGCAGACATCCGCCACACCCTAACAGTCCTAAGTGGATCAGCGCCAAATTAAACACCCTTTAATAGATACCCACCTCCTGCCTGTGCCTGAAGTCTGTCATTAAGCTTCATGCATTATTGACTCGTTTGATAAATAAGTCTGGATCTGCACCAAAATTGAAAAGATTCTTCCTTGGCCCACGCTGCTCTTCCTCACCAAGTCTCATGGTAATTGTTGAGCTTTTTGTCAGCGCCGTCCCGCTAACCAACAAACAAACGGCAGCACTTTGGTGGCGATAAACACAAGTATATCCAAAGAAATAACATTATTAATTGGCATACAGTTTAACATGTTATTTACTCATTTTGACCCTGGAACAAATTATTTCTTCACTGCAAAACAACAACGAAGAGATACCTTATCACCAGAAAGGGGTGCGGGTTAATCCGGTGACCTTTTGTTAAATTAAATCCGCGCTAATTAGACTGTATTTCATTATTATGGGGACAACTCTTTTCCGCACCTTAATTGGGCCGTGACAAAGACTAGTGTAATTAGGGCAAATGAATGCTCGTTAATATTATTGTATGTATTGGCCGTGATTAAAAGGTGAATTAATGTCGCTGAGGCTGCCTAATGACTTTATAGGCTCTTCCAGTTAATGATCTACTGAATCATGCATGGGATTTTGCTTATTATCACCTGTGGATACATCACTCATGTAACAAAAAAAAAAGGACAGCCAGCTAATATGCACTTGGCCAGCCTTCTGTTGTCATCTTTATGACACATTTTGTCCTTTTTAATTGGTCAAATGAATAATTGCAAATGATCACTTGTCAGAAGGCTGAAGATGAGTGATGATTTTAGCGCAATTGCGGACAATAAAAGGTGAAGACAGCTCCACTATACAGGCGGACAATAAAAGGTGAAGACAGCTCCACTATACAGACTCGTCAGAGTCACTACAGACAGACCATAAAGTTGTAAATGTTTTTTACAGCGTTGTAAAATTGTTTTTATATTACAGGTCTTTATTGGGCTACCATTTCATTTTTACAATCAATCATTTCGTGGTCTGTTCAGAATGGATCATTTCTCTTTTTGTCGAACACAAAGCTACTTTGTTGTCACAGAAGACAAATGTTTACATTTCCAAATGAGGAGTAAGAGAATAAAATGTATTTAAAGGGCCCTATCCCACATTTCCCACTTTTCCGACTTTTGTATATGTTTAAAATGTTGTACTCTCTGGTTCTGCATGATGTGGAGGGTGTGGGCACAGCAGGACCTGCTGCTTGTTGAGAAGAGCAGAGTTACGATGCTGGAGTTGTAACGACCCTACCTACGGAGAAAACTCATTTCGGCTGCTTGTACTCGCGATCTTGTCCTTTTGGTCCTCACCCAAAGCTCATGACCATAGGTGAGGGTAGGAGCTTAGATCCACCTGTAAATTGAGAGCTTTGCCTTTTGGCTCAGCTCCGTCTTCACCACAACAGACCGATGCAGAGTCCGCATCACTGCAGACTGCACCAGTTTGCCCGTCGATCTCACGCTCCATCCTTCCCTCACACGTGAACAAGACCCCGAGGTACTTAAACTCTTCCACTTGGGGCAGGATCTCATCCCCAACCCGGATATGGCACTCCACCCTTTTCCGGGCGAGAACCATGGAATCGGACTTGGAGGTGCTGATTCTCATCCCGGCCGCTTCACACTCGGCCGCGAACCGATCCAGTGAGAGTTCGAGAGTTCCACAGCATCTGCAAAAAGTTGAAATATTTGGAAAATGAAAAAAAACAACAGCAAAAATGGGGGAAGAAAGAGCAAGGTTGATACTAATAATAGGCTTTTTCACCTATATCACTAAGCTGAGGTTTTCTAGAAGTATGTATAACTTCTTAGAATATGTGTTCCTTTACAAAATATCAAAGTGGCCCTCGTTGGAAAAAGTTTGGAAACTCCTGATTTAAAGGATATTAGTCCATTTATTTTACGTTTTTACTAACCAAAAAAATAATTATTTAAATTGAATAACGAAGGGGCAAAATTGTCAAGAGTGCATTAGTTTGAGTCCTTTGTGTCTCTTTAAATAAATGCAAATGCACCCGTCGGTCACTAGAGGGCAGCATTCTACAGCGTTTGTAAACCATACAAACGTACACACTCACTGGCCACACCATTAGGTACACCTGATGCGCACAATATAAGATGTGTATAAAAATAATTATACCTTCAAAATACAATATTGATCGCTTTTAATTCAGTTATGATTATAATGATAATAATGTGCAGAGTTTTAAGCAGTAAAATTAGAAATGATGACACTTTTGCACAGTATTTCTCAGTTAAAACAGTTTATTCTATTATGTTTTTAAGACAAAATAACCTCTCCCAGCTGACACCTTTACCCATCCTGACGTCAGGAAGCCCCTCCTCTGACAACACCGGTGACACATTAGCAGGTCGGCGTGTTGTTGCCCCCTCATCAGGAAAAGCAGGAGCGGGGTGGGGTGGAAATGAAAGGGAATGGTGTTTATTCCCAGAGCTCAACCTGCACTGTTGGGCCTGTCAGTCTTTACCGCAAAACCCCCGAGGGGAGAAGGCATCCTGAGCTTCCTTCCTTCCATGCTTCTTCAATCATTCATCATCCCAACTGCTTGATTATTTAAAAAAAGAAAAAAAAAAAGCTAACGAGGCTTTGGTGCCTGTGTACGAGGAGAAGTAGCGGGATATGGCGACAGTGTGGCGTAGCCGGAGGTGAGATGCACCCTGTGGCTTCACTCACATACATCAACCCCCACCCAAGTGCCTTGTCTCTCATACACCAACTTCCCTAAGCACTTCAGCACATTTTGGATCTTGCAAAACTTTTTAACGCAGGCAAAAACTCCCCCTCCTCCCTCCACAGTTCAGTTTGTGTACGTGCAAGACATTTGCAGCGCCCCTATTGGTTGTTCGTGGTTAATGGCTGGAGGACAATGTTGCTAAGTACTAGAGGTGCCCATGCAACTATATTTTGATTGATGGCAGCCATGTTTTTCAACCAATCTTGCTAAAATTGCAGAGACGCATGCTTGCCAGTCACCTAAAGATATGTACCAAGTTTCATGCTGGTTCGCCTAAACACCTTAAAGTTCCATTTTTTTTTTTATTTTTTAGTGTATTGAGCTGTTGGAGACATTTCAAGTCAATCAAAATCATGGTATTTAGTAACAAAGCATATTATTAAAAAAAAAAGTTCCGGGATCGGATTGGCAGCCAAAAAATGTAGATTGGGACATCCCTAGGCAACACACCAGGGGTACGTGTTTTGACACATTTTCAGCTTTTTGCGTGCAGTAGTTCAGGAGTGGAAGAGTTACGCTGTGTCCTAATCTTATTTTCAATGTGTTTATTACGGATGACTTTTAAAAGTTGTTATGCACAGTAGGGTTTGGTTGCAAAAAGAATGTGTGTTGGTGAAAATGTCTCCAAAAATGTTTTCTCCGTGTGTGTTTCTTTTTTCCTGCCAGCTCTCCCTGTCCTTCCTCTGTTGTGTGGGGGCAGCGGATAGCAAATTATGCCTCGCAACAAAACAGAAACTGCTTACTTCTCTCCATCAACCTTGCTGCGTCTGCTAGCTAGCTAAAAGCTGGTGTCGTTCGTGATGTTTTGTCATCAATCAAGTAGACCGTTTGCCTGCCCTTTTGACCTTTAAACCTTTCCTGCTGCTTTCTTCTTAAGCTCTCCGTTGCCTTTCCCCCCTTTTTTAAACCTTTTAATTGTATTTGTACTGATATTCTTATTATTCTCTGTTTCTCCCTTTTCTGTATTCCCTTTCCTCTCTCTCTCTCTCGCTCTCTCTCTGCTTGCCACAGTCGACAGTGACCTCTCAGACCACCAGGCAGTGTCCTTTGACCCCGGCCAAGGTGGCGCCGTCTCCCTCTCCCGCTCCTTCCAGCCCTGCTGTTCAGACCTCCTCTTCCTCTTCTTCCTCCTCCTCCTCTACCTCCTGTCCCGCACTTCGCCCAGTGAGAGAACTCAATTTTTTTTCTATCTCCGGCTTTGTAACCTATTATTGAAACCTGACTGTACACAGCAGGGGTCCTCAATTACGTTTGTCCGAGGGCCACAGTTTTGTCTGTGGAGGCTGGATGGTATAGGTAAAAAAAAAGTGTAGACAGTAGGTAATAATCCAGTGAGGTTCATTTGGTCTATCATGAATACATTCTAAACAGTTCTTTTTTACAGACCAGAGGTAGCTAGCTTTTCATACCTGACAGTTTAGACTGCTCACTTGCAGATGTATGGTCAACTAGCTAAATCTGGTCTGTAGAAAAAGAAGTGTTTTAAATGTACACGGAGGGATTTGAACCCCCAGCCCCGTGTACCAAAACTTAGCAGTCCAAAGCCACTGATAACAGGAAACAAATTGCATGACATAAATGGGCACCTCTGCCTCAGGTGTTGTTTTACAGGCCAAATAAAAGGCTTTGACAGGCCGGATGTGGCCCACGGGCCGCCTATTGAGGACCGCTGGCATACAGTATGCGAGAAAAGTGAGTGCGCCCCTCATATTTCAACAAGTACAGGTATTTCATTAGATATTGTCAAGGGACAATACATGGAAAGTACACTTGGATATACTTTAGAGAGTAGTCAGTGTACAGCTTGGACAGGAGTATATGTGAAAATGAGTCAATACACGGCCATTCTTGTGTAAATAGTTGTCAACACAAGTGATTACACCTCACAGTGAACATGTCCAAATGGTGTCCCTGGTTTGAGTATTTAGTACGAGCATCATTGTTATCTAGTACGGCCTTAATCCTCTTGGGCATGGAATTGGAATATGGGCGTGTAATGCCTGTGCTTCTCCTGGATGTGAGACACCTTGCGCCCCTCCACCTTCCTTCCTTCCACTTGAGGATGCTACCTACAGGTGCTCAGTAGGGTGCACTCCATCACCTTCATCTTTCCCTCAGCATGGAGTGTGTCATCTTGTAGGTGTGTTCGGGCTCCTTATCATGTTGGGAAACTCTCACGCGGACCATTTTCCGGGTTTCACTGCTTCACAGTGTCACAGTGCATGTGGGAATTCAGGTTTCCGCTCGATGAACCGCAGCTCCCACAGTGGCGGCAGCACTCGTGCAGCCCCACAGCCATGCTCCACTGTAGGCAGGCTTGCTAAAAGACTCTTAAAAGACGCCATAAAAAGAAAGGCGGCCATGCTCTGCGTCACAGTGCACCCCAGTGGCGGCAGCACTCGTGCAGCCCCAGACTGTGACACGACTGCGACCGTGTTTGGCTGTAGTCAAGACAAAATGTGTGTTGCGTCATTTTCAGTGTATGCTAAATCTATACTGTTATACAAGCCGTACACTGACTACTCCTTCATGTCTATAGTGTTCTTCTCCCTTGAGAAGGCAAACTGTTAAAATGTGAGGTGGTGTACTCATTTTTGTTACTTTTTTTTTGTGCACTACTTGTCTCGAGATGGTTGTGTACGCTATGCATTTTAGCTTCATTCACACCTGGTTTTGGAGCTGCCTGATGTGATCACATGACGTGTATGTTGGTGCCCAGTGTGAACACGGCCCTGGGGGATCTACAGAAGGGTGTCAGACTGCTTTAAACTCATTTTATGTTCATTTCTTCCCTCACATATTGTCTCAACATGTAAAGGTGGAGGAAAACATCCACTAGCTCGTGTTAAGAATGTTAAAAGCAGGTCTTGCTTGTCAGGTGTAGAACCACCAAGAAAAAGCCTTTCTCAGCCTCCAGCTCGTCACCAACCCCCTCCCTCCTCCTCCTGATGTCCTCCTTGTCTGTTAAGCGATGTCCAAGAAGTCGTCGCACCAGATGTGACAGGAGTGCCGCGGCGCCCGCCTCCTGTTCTCCGTGGCCTTGCTGCGAGCCAGGCGTCACGTCCTGTTTATCTCTCTTGTCTCCCTCCTCGCTCTTTACAGAAGGGCCCCGTGGCGCCGGCCGTGGCGGTGACGGCTCCGCAGCAGACCCCCGTGGTTATGGCCCCCCAGGCCCCGGCCCAGGCCGCCTCCCAGCCCGCGCAGCCTCCGCAGACGGCCCCTGGAGGTCCTGTCGTGTCCCAGGTCTGCTTTCTCTCTCTCTTTCGCTATCTCTTCCTCTCTTATTGCCCTACGCCCGCCGCCCGGCCGGTGCGAGTGTTGTCACAGCTGCCAGCAGGCTGGCTGTGTCACAAACCCCGACTCCTCTCACAGCTGGCCGCAGACAAAGAGTCTCACACGTGCCCACGCCATACATTCACACAAGCAAAGCCAACCCAAGGACATGCAGACACACACTTGCAGCAAAATGCAAACATGGACGCTGCACTCGACCACGTTACATAACATAACTTTTTAGCTAATCTCACTGTTCATGTCTTTCAAGCGCAAAAAGAAGTTATACACGGAACTGTAATCGTACTGTAGCAGTGGAGAAACAGTAATTTCGTAGTGATTTGACAATAAGTTCATAATTTTTAGCCATTAGCTTTTTTATGACTACTGATACCATTATAGAAGCGTATAAGACACAAAAAAAGCCGAAAAAACACCAAACACAGGAGAGGGCGCAGAAGAGATCATCTCATGGGGGAGTTCTCAAATGGTGTCAACCTGGGACCCACAGTTTCCAATGCTCACCAAGAAAATGTATTTATTTGCTTTTCTTAAATTGCTTAGGTCATTTGTTTAGACGTGAGTACACATAATTGCATGTCCAAAGTGCATTTAAGAGGTTTTTATTCAGGAAATGAGGAGGAACCCGATGACCGCCTGCATATGAATAATGCATGAATTAAAATTGATATGAAAATTGCACTAAATTAGACCACAATATCTGATATTTCATTTATCACTGTGTAACGAGTTTATACTAAGGAAGTAGATGATTAAAATACCCCCAATTTGACCTCACATTAAAAAAAAAAAAAGAGTCAGACATTGGTTATGTGCTACATATTGTAATGTCATTTTTGATGAGCTGTCTGCGTGCGACCCACCGCAGAACGATTCCACAACCCAATTTTGGGGCAGTTTTTCATTCAGATTGTGGCTTCTTGATAGGGTTTTGGACCATAATATCAACATATTTTATATGGACTTCCGAGTCATTTGACAGTTTGAACCCTTGGGGTTGAGATCACACTGTGGATAGCGCCACCTACTGAGGCGGTGGTTTTAATTAAGTCATAGCGACTAAACCTTGCATGTAATAGTACTCATATATTATAGTTACATACTATAAACCATATGTGCCAAACAACAAAAAACACAAATAGCAAGTGCCTCATCGACCTCAAAGAACAAAATGCTTACGACGATCTGCACAATTTACCAATTTTTTACGTTTCAGTGATTCCTCTGATGTTACTGGGCTAAAAGTGGCCACAATATTATACGTATACTCTATACATATATATGCTGAGATTCAGACTGAAAGTAACAATAATTTAACCATTAAAGAGGCATAAGACAGTCAAAAGTGATCATTTTAACCACACAACAAAACATGCTGGGAAACGCGTAACCTGCCAATTCCTCAGCTGCAAACTCTTGCGGTTGTTTGGCGACCTAAGGATGGCTTTGAGTTTTGGCCCCCTTTGTGATTCAGTTTGACAGCCCTGCTATAAATGCTCCAATACTCTTGCCTCTGTTCAAGTAACAGCAGAGTCTCTTATAGTCGCCAAAGGAGTGGTGTACAAAACCAAATAACTGCCGGCGTGTCTAAATAGTGCCAGGTCAAAGAACATTCTGTGGCAGTTGGCAACCTCATGATGATGTTGTTGTTGTTTTTTTTAAACGCCACAAGATGGCGGTAACTGCATGTAAAGTATCACACGTGGTTAGCATCTAGCAGCTTAATCGACCTCTGAATGCGCTTTAAAATGTCTGCTGTGTGGAACTCATGCGTGCTAGACTCACCATCTTGTTTACCATGAACTCTCCTTACCGCTATTGCAACTTTGGTTCTGTCGCTGCTGTGTTGTGCAACATACTTGAAGGAGGACCATGAAGGACCATGTGGTCAAAGACATTACATACATTTTCATTTCTACTTTCTCATGCACACCAAACTTTAATAAAGTTATAAAAAGTTACATTGTATGTAATGAGTTTTCGCATTTTGGAAATAGCAGCCTCTCTCCTCTATCGCCTGCTTCCAGTTAAAGCCCCATCCTCTGGAATAAACGCCCCGGCTATAACTCATTCAATCACAACTGGCCATTTTAGACGTTTTTGACTGATCTTTCAAGGCACACAGAATATTGTGTTCTATGGCTTTATAAACTTGGAAGCTACCAAAACAAATATACCACAATATACCAAATACCCATACAAGAAAGATAAACAATATACAATAAACCTATAACATAAACCTAGCCAAGTATGTCAAGTATGAGATTACCAAGTACGATAAATGTAGGCACTGAAGGTATTCAACAGGAAAGTGATGCTGTAAATGAATTAATAATATTGCACATAGGGATGTCCCGATCTGCTCTTCGGGATCGTGATCGGCTGCCGATCCTCTGTATTGGTGAAGATCGGATAATATGGGCTTCCGCCCCGGGATCAGGCCGATCCGGTTGCACGTTGGTAACTCTGAGCTACACTCCAGCATGGTAGGTGCAGTAAAGCGCCTAAAGCTGGTTGCCACTCGACTCCCGCCACCCGCAAGAAGAAGAAAACACAACATCACCATGCAGACATGTCCGCGGTGTACCGTGGCGAAGTTAGGACTTTCGATATTCAGCTCCGAATAGGACTTATTATTATTAAAAAAACAAACAAACATAAAAAAACGATCAGTACCAGATTGGATCGACAAGACTATAAAAAAAAAAACAACACTGATCGGATCGGAAGCCAAAAAATGTGGATTGGGACGTCCCTAATTGCATATGTTGACAGGCGGGTGTTAAGAAAATATATATACGCGTTCATTTGGAGTAGTTGGGTTATTTACATGAAAATGAAGAAAAATATATAGCACATTATACAACAACTGTTTAGTAGAAGTAGAAATGACTAAGTAATGGCAATGGATAAATAGTAGAGTAGTGCCAGTGGAGAAACAGAGAAAACCTACAACACGTTCAGGTAGAGTGGATGAAAGACCTGCGGTAGCGCTTCGTCGTACATTGTGGGTCCAACATTGTGCCAAATATAATGTAACACCATGAACTATTTCCAATTTTCACATTTGGAACTGAACTGTGTGTGTGTGTGTGTGTGTGTGTGTGTGTGTGTGTGTGTGTGTGTGTGTGTGCGCACATGCAGATGTGTTAAAATTTCCCTACAATGCGTAACCTTCTGCACGCTACACTCCTCCCCACTCTCTCACTTCCTCCTTCCTGTCATGTGTGATTTTTCCGTTGAAATGACCCTGCCGAACATTTATCAAATTCACTTCTGCCACCTTGTGGCCTTTTTTATGGCTTAAAAAAAGTGCTCTGAAATGTTAATGCATCAGTGCAGAGTTGCATCATCACCTCTTTTTGCCTCTCGCGCACAAAAACATAAAAGACGTAAAAATACGTTGTTGGGATTGGGCATCCTGGATTATAAAAACGTGTAAATAAGTCTTTGATGTTGAAAGAATTAATTACAGCATTTCCATTTAAATCACCTTGCAGATACATTTTCAGTGTTTTGATTATCATCCCTGGTAACACAAAAGGTCATTTCTGTCTCTCTCATGACAGGAAATGCAGGAGAACGTGAAGAAGTGTAAAAATTTCCTGGCCACCCTCATCAAGCTGGCGTCCCACAATTCTCCGTCTCCCGAGACCTCCAAGAACGTCAAAGCTCTGGTCCAGGACCTGCTGGTGAGCATCGTCCAACAAATCGGAGTTGGCAGGCTTGACTAGTGAATTTAGTGAATTTTCTCGCTGTGGGATAAATAAAGTACAAATACAAATACAAATGAAGGTGTAGTGAGCCTCTCCTGCCTGTAGATGGCGGCATGAAACCCTCGCTTCCTCCCCTCCTATTATTATTTGAAATGACATAAATAATGAGCCGCTGTGCCTGGAAGGAAACAGGATGAGCACCGTGTTTAAGTCTCCTAGGTTTACATCATGTAAGGTCTTTCATTTGAAGTGGGGTTCATTGTTCTGTTCATCTTTCCTGTCTGCGTGACATAAAAAAAAAAAAAGGATGCAAAGATCGAGCCTGAGGAGTTCACCAGCCGGCTGCAGACGGAGCTCAAGTCCTCGCCGCAGCCTTACCTGGTGCCCTTTCTTAAGGTGGGACCCTACATTAACCATCTTTCTAATGTATGAGTTAACCTTTGACAGATGGGGCTCCACTAAAAATGACCCGTTAAATGACTCACCGATCTCATCACTAACCTGCACCCTTAAATCATCCCCTCCTTTCTGGTTCCCTATGCTGCCCCTTTTGTATGTCTTCCTAAAGTGACCCAACCACCCCCCAGCCCCCAAAGTAACACTCCCTTTGCACTGTTGCTAGTAATGTCTAAGGCTGACACTAGAATGATATACACACACACACACACACACACACACACATACACACGGCCCTCTGGCCTGATTTCTGACTGTGTGTGACAGTGGCCCCAGTAGCCGTGCCTGCCAGTAGCCAGCAGGTTTCTCCAGCCAAGCATGATGAGCGTCACATCAAGGCAGCAGAGCGCCCGATGCGGCTACAAACACATGTTGTCATGCAATGTTAAGTCGCTTGCGTCCAAAAATTGCCTGGAATATTTTCTTTGTGTGTGTGCGTGTGTGACAGTGGTCCGATCACAAATAGCTAATGGCGTATGTAGTGTTTGTGTACACTGGGAAATATCCTGATATAACGGTTTCATGTTTTTGCTCTAAAAGTGCTGCAACTTTTGTTTCTGTCCTCCCCGCCCCGTCAACAGAAAAGCCTCCCGGCCCTGCGGCTATCTTTGCTCAACAGTCAGCAGTCGCTGACCCAGCCCCCGCAGCAGGGAGTCAAACCGGTGCCCGGCGGCACGCCTCCCGCCGCCGTTGCGAGTGGGCCAACCGTCCACATACGCCACCCGAACAGTGTCAGCACCACCGCCGGTGCTGTGGGACATGCAGCTGCCATGGTATGTACGCAGCTGGAACACACTACTTTTTAATTGAACTGAGCTCTTAGAGCTCTCATGAATGGAGTTCACAAATTCCACGCAGCACCCCTTTGACTTCATGTATTTCTATTTAGGATGAAAATAATATTTCTTTATAGTTTTTTATATATATATATATATATATATATATATATATATATATATATATAGCTTTTACATTTTTCAACTATTGTAAATGTGTCTCAGAGGTCTCACATTGGAATGCATTGGAAGTGTGATGTCGGAAAGCCCAACAGTTGAAAAGTGCTTTTAGTAAGCAAACACTGTTTTATGTGTCTGTCGCTTTAATGCTAATGAGCTGCATTTGTGCACGCTTGTCTCCAACAGCGTGTGTCACCAAGAAGCGCTTCTTGGTGCACTTTATCCACTTTTTACATATGCAGTGTGGGTATGCACTTGTCCAACGTTATAGATACTGTATATCACATACAACGCTGTACAAAAGGAGTGGGACAGGAAGACACAAACGTTAGCAACACTAGCACAGCTATGTGAGCTACAGTGCGAGCGTCACACTCACATTTTAACAGCAACATCATGCTAGGTTCACTTATTCGCTGAAGAAAATTAAAATGATCAAACTTACAGCTCAGATGTCTGGAGCTGACTGACAGATAGTTGGCAGAGCTCCAGGGTTTGTTTAAAGATTTGTAGAGAAGCCTGCTTTTTTGCGCGCCATTTTTAGGATATGCATAAAAAATGACATACAGTCTTCCTTTGCGCCATCATGGTTCGACCATTGCTCCCTCACTCTCGCAGTTTTTTTTAAATTAATTAATTAATTAATAAAAGTCCGCTGTTTTGTGGCTGACTGTGGATTATTATTAAAATAATTATTATTAATAATAATAATAATAAGTTATCTGTAGTATTCTGGTCACTAGGCGTCAGTAATGTTACATGAGATTAGATTAGATTACCTTCACACTGCATGGAGTCACATGAATTAGTTCTTCTCCCAGTTGTTCTCCCATTCCGTGTGGAAGTGGTAGTTTTTGGCATCTTATTTTGTCCTTCTTCCCCACTCCGTTTGAAACACTTTCTTAAATTTAGAATAAATAAATAGGAGGTTAACTAGTTAGCTCGGCAGCATGCTATGGTTAAGGCGGCGGCCGGCTCATGTGTCCCTGCAGTGATCCCATAGCCTGCGCATTACAGTTGAGCAATGTATTGTAAACAAAGACTAATAGGAGTGTAAAGGTGACTATAGGGGTGTTATTTCGTGTCTGCAAGGGTCTAACAATGGTAAAATGTTTAGAAAGTCATAAACAGGTTTTTCTATGCTGCAACTACAAAACATTCCATTTATTAATATTAAATCCTACTTTGTGGAAATTGACTTGTCGCGGGTGTGGAATCAACTAACCGCGAGAAATAATATTTGTGCTTGTTCTCAGAGCATTCAAACCTGCAATAAAAGCCTGTTGTTCCGGCGATCAATTTTGGTGCTTGTGTGTCTCGCTGAACATTACAGTAACATTACTGACACTTAGTGACCAGTGTAGAATACTACATATTCACTGCCTCTTGAATATGTCTTCTGAATGCCTTATATTTGTATTTTAGCTCATTTAGCCATTGTTATGCTTGAAAATGCTTCATTTTGACAAAAAATAAGTAAAATTTTGGAAATAATGGACTGTATGGAGTTACGAAACGGCATGATTTATTAATTAACATACATTTTTGAAAAACTGTGATAGAGTGAAGCCATGACTCTCGGTATTTTTGACCTGAAAATATTAGAAGGCAGCACACTTTAAGCTTCTTGTATTCCACTGACTTCCCAGTCAAAGCTTAGGTTGAGGAACTGTTGAGCATTTGCCATTTACGTGCTCCAACATGTTGCCATTTAACTGCATTAGTTGTTCGTCTTTCCATTTTTTCCCCCCATATGAAATAATGGAAATAGAAATGTCACAAAGTGTCACCGTCATAACACCTTTATCAACTGTACAGGAATGTTTTAATTAAGTAACAGTTTTTTACATGTTTAGCTGTCATACAAGTGTAATAAGAAATGAACCACTACAAAACATTTTTCACCCTTAACTTGTGTTTACAAGCATGCATCAACACCTCCTCTCGGCAGACTGGGTTCTGTAGCCATGATGCGATGGTGGAAAACAACCTCCCTTTTTAATAAATAGATTATCATCACTTTGATAGAAAGTGGTAGAATAGTTTTGTGTAGTGGACCCTGCAGAAGCTAAAAAAATTAACCCCTGTAGGCGCCAGAGGTTTTTTTTTTTTTTTCAGTTTTGACATTACTATTTCAAAAAGTTGTAGCTTGAAAATGGTTAGAGAAAAATCATCAGTAAGACCCACAGTTTGTGGTGGGAGTAAGTGTACTCATCTAATGTGCATATTATGGCGTCATCTGTCATGCTAACCCAGCCATCGTCATTTACAGCGGGACCTTGAACACCACTGCTGGCTCAAAGGCTATTATTACTGCTATGATTACATAGATAGATATAAAGTATCCATCTATTATACCTATGAATATTGTCATTATATTCTCAGTTCATATCTATCATCGAGCATCGGCTCAAGTGTGCTGCGTGTGGACTGTAACGGCGAGCGGACACGCTGCCGCATGCACAAGGGGCTTCAATGTCTATAAACTTAGAAACTTCCCATAGAAATGTCAAAAACAAAAAGTTGGTCAGATCGAAGTAACAGATGTCCGCCATCTCCTGTTGTAAAGTATTACCTGCACGAGGCACCACATTTGCAGACATGGCTTGTTGAATTCAGCAATGTTGCTTGTCGCAATGTTGCTTGTCACAATGTTGCGACTTTGGCGCTTAAAGGGTTTTCAATATCTGAGTGAAGAGGTCAAAAATACTTATTTTTGATGATTTTTTGTGTCTTACTTTGTTAGGCCAATCTACATAAGAATTTGGTAAATTTGGTAAAAATGGCCTTTGGGTAAATCAAATTTTCTTGTTCTTTTATCTCCCAGATTTGTGTACATATCACTAAGATAAGCAAATAGGTCTAACATGGTCCAACTGTTAGTCCAAATTAAGTATTTTTTGAGCTTCATTTCAGATATTTCATCTGGATTAGATGTCTTTTTTGCAGTGGAAACAGCATTGAGACAGATATTCTGTCCCTACTGGTGGAAAAGCGCATTACGGGCAATTTTCCTCGGCCGCACTCATCTTTGTTTGAAACTTTATCAGCTAACCTGCAGCGTCAAGTGAAGCGAACCAGCAAAGTTGTTTTATACTTGATTCAACTCACACCAGCGCAGATCTGCGGGTGTGTGAGTACGTGCACGTGGTCATTATGCAACTGCACAGAGCACGGGCGTCTGGGTGTGGGACGGAGTGGGTCAGGCGAGGTCAGACGAGTCTGGTCCGGGCAGAAGAGTACGGGAGAGCCACAGGGTGCTCTTCTGTCTTTCTCCAATTTTCCGTCCTTGCGCACACACACACACACACACACACACACACACACACACACACAGACACAGTCGGTGTGTATCTTCCCCTACATCACTCACCCATCTTCCTCCCTCCCTCCATTAACCGGCAGAGGGTGAAGCGAGGTAACTAGGTCAGCCCCGGGTCAATTTTAAAGCAATGTGGCGGCCGGCCGCAGTCTATGTCCAGAACATGCCTCTGGTCCCTCTCGCTCGCTCTCCCTCTTTCCCTTTTCTCTCGCTCACACTCTTTTCACATACACACCAACACAACTACACAACATAAGTTATCACACAAAACATTAGGAAATGACAGCCTCTGGCTCGCCAACAGTTTGTTGAATTAGGCCAAATAAAATCTGCTTTCTGCTACCACTGTACTGCGGGAAGCATTTCTGAGGCTATTATGGAAGACACTTGACTTCAAGTGAGTACAGTACACGCTGTGTGCAAGTGGGCAGTTGCAGTTTGGCACATTTTTAAAATGAATCGAAGGGGGATAATGAAAACTGTGCTTAACTACTATGCACTGCAAAAGTATAAAGAGACTATACGACTTATTTTTCAATCACCTCTTTTATTGACGTTTTTACAAGTTATGCAAGATAAAGAAAAATATGAAACCATCTTAGTGCAAATTCTTCCACAGGAATGTTCATTTACAGTGTTCCCTCGTTTATCGTGGGGCACAGGTTGCCAAAATAGCCCGCAATAAGTGAAATCCGCGATGTAACCAACTTACCAAACTATATGTTTTAAGGCTTTAAAAACACCATACACTTTATACACTTTTCTCAGACAGGCAATTACATTTTCTCACATTGCTCTCTTGTTTAAACACTCAAAAAATTTCAAACCTTCGTTTGAATTGTAACGATCAACCTACAGGTCTGACACGAGATATTATTAAGTCACTCATGCGTATTTCACCCCCGTGACCCTGCCTTTTCATCCTGGCGCCGTTCCACTGTACTGTAGCGTTTTTGTATCCTTGTTAAAACATGTTGCTGCGGTACTCCTCCTGTTGCAGTCCTCCTCCTTTGAACTGAAGATTCATTTACAAGCGAGCAAGCTAGAGATGACACAGGAGACACGGCAGGGCGGCGCGAAGGATATTGATGGTCCACGGCCAATCAGGACGCAGAAAACAATGGGCGGTGCAGACAGATGAGAGAGGGAAGAGAGAGACACTCAACTTCCCACAATGCAATTTTTCTTAAAGGATCAGGCCCGGCCTGTTACAGCATTTTTACGATAAAAAACATAACTACTACACTCAACTTCCCATAATGCAATTCTTCTTAAAGGGCCAGGCTCAGCTTGTAAGAGCGTATACGCTGTAAAAAAAAAAAAAGCACTAAAATTGCACCAAAAAATCCATGAAACAGCCAGTCCGCAAAAGGTGAACCGAGATGGAGCGAGGGAACAATGTACGTTATCCCCTCAAGCGAGAGGCTTGATAACATCTGTCTGAACAGTGGAACCCCAGCAAGCGTTGTTTTCAACGTCGAAAGTGTACACCAACATTTTTGCCCGGATTTGAAATACGATTGAGAACCTGTAATATTAATGCCTTATCTGTACAAACCGCTGTATGAGTTGCTGGCACCAGCGTCGTTGAAGCATGAATAAAGACACTAACAGACCTGCCAACCTTGAAGGAATTTTATGAGTACAGTTCCCACTGCCTCTCACGTCCCCCGGGGGGGGAGGGCCCGTCCCACTATTAGAGAAGCACTGCAGCATGGCGTTGATACAAAGTAACTACAATAGGATGTAGTCATGTGTGCCATTTCAAGCATATTAAAAAACATTGCTCCAAACTTTCTACCTGTGTTATTTTGTTCCCCAAAGTGTGTCGCTGAGTGGCCAGGGGTGTTTGCTGTCTGTGCCGAATGAATTCCTCCCACTCGTTTAGGCCCCTGCAGTGCATCTGTGGGGGGAAAAGATGGCCTTAGTCTTGTTTTTTTGTGTTTTTTTTTCCTTCTCACCCCTTGAACAGTAATATAGCATGTGTCAGGGAGTGGAAAACAAGGCGAAAAAAATATGCAGCAAGAAGCAAACTGGTAAGGAATGGATTGCTGAGCCCCAGGCCCGACCTGTGGCGGCTACACAGGAAGGAAGTACTCTAATAGCCCGGCACGGCCCCCCCGTTCACAGCCCCGCTCCTTCTATGTCTTTGCTGATTTTTTTTTTCTCCACACTGTCTTGATTTCTTGTTATCTTCATATTATCTTATGGGGGGATGAAAGGCAATGTAGGTCACACATACAGAAATGTGTGTAAATCAATCCCCATCATACACTTTATGGACAAAAGAATTGGGACATCCAAGCATGCCGGTCTAGCCTATCACCAAAACAATGAAATAAGTCATAAAAAACATGTGCCCCAACGTTTATTTCGACATTGGGCATTCAGGGTTCAGTTTTGCTGGTGTTGTTGTGTATGATAAACTTAAGAGGCTTTTGAGAGCCCTTAACCAGCTTCTTATTCATGCTAATAAATATATTAATTGAACAGTTGGAGCAGTGGGTTTCACATACCGTACCATACATGCCAATTTGACGGCGCAGTTTGTCAGTTTTCCAGGTGTAACCCTTTGAGACCAAGCTTTAAACCAAGGGTGTCCAAACATTTTCCACTGAGAGCCACATAGGGAAAAATTGAAGGATGCAAGGGCCGCTTATATGTTTTGTAAACCAACATCCATCCATCCATCCATCTTCTACACCGCTTATCCCCACTAGGCATGCTGGAGCCTATCCGAGCTGACTTCGGGCGAGAGGCGGGGTACACTGGTGGCCAGCCAATGGCAGGGCACATATACACAAACAACCATTCACACTCACATTCATACCTATGCACAATGTAGAGTATCCAATGAGCCTAACATGCATGTTTTTGGAATGTGGGAGGAAACCGGAGTACCCGGAGAAAACACGCACGCACGCACGCACGGGGAACATGCAAACTCCACACAGAGATGCCCATACAGAGATTCGAACCCAGATCTTCCCGATCTCCTGACTGTCTGGCTATAAACCAACATCAGCTTTGTGACAGCTGCAAAAGCGTATTATGAGTATGAACTTTGTATGGTCGTGGTTCGTATGGTCTTTTTCACATTTTTGCTGTTGTTTTTTTCTCCAAATACTTAAACTTTCTTCTTAACTAGTCTTTGTGAATTTTCTTTTCATAATATGATGACTTTATTCCCATAATATTATACATTTTTCCCCAACCCAGTTTTCCAAAAATTACAACTTCATTTTGTTTTGTTTTCGCCTCATAATATTACGGCTTTCAAAAAAATAATAATAATAATTTTAATAATTTATAGTACTATTTCAATTCTATGCTACTAAAATCACATTTGTTTTTCTCATAACATTTAACATCTCCATTTATTGTTGTAAAATTGTGACTTTTTTTGTCGTTACAATATTTTTGTCTTTGTATTCTGACCATATTCTTGTAAAATTACAGCTGTTTTTTTCCATTTCTGCTTTTGTTGATGTTTTTATAACATTTCTTAACAATTTCAACTTTCTTATTGTAGATTTTCTTTGAGTGATTATGATTTTTATTGCCAATAATACTATGACCTTATTCTCGTAATATTAGAACTTTTTCCGCAACCTAAATTTAAAAAAAATTACGATTTTTATCAATTGTTTTGTTTGTTTGTCATATTACGACTTTAAAAACTTTACGTTTTTTTCATGAACTCATTCATTACCAAAGACATATTTATATTTTTTTATAAACTTGAACGCCCGATCCCAAGGACGTATTTATAGGTCTTTTTGCGCGAGAGGCGAAAAAGAGGTGATGACGCAACTGCACAGTAAAAGATGTCACTTTTAAAGCAGTTTTAAGCCATAAAAACGGCCACAAGGTGGCAGAAGTGCATTTGACAAGAGCTCGCCATGGATCTTTTGCATGTGAAAACACACTCGACAGTAAGGAGGAAGTGAGAGAGCGTGGAGAAGTGTAGCGTGCTGAAGGTTCCGCATTGTAGGGAAATTTTAACGCATACACACGCGCGCACACAGTTTAGTTCCAAATGTGAAAATTGTAAATGGTTCATGGTGTTATATTTGTAAATAAGTTGTTATTTTGATGTAAAACAACCCTTTTTTGTGTTTATGTTGTGGTATAGTTGTTTACATATTTGAGCTGTCACAGAAGCCAAAAATATTTGTGTCAAAGTGAAAGTTATGCTTGAAATGGACCCTTTCACGAAAAGGTGGTTTTCTCCCTTTTCTAGTCGGGAACTGATATTTTCCTGAAACGTACCTATGTTCTACTGCTGATTACTAAAGAACGGAAAAAGGTAGAAACACACTTTTTATGTCCTGATGAAAGACGGGAGTCTAATCTTTGTTTTGGTAGGTTCCATGTTTCTATACTGTAGCCATGGAACACAATACAATAGTGTGTGTGCCCTGAAAAATCAGTCACAATCGTCTAAAATGGCCGCTACTGAAGGGGTTGTCTGCTGAAAATTGGCTTTATGCTACAAAAATTAAGTTATTTTCCCTCATAATATTACATTATTCATGCAAAATTGTGACTTTTTCTTCATAGATTACAACTTTTTTCTCGTAATATTTTACTTTATTATTGTAAAGTTACTACAGATTTTTTCATTTTTGCTGTTGTTGGGTTTTTTGTTTAGTTTTCTCCTTAAATTATATTTGAAAATGTGCCGCGAGCCACAAAAAAAAAACAAAAAAACAGCCGCGGGCTGAAAATGCCCCCCGGGCCGCACTTTGTACACCCCTGCTTTAAACAAAGCTAATCTATGCTAAAAATGCTAATTGAGGTTAGAAAACCCAGGTGAACTACAAAGACAGCAGTATTTAATTACCGTATTTCCTCAAATAGCGCTCTCAAGGACGTCTTCTTTTTTCTTTTTTTTAAACCCCAAAAAATGAGTGTGCCACTAGATGGCTCCAGTTACTGTACTTTTACTATGACTGATGCCGTAGATACTGTATCATTACCACACAGCACACACCACATGCAGAGCAGACGTGGCATTTGGAAAGCTGATATTTGCAGCAGAATTCAAAGGGGAATGCGTTTGAACGTTGCCACGTGCCCCTAGTAGCTCATTCATTCATTTTAACGCATGCATGCAGTAAAAATAAATGGCTTACCCCTGTTAGATGCCTGGTAATTTGTAGTTGACCAAATAATAATAATAATAATATTATTATTGTATAATTATAATTATAATATTATATAATATTATAATAATATTTTGACAGTGTTTACACAACAGTACTTTTTAACAATGTTTTGCACCCATGTGTACCTTTTCCACCAGTAATGACTATTATTATAAGCCAAGTAACTGTTGTCCCTCCTTCTTGCTTCAGGGCATGAAGACCACCGGCCCAGTAGGTGGACAAGTTCGTGTACCAGTGATGATCACACAGTCTGTGAGAGCTCAAGGTGAGACGTCCAGCTGGACCTCTGTAGGCCTTTCAAAATAACAAATTTTGCTACAAATTATTGGTGATAATTGATATTATTGGCAAAATTTTGACAATTGTTTTCATTAATTATTGTCATGAGAGGTGTAATGTGAGACATTAGCTTGACACAGAAGTTGCCTGTGTGTATGTTTTTGCAATATAGCAAGCGATGCTGTCTGTGAGCGCGCACCAATATGCACTGTTTTGTTTATATTTGCCGACCAAATGCATCAGTAAGCGTTGACTGTCGGGGCGAAGGCGCCGCTGCCCGAGCACCTCCATCAGTATTTTTTTTCCCCAGTTGTGAAAACTGTCCGTGTCGGTTGTCGGTGTTCATGCGCTTACCGTGTTGATTCTGTTTAAAACTGAAATATTTCCATACTGGGGCTGTGGCATTTGCCCTAGAAACCATCGCTTCTGTTCCTTCATTCATGGTAGCATATGCCAGCTCACGAAGCTAACTGCTAAACCCTCTGTATCCACTCACTAGTAGCCCCGCCTCCCTCCACAAAAAGGCTGAATGAGATGAGAGCTCACTCTCTCCGTTCATTCCACTATAGAACCAACACGCACAGACAGATGCAGAGTGAACCCTCACGTCATCCAGCCTGTGTGGCACAGAGAGACCATCAGATGAAACACACACACATACATGCACATATGTCATGTCATACCTTAACACTGCCATGGCAAGTCCGATATGATAGAGTGAAAAAAAGTTTTCCTCACATTTCCTGTGGAAGTGGTCCTTCCATTTCACGTGGAAGTGGTACATTTTTGGCTTCTTTCTTTGTGTTTTTTCCCCCCACTTGGTTTGAAACACTTTCTTAAGTTTAGAACAAATAAGTTGGAGGCTAACTAGTTAACTTGGGAGCTTGTCCCTGCACTGATCTTGTAGCCTGCACATTAGTGTTACGCAATATAGTGTAAACAAAGAATAATAGGAGTGTAAAGATGACTATGGGGTGTTACTCTATGTCTACAGGGCTCTAATAATGGTAAAAAAAATATTTAGAAAGCCATAAACATGTTTTCTATGCTCTAACTTGGAAAATATTCCATTTATTAATATTGAATCCTACTTTGCAGAAGTTCACTTTTTGCTGGCGGCTCTAGAAGCAATTAACCACGACAAACAAGGGACGACTGTACACTGTAACTCTGCACTTATCCAGAGATGCCATATATTACATACGACAAACGTGACTTTAAGCAGAGTGATACCAACATTAGCAAGACTGGCGTAGCTATGTGGGCTACAGTGCTAACATTACATTCACATTTTAACAGCAACATCATGCTAGGCTTAGCATAGTTGCTGAAGAAAAACAAACTGACCGCTCCTTACGTTTGTAGTTGACTGGTGGATAGTTGGCCAGCTTATTTTAAGATATGTAGCGAATAGGGATGTCCGATATTACCTTTTTTGCCGATATCCCATATGCCGATATTGTCAAACTCTCAATTTCCGATTCAGATATCAACCGATACCAATATGTGTAACATGAAATATCTCCTGTTGTGGAATGAACTCCCTCATATTTTATGAATAGTCTTTTGTTAGCATACAACCCACTTCGCATTCTGTCAAATCTCTCGACATCACGCAAACTGTCCTTCCATTTGTTACCTGCCCTGTGTCTGGTGTATTGTGTTTTAGAACCTCCTCAGGTATGTTGTAGATATGCACTCTATATGTCAACCACTGTTGTAAGCACACACTCAATGTTTGCAAGTAAATAAATAAATATCTCGTGAAAAGCTGCAACTTCAAAAGCGAGCGTCTAAAGTGGCGCAGAGAAGTGAGGGCGACGATGGCTTTTTCTCACGCTTGGTACTGCTAAACGGAGTCTCGGGTCACACGCCATTGTTAGAACGTCATTACAAAGTAGCATTTGCATAACTGCTGCAAAGCCAGCAGTCCAGGTCGCACATGCATCATGACTCAAAGTTGACCCTTGCTTAAAAGGCGTGCACGGTGGAGGAGGCTAAACAGGCCATTTAGCCATTAGTGAAGCATCCTGTCGGTGGGCTGCAGGATGTGTAAGCAGGCAGGAAGCGGAGCGAGAACAGGTGTTTTTTTTTTTTTATTCCCCCCGTCTTTCTTGTCTGCTTATAAAGCCTCCTCAAACATCGGTGCCGCTGCTTACTCACTCTGATTCACACACACAGGAGCCCACAAACATCGCCCCAACGCCGACCAGCTGAAGCGCTCTCCTAAGAGAGCTTGCTGTGTGTGTGTGTGTGTGTGTGTGTGTGTGTGTGTGTCTGCACATGTTTACCTATTTTTTGCATGTGCGAGTGTGCGCAATCAGAGGTGCATACAAATTTGATATACCACCCCCCCAAAGATTGCCCCGCAGTGAAAGATCTGTAGGTCGTTTTATGCCCATAAATTGGAATGCGGGGATCGTTCTAAAAATACTTTTCTGTGCCTCTCGGCGAGGAACATGCCTGTTAAGATCAAGTTTAAATTCACTCTGGCAGTCCTTGTGCCTCGCTGAGGGAGGGGAGGGAAAAAAAAAAAGAAAATGTCTCAGAGCATGAAGCAGGATGCGGTGTGGAAGTGTGAGGAGAGCCGGTGAAGTGTTTTGTTCTTGACGGTGACGCAACTCTGCACCAATCTGGAACATTTTCACATGGCGCTGCGTGACCTTTGTGGCGCCCCCTATGGGCCGTGGTCAAAATGCTTTGGAAGACATGCTAGCATACTTGTGATACGTGTACCGGTATCATCATCAAGTCGTGGAATCATTAGGCAAATGGCCAATGACGGAGGTCCCCGTGAATGCTGAGATGTTTTGCCTGATGGCGGCCATGTTTTTTAACCGATCTTGCTTAAGTTTTACACACGTGCCAGTCAGTCCCCTAAAGGTGTGTACCAAATTTCAGCCTAAATTTACAGATGGAGTTTTGTAGAGCAGCGCATCACCTGTGTCCAATCTGACTTATGGGTGTAAAAGTTTGGGGTTTAATAACAGCGCCACCATGTGGTGTTTTTGTCAGAAAAAATAACAGCATGAGCAACACAGCAGGGGTGCTTGTGCATTTTCACCTATTCTCACCTTTTTGTGTGTAGTGGTTCAGGAGTAGAAGACTTAGCTTACTTTGTTTTCTTGGTGGTTCTGCTTTCCTTTGACAAAAACGGGTACTACAAGGTACCATTTCTAGTACCTGGTCAGCTGGATTTCCAAGTTCATTCCATATGAGCATTATAAATGTTTGAGGACGAAAAAAAATTCACACACTTGTGATCAAAAACTGCAGTACACTAATCCCTCATTTACCACGGTTAGATTAGATTAGATTAGATTGTACTTTATTAATCCCACAGCGGGGAAATTCGCTTGATACAGCAGCAAGCAAGATACACAAGTAAAGAATACAAAAATAAGATAAGATAAAAAATAGGTATAAAAGATATAAAGAGTCCTTATTTCACATGAAATAAAAATATAGTTCTGTAAAAGTGACCCTGTGTTAATTGGTGATAAGTGAATTTCTGCGAAGTATGATTCCTTATTTACATATTGAATATCTAGCTTAAAAACCTATTTCTTACATTCTAAATACAGATGTGAACATTATTAGAGCTCTCTAAACATAAAATAACAACCCTATTGTCACCTACACGCTCGTTTTACATTGCCACATTGCGATGTTTTATGGTTGAAAATGCTTAGTTTAGGCCAAAAATGCGTAACATTTGCTTAAATATGCATGTTTTTTGACTCATCATAGGCAGAATTCAACCACTAAACAGGCTGGTTTATAAATGATGATATATTTTTGAAAAACGTTTTGATAGACCGAAGCTGCAAAATTTGATGCACAAAGTGGCAAGGGATTACTTTATCACGTTCAACTGTCTCCACTTTGCCGCAGCCCTCCATTTTTCCCCGCTGCCGTCAGTCTCCTTGTGGATAAAATCACAGTCTTCATACGTGGAAAAACAACCTCACATCGTGATGTGTTCTGGGTTTTTTTGCAGTTTCTCAGAGCGAACATACAACTATGTATGTCGCTGGCTAAAGGACAGTCGGCAGAGCTCCACACTTTAAGATGTGTAGCGAAGCCCCTAGCCTCTCATAAGGAGCACTAGGGCCACCTTATTGTTAGAACATCATTTAAAAGTCACTTTGGCATAATAGGGGTTATTTAACTCTCTGCTCTGCTTTTGTTTCCTCCTCTCGACAGGCACAATAGGGAAGGTAGGCGCCCTCCAAGCCGGGAGGACTCCTGTGGGCTTGGCTGTCCAGATCTCCGGCAATCAAAAAAACAAGCTCAATGACCCCGGAGGAGGCTCGTTCAGGTACAACTCGTCGTCCCCTTCGACTGTGCACCACAGCTTGTTACTCCCAGCCGTCACCACATGGGGGCAGCATTTCCCTAAGATGCACTCATGAAGAAAAGCGTGACTACAGGCGACACTGAGAGCAAAGCATGCGAGTGTTTGTGGCACCTGGCTGCTTTATCTCCTCCTTCTTCTCGATGTGATTCCGAATGAGCTCACTTTTAAATTTAGGAATAACGTAATTGCATCCAGATGGCTGGCATTTGTAGGAGCTGCAGCAGAGAAAAGCACCTTTTGGTGGAGTGGAACATTTTGCCGGCAGCTTCTCTCTGCTTCTGCTGGGCTTCACAACATGAAAGGTCCATCGCCCACATGCTGCCCTTTGTGCGCCATCTTGGTTTGTCTGTGTGTGTGTTTGTGTGTGTGTGTGTGTGTGTGTGTGTGTGGGTGCTTGTGCATATATGCTTGTGTATGCCTGAGATTTATATAGTATATCCAGAAAGTGGTTGTGTGTGGATACTGCACATGCATGTATCAGAATGTGGGCATGTGTGCCAACGGGTGGATTCAGGATGTGCCCCTGCACGACTGAGAGGAGTCTGGGTCACATGGTAATGGCTCCCGTGTCCCGAGGGCAAAGGCAGTGCCCGGAGCCCTAATTGATAAACCAATAAATCTTTAGCTGCGTTAGTAATTAAGCTGTCAGGCTCGCTTGTAACATGACAACCCTGTCGCCCCCTGCGGTGGTCAACGTGGACCTCCCCACACACACACACACACCCGCCTGATGGCAGCCACAGAGGGAACATGTTACTGCCTTCCATGTAGGAAGCTTTGCAATGTCATCATGAGATTTTATTACCTACTCCCAAGGAGCTCACTTCCTGTCTAAGTTAAAGGTCCTCTGTCACGCAAAAGTGACTTTTTCATGATGTTCTAGCAGTAATGTGCCTCTTTATGAGCACCAAACGTCAGAAAAATCAGTCGTCTCGCTCACTCGTTTGCTCCACTTTTGTGAAAGGAGGCCCTGAAACGCTCGCTGTTTAGGTTCCGGGTTTTCATGACGTTATTTCTCATGGACATGATACCATGATACTGGCACACCCTAGCCTAAAAGGCAGGCTTCTCTACACATCCTAAAATACAACCAACCATCCGTTAGCCAGCTGTAACTTTGATCATTTTGTTTTCCTTCAGTGAATGGGCTGACCTAGCATGATGTTGCAGTTAAAAATGTCAATGAACGGTTGCCTCCAACCAAATTTAATCCGTATGTGATGCAGGCAGCAGTTTCGCTAACTTTATGGGGCAAGAAGCCATACATGGTCGCTTAAAATTGATGACTCACTCTTAAGGTAGTAGAACCATGTGATTTTTCCCAGCCAATCAGCAAAAATCAGCATAAATATAAATATATCATATTACAGGGGTATATCATTAGAATACACTGGTAATGATTAACAAGTATAAAAGTCTACATTTATTACCATTAGGAACGAGCATCACTTAATTCAGGGTGCCCAAACTTTTTCCACCGAGGGCTGCATACTTAAAAAGCGAAGAATAAATTTGATATTTTTCATTTTGTAAACCAACCCATGTTATATAAAGTTAAAGACAAAAACAGCCTCCATCTGAAGCTTTGTGTTATTAGGTGTCAAAGTGTATTATTTCTTCATTTGAACCTTTTCTCCTTACAATACACTTTGTCTTGTTGTTTTTTTACAAACATTTTAACTTTACTATATTTTAACCTTAGGCGCTGTTGGTTCACTCCTTCCTAGTTAGATGCCTAAACGGCAGCAAAAAGACATCCATGCAGACCTCCCTTATGTTGACACCTCGGCCGGGAACATTATTCTGCTCAGTACCACACTGGCCGACTTGGAAACAGGAGTTCAGAACATTACGGGAGACACACTGAATGAGACACGACCCGCTTTTACAGGTGACAAAAGTTTTAAAAATGGCAGCGCTCTCCACTTGCTCTCGTTTCTGATCGTAGATAGTTTCGCTCCTCCTCCGCGGGCCAGACGAAGCACTCCACGTGTGCAGTCTCTTGCACTTGTTGTTGTCCTCTTCGTCATCGCCCGAGGACAGAAGCACGTCTTGACACAGCCGCGGTGCCGTGGGCCCACATGCAAACCCCGGCGTTGGAGCATGATCCGTGTTACGTTTACATCAGCCTAACAAAAGTTACGTTCTATCCAAAATTTGACTGATGAGTGAGGCCAATAGGCCAGAGAAAGGTCAGCCAGCAGCTTCTACCATGCACCCGTCTTGGTCACGTGTGTGCCTCACTTAGAGACAGCAGTCCGGCTGTACACACACACACACAGTACAGAGTGAAAGCAGCTGCCCCCCCCCCCCCCCCCACTCATCTCTCTATAAACACTCCTCTTCCGTTGGAATCACAGGACAGCCAATCACAGGCCTTCAACCCGCCGCCGAACTCTGAGCTCAGCTTTGGCCCCTGAAATCCAATCTTGTCTACAATCTTCTCTTTGTAGACACACACACACTCCATAAAACACTGGCTTATTTACGTGTAAAACGATAAAATGTCCCTTTAAATAGGATAACTAGTATTTCCACTTGCCTTGACATACTGTTTTAGCCAATCAGTAGCCTGCAAAATCAACACCGAACGCTATAACTGATTTTTTTGATCTGTCAATAGTGAAAGAGTAGTAGTTTTAGTGTTAGCAACATCACAATGAAGCCTCCATGTGAACGCTACCTACACCAGTTTCAGCCACCAGGGTGCTTATGTGATCTCTTGAACATTTTATCCACCGAGGAAGTGTAAAAGGTGTTCATGCAGCCTTCAACCCCCATCCCTTCTAAATGCTGGTGCATACCCACCCCATCACCACCTATGGCGTGCCCTCGCTTGAAACACACGAGCTTGATATGGAAACGACGTTTATGCATGCATGTGGCTGCCGGCTGCGTGTCCCCAAGCCAAGCCAATCCAATAACTGAGAGGCTCCCGCGGTAAAGCTAATTACATCTCGGCTTTATTAGCACCGAGCTAGTAGTCGGGAATACTTTGCATTTCATATCTCATTCTCTCCTTTTAACGTCAGACCTGTCTCGGGCACGTTCTCATTTAATTTGAGCCCCAGCAATCCCAAAACACCCCGAGAAATTAAACCAGACCCTCAAAGAGAGTTCATTAGTCCGTCATACAAGATCAGCGTAGGATCTATAGATGTATATGCTTGGAAACAGCAATCGGGCACATTGAAAAGGACGCGTGTACCAATTTGAACATGTTGAATGTAGAGAATGGGCAAAAAGCCATACAGGAGAATGTTGTTGAATTGGCTTCATCCATGTTAACACAACAATCCGAGATCAAACAGCTGTGTATTTTTATTGACCTCTGGCTGCTGCAGGGGTGTCCAAAGTGCGCCCCGGGGGCCATTTGTGGCCCGCAGCTTGCTTATTATGGCCCGCGCCACATTGTGGAACTAAAATTAAACCAAAAAATTCAGCAAAAATTGGAAAAATAGAGCAAAAAGGCCAAATGTAAAATGAATTTGTTCAACTGTTGATATTAATAAGTAGTTTTTTTACAAAACTAAAAATGACATACAAATATCAAAGTGGCCCACCGTATCCTCTCATTTCCAGGATGCGGCACTCCGTGGAAAAAGTTTAGACACCCTGATCTACCGTATCAAACAACGTAAAAATGAGCAGGTGTGGTTCTTTAGCCAAAATTGGAATCTCTCAGCTCAATCCTTGACTCACTCAAAAAAAAAAACATTGTCCAGCAAAAAAACCTGGAAAACAACAACAAAAAACACGTATTTCCAAAATGTGCGATAAAGAAGAAAACATCATTTATGAATAATTAAAAAATGGATTGTATGTATGAAAATGTATCATTTTCCAACAAAAAAAATGTATCTCGATTTAAAAAAATAAAAATAGTGAAAAATGAATCCAAAAATATTTGTACTTTATTTTTAATACAAACATTTAAGTTGAATAAATTTATTATTTTTCAAAATGTTTTCCTTAGACAAAGCAATTTGCAAAACCTACATATAAAAACAAACATGTAGGAGTTACACAAATTCTCAGACAGCAACAATCCAAAGTCATTGAAAGCACCATAAATTCCAGACTACTGAGTGCACCTGAACACAAGCCGCATTCACCAAATTGAAAAAGTACTTTTTTTTTTGCACAAAAATAGGCCACCCTTGTCTATACAGTAAGTCGCAGGTGTCCACATTGTAACATGGGACATTTACACAGTAAGACACACCGTAAACCTTGCAGTCCTACCTACATTCTGTGTTCCTAGCGTCACTCATTACGTCAAATAAGGGACACGCTTTTTTTTCATCGGAGTTCAACATCTGCCGCGATCCAAGCAGTCCAAGCAAAAGCTTGAATAATTCCGCATTTGCTCAAACCTACTTAAGATTTGTCAGGTCAAAACACGATCGCTGCATAAGACTTCGAAACGTGACATTAGCATCTGCTTCACTACTCCAATTCTCTACTTCCTGCACTCTAAGCATCATGGGAGCTGTAGTTTATTTACTGTTTACTGTTTATGACTTTCTAAATATGTTTTTTTTTTTAGCATTATTAGAGCCTTGAAGACATGAAATAACCCCCCTATCGTCACCTTTACACTCCCATTAATCTTTGTTTATGCTACATTGCGCGACAATGATGCACAGGCCACGAGATCACTGCAGGGATGTCGGCGACGGACGGCGCTCATAGGAGCAAGCTACCAAGCTAATTAGCCAGCCTCCAATTAATGTGTTCTTAACTGAAGAAAGTGTTTCAAACGGCATGGCGAAGACTGACAAAGTAAGAAGCCAAAAACGTACCACTTCCACATGGAATGGGAGGAGGACTTTTTTTTTTCACACTATCATGTGGAACATGCCAAGTCTGACTCCATGCGGTGCGAAGGTAATGTAATATGATGTCATCTCTCATCATTGTAACATTACTGATGCCTCGTGACCACAATACTACATATAACGTGTCTTTCAATATTTTTGACTAATAACAACCACGAACAGCCACGAGGGAGCGTTGTTTGAACCCCGATGTAGCGAGGGATGACTGTAATAAGAATATGTTTCAGGGTTCAACTTTGACCAAAGTAATGATGCAAAGGTGATTAGTGCCGCAGATGTATCTAATTATGTCTTAAATGTCACACAAGTGCAGGCTTTTATTAGCGTGTGGAAGTCCCCCATTGAACCGCAGCTCCACCCAGTGCAAAGCGTGACGCCACCACCACCACCATTTGTGACTGCAGGCAAAACACAATTATCCTGCTTCTCACTTGGAGACAATAATGGCTGTCTGTTGACTCATTTTCTGTGGATAGTAAATCTATACTGTTATACAAGCTGTACACTGACTACTCTAAAGTATATTGAAGTTTACTGTCTACTGTATTGTCCCTTGCGAAGGTATGTGATTAGAAAAGTGCTCGCTGAATTGCGATGCGCGCACATTACTGTCCGGCGCAAAGCAGTTATGTTTAAATGCGTGTTTTTAGTGTTTATTGAAAGCCCTACAAAATGAAACGTCTTTCCACTGTTTTGCATTAGTTTTGCACAGTCTTGCTTAATGTTTTCCCCTTCATATGTGACTGTGAGCGTTAAAGGCGAGGATGCAGCGGCGCTCCTGTTTTGTCTTTTTGAGTGAACGTGGCCTCGGGCGTGTTTCATTTTAGGACAGGTCAAGTTATCCATGAGGACGTGGCGAGGGTAGGTGCACCGCCCGAGGCGCAGCAGCGGGTAAACTACCTCCTACGTATCTATGCTTGTTGTTGTTGTGCGCAGTCTCCCCTGGGAAGGCATAATTAGAACGAGCGCCCGAGGAGAGGCCGAGAAGGTGGAAGGTGTGTGAGCTTCAGAGAGACGCTCTAATCGTCTTTGTCAACCTCCCGCCACCATGTCAAGTTTCATATCGGAGCAGGACGGTTCTCGGCGGGGAGGTGGTGTTGGCCGGCGGTTTCGTGGCCGCACAGGCATACACGAAAAGAAAAGGCTCACGGCGCGGACACTGACGGCTTAAGTGGCCGTGGAGGTGAGCCAGCGAGTGGCGAGAAGGCGCTCGGTGGGAGTGCTGTGGTTTGTTTGTTTGGCTCTCATCAAAGTCAACTCAGGAAATCTCCCGCTCGCTCGAGGCCAGTCCTGCAAGCACAAAGCATCATTACTCGCTTAATTCAGGCCAGAACCACACTTCCTGTCATTGCAGAGGAATGCACTCTGTTTTTTTTTTGTCATCAGCATTTGACTAAACTCCCTCTGAATGTTCTGACCTCCTGTTCCAAAGCCAGTGTTGTATTTACCAGAAAAATACGACCTGGAGGGGTTGTGTCACAGCATGGATGTAGCGCAGCATCCCATAGCTAGCAGACACTGGATCAACAGCGCCTCTGCTGGTTGAAACCAAATAGTGCAGTTTAGTCCATTTTGCCACGGTTATTTCGTGTAATTCCACAAACTCCACAGAATTCTTAACCAGTCCCTTATTATGCCCATTATGGGATTATGGAAATCAATGAGGGCCACATACTGAGAAACGAAAGGATGCAAGGGCCACTTTGATATTTTGTAATAGATATGCTATGTTATATACTTCAAGAAAAAACTGCATCTCAGCTTTGTGATATCGATGAAAAGCCTGTTATTATAATCAACCTCGCTCATTGCTCTTTTTTGTGTTTTTTTTAATTTTCTAAATATTTCAACTTTCTTCTTAAATCATCTCTGAGAATTTTCTTTTTTGTAATATTTTGAATTTATTCACAGAATATTTTGACTTTTTTCCAATAATTTACTAAATTATCCTACAACTTAATTTTCCAAAAGTTGCAACTTAATTTTTTTTATTTCTCATAATATTATGGCTTAATAAAAACTACTTATTTTCTTTAATATTTCAACTCTATGCTACTAAAATGACATCATAATATTATTAAGTTTATTCTTGTAAAATTGCAACTTTTTTTCTCGTTCAAATCAAACTTTTTTCCTCTTTATACTTATAATACTTCATTCTCAGAAAATGACAGCTGTTTTTTTTCCATTTCTGCTGTTTTTTTTCCAAATTTTCCAATTATTTCAACTTTATGCTTGAAAATGTTGTTCTCGTAATTATGGCTTATTCCTATAATATTTTGACTTTATTCTCGTAACATAACTTTTCCCACCACATAATTTTCCAAAAATTAAAAAATACTGTAAAATAAAAAAAAAATTAACTGATTGTTTTAGTTGTGTCTCATAATATTTTGACCATTAAAAAAAAATAAAATAAAATAAAAAAAAAAAAAAAATATATATATATATATATATATATACACACAGTATATAAACCTTTCTTGTATATATCAGCATTATTTTTCCTGATAATATAATGATGTTATTCCCGCAAAATTACAACTTTTTTCTCTTAATATTTAGACTTTATTCTTGTAATTTTTTTTTTTCCATTTCTGCAGGGTTTTTTTTTTTCTTGTTAAATTTTCACTTTGCACACCTCTGATGTAAATAAATGCCCTCGCCTATCGTTAGAGCATTTTCAATGTATTTTTTGGCAGTTGAACGGTTGTTCTCCTTCCAGATGAATCTCATTGGCTTGGTCCATCACAATCAGCATTAACAATCGGCATTACGCCTGTAAGGAACAGCCACCACATCAGTGAAATACATTACAAAGCGTGTAAATGGAGTTTCTTAACGCGAGCACACTCATCACGGCCGAGCGCTAAATCCTCAGGAGCATCCTCAACCCAGCAAAAACACCACAGATTTTTGTTCTGCATCGCTTCACCCAGTGGCGACGCAACCAAGAACCTGCCGTGGGAATTGTGTGCCATTATGACCAAAATATAACCTGCCGTAGACCAAAAGCAATGATTCCGTGTAGCGTCGTATTCATGAATAAAGAGTAGCAATGCACTGTCATTGTATTAGTCACAGAGCATGTTTCTAATGCCTGGGCATGAATACTAAGGTATTGTACCTCTGCATGTACAGTTAACTTACCTCCAAAGTACCGTAAGGACTTGTATATGAGACAGTCCTGAATACCTTTCTGACATTAGCTATGAAAACTGATCCTTATTGTCTTTGGAAAGGCAGAATTTGTGATACAGCTTTTGTATTAGAGCTCATTCGATTGTGCATGTTTACGTAACCTTGGGGCCAGTAGGTCTATGGTCATTTTACGTAAAGTTTTCTGAATTAATACAGTCCCTCACCACAACGTGGTTTCAAATTTTGCGGCTTTACTTGATCATGATTTTTAAAAAACATAAAAAAATCTAATTTTTTTTCATCGGAAAAAAAAGTTTATTTCTACCTTTTTTCGTTCTTTAGTAATCAGCAGTTGAACATAGGTAAGTTTCAGGAAAATATCAGTTCCCAACTAGAAAAGGGAGAAAACCAGCGTTTTGCAAGCGTAACTTTCACTTTGACGCAAATGTTTTTTGCTTTTGTGACAACAACATAAACACCACAAAAAAGGGGTTGTTTTACATCAAAAGAACAATTTATTTACAAATATAACACCGTAAAGTATTTACAATTTTTACATTTGGAACTGAACTATGTGTGTGCGTGTGCATGCGTTAACATTTCCCTACAATGCGTGTAACCTTAGCACGCTACAAACGCTACTCCATGCTCTCACACTTCTTCCTGTTGTGTGATTTTTCCATCTACATGATCCCTGCTGAGCTCTTGTCAAATGCTTTTCCTCCACCTTGTGGCCTGTTTTTATAGCTTAAAATTGCTCCAAAAGTGAAACGCATTAGTGGCGAGTTGCATCATCGCCCCTTTTTGGCTCTTGAACCAAAAAAAAAACGTGTGAATACGTTGTTGGGATCGGGCGTTCGGGTTTATCCATCCATCCATCCATTTTCTATGCCTATTATCCTCATTAGGGTCACAGAGCCTATCCTAGCTGACTTCGGGCGGGGTACACCCTGGACTGGTTGCCAGCCAATCGCAGGGCACATATAGACAAACAACCATTCACACTCACATTCATGCCTATGGACAACCTTATTTGTGTCTTACGTCTCTTACTATGTCTGCTATATTGGGTAAGAGGAGTGTAAAGGTGACTATAGGGGTGTCACTTCATGTCTAGAGGGCGACAATGTTGTCTAAAACCATATTTAGAAGGTCATAAACAGGTTTACTATGCTCTAAGTACCAAAATATTCCATTTATAAATAAGGAATTCTACTTGGTAGAAAAAAATTGCCTTATTGTCCATCCTTTTCAAAAAAGGAATAAATATATTGAATGAGCTAATGAAGAAATCATGCTGAATATGGCCTATGGCCTAAAATGTGAATGAATCTGGATGCCTTATATTTGTATTTGAGTCCTTTTAGCCATTTTAATGTTTGAAAATGCGTAAAATGTGCTTAAATATGCTTTAATTTGAACTAATAATAGGCCTTAGTCAACCAAGAGATAGCATGATTTATTAACTAACGGGAGGAGCTGGACGTCTGGCCTTCCCTGCTTAGGCTGCTGCCCCCGAATCCCAACCCCGGAAAGTGGAAGAAGATGGATGGATATTTTAGAAAAACCATGATTGAGTGACGCAGGGAAATTTCAAGCACAAAGTAGCGAGGTTTGACATATTTCCTTCCGTTCACGTTGCAGGGATGACGACGACATCAACGACGTGGCCTCCATGGCCGGCGTCAACCTGAACGAGGAGAGCGCCAGAATCCTCGCCACCAACTCGGAACTGGTCGGAACGCAGATCCGCTCGTGTAAGGACGAAGCGTTCCTCCACCCGGGCCTCCTCCATCGGCGGATCCTGGAAACAGGTGAGATCCCGTCGTGCTTTCGTACGACTTTGAAATCTTTTTTGAACCACCGGAATGTTGGCCTGGAACGTTCTCTCTCGGTGATGTTGTGCAACTTCTCCTACAGAACAAGCGGAAAATCAAATGCGGGGGTCATGATGAAATCACTGTGTTGTCTTCTGTGAGGAACATGTTGTATCTGTGCTTAAAGTGTCATCACCGAGGACACTTTTCATATTCTCGCCGCACGCAGTTTTTGAGGCGCAGCCCTTTTATTTTTTGTATTTTTTTCATCTTGTTTGCCCTCGGTTTAAATTTGATACACTTAACAATTCTTTCACCTCCCTTTAATGAATTCTTCAGTGGCTGTCTGACTTCACTGGACCTCAGGCGCAAACATAAATACTTTATGGCTGTGTCTTTTTAAGGCTGCCTGTCAGATTGTCCCGTGGACGAAAGCTGGCGAGTTGAGAGGAATCCAGCTTGGCGCCGAGTCCTTGCGGTGGATGTCGACAGTATTGTGTGGCTTACAATCAATACAGAGCAAGACATCTTGATTTGTCCACCTTGTCTAATAACCGTCTTCATTAAGTTTTTTTCGCTGCCGGCTGTGCGTTTTATTGCCACTTAAGGCCCTCCCTGCAGACTAGATCCCAGTGACAACGTGTAATCATAAAACCGTGCCGAGCGTGTTAGTCAATCAAAAAAAAACACCACACCTAATTTCACGCGACGGGCTCTCCAGCGCCCTCATCTTGTCTTATCTTCATGAAAGTATCTTTAGATCTTCCAGCCACGTTTTGACTCTCGGCGTGGTTGTTATCCCGTCACCTCAGGGCTCTCTGCGTTTCTTTTTAAAAATATACATTCTCCCTCAAGGGGCGGCACAGCGTGACGCAGTGGGGCAGGAGGCAAGGCCGCCCCCTGCTGGGATGGTGGCACTTATGCAGCTTTGTTGTGTCAGTGATTGGCCTCGCTGCGCTCCCAGCTGACAGCAGTCCGAGGGAGGCTCCCCGGGCCTGCCAGGTCCGCTCAATCAGGGAGTCTTCTTGGTTTTTTTTTCCACGCACAAATAGACTTACTTTTTTCAGTTTTAGTGTCGCACAGCCCGCCTGAACTTTGTTTCTGATGGGGAACAAGAGGTGTTGTTGTCTACTTGCCGTTTTTTTAAATCAGACTGTGACCTTGAATAACATCTTATCCAACTGATTCTCCATTGGGCATCTGCAGCAGAGGCGCCCCTGTAATCTAACACATATGAGCAATATGACACCGCCCTTGTCGCCACGATGGTTGACAGCAGATAAAAGGTAAAAGCGCAGAATTCGCACACTTATCTCCCTGGTGGTGTAATGGAACCCCCCCTCCAAAAAAAGATCTTGTTTTCAGGAAGCAAGGAGCCTGTTAGTGTTTTTGTTTGACCTTGCGCCTCGGCTAATGATAGGACGACACGGGCTGCCTCCATCCATTTTCAAAGCCCCGGCAAGTCAGTGGTATGGTCTCCATATTGTTGGGCTGATTTAAATAATTGCTGTGGTTTACTTAAAAGGGTGCCAAAGAGGGAATTATGTTAATGGAGTCATTTAAGAAGAAGTTAGAAAAGATGAGTTTGGCTCAGAGGAAACAAAATGATCCCCTCTATGCGTAGGGATGGTCAGTGTCGTTGACGCTTGGGCACAAGTTAAATTGTGGGAGTTAATTGCGCATTAGTTGTAGGATAGCTTTATTGTTTGTGTTTTTATGTGTGAAGTTGTGTGTTGTATGGATCCGATTTTCAGGATTGGGATCAGGTGTTCTCAGATAAAATCAGCTTCCGCCACGAGATCGGGCTGATCTGGTTGGCGTATAACATTCGTAACTCTGGGCCACACTCGAACATGGAGGGTGCGGTAATACGAGCTGGTTGCCACTCGACGCTGTGGTAATTGGGTTTATGTCTTGGCTACAATGACAGTGAAGCTTTCGCATGCATATACAAGCAGAACCGACGTAAGCGTGTTCCACTGTAAATAGATGAAGTGATTTGTGATTGTGTCTGTCTCGTTTCACAGCAAAGAAGTTCGGAGTCATGGACGTCCCCATGGAGGTGGTAACGTTCATCTCGCACGCCGCCCAGTCGCGGCTTCGCACAGTTGTTGAAAAAGTGTCGGCAATTGCGCAGCACCGGCTGGACTCCTGCAAGGTATGTAGCACCGTTTCTTTGGCCACGCTAGCCTCTTTCACGCCGAGATTCCGCAAAAATTAACAGGAGATTTGGCAATGTGGGCCTTGAAATGATCCCAGCAGGACTGTTCAGGTTGTCGCTAGTCAGCGTAGATCTAGCGTAGATCTAGCGTTTATTCACTTGTGCCTTTCACACAGAACCCAGCGAAGGCGGGATAATGCCCTCGCTGTGTGAAAATTCACACCCTTGTCCTAGCATTCTGGCATTCCCTTACACAAAGATGTTACGGTGGACAAAATTTTCAGGTAACTTTGCCTGAATTCTGTGTTGCTGCCCTTTATACAGAACAGCATCATGGAAAATGTGTCAGAAAAAAGCTTATTTTTTCCTGCCTGTGTGAAAGGGGCGTATACATCTGTGACGGTGGCACTATATTGGCAAAAGTACATATTGGGACGTATGCCCATTACACTAACAGGAAGTGAAAAGTATTTATAACAAGAATAACATTGTATGCGTTTATTATCATTATTATAATTATGATTATTTTTTTATTGTCATTCCCTCTATGTAAACCAACACACATACTGTACATGAAAAGCCATACAGTGTATTTATTAAAAGACCACAAACAACCCCTACTACTACCACTACTACTAATGATTAATATACAAAAATGTAAACTAGCTCTTGCAGAGATAAAATTATGAGAATAAGTACATTATTATACAGTGGATTTCATTTTGTAAATAAATAATGAACTAATTAACTAAATAATCATTTAAAAAGAATTGGAGACGGGTGTCCCAATAATTGGGTTCATACTGCTGCTAATTATAATACATTAAAAAACAGATCAAAAGTAGATCCTGAATAAATAAAAAAAAAATCTTACTGTATGTCAATAATTTTGTCCACATGCTGTATATTTCTGATCACTTCTCAAAATAGTGTGTGTTCCTTTTGATATTTTCCTCTCACAGGTAGAGGAAGTAAATACACTCTCATTCAAAAGTTTGTAGACGCATTCTCACTCAAAAGTGAAGCCAAAGGTAGAATATGTCCATCCTAAACTCGCTGACAAAGACGCATGTGCACCAGCAAAATAACAACTATGACTGCCTGTGACTGGCAGTCGGTAAAAAGCTAAGACATAAAGGACCGCCTCTGTGCTTTCCACATTGCGGTTGACTTTACCTGCAGTAGCCGTCGAATATAAGAATATAGGCACACTTAATTGGCCGACAATAAAGCACCACCATGCAGCTTTGTTGGGAAAACTTTGATGACATGTTTTTCCTGACACCGAGTAGGCAGGAGAGCATCGCTGCAGCCGGCCCCACATCTTGTTTTGCCTTTTTCATTCCCACTTCCTTTTTTTTTTTGCGGTTTTGCAAACGAGGTGTGTGTGAGAGCGACATGGCGCTCTATGAAGCCACTTTGTTGACATCAGCGGAAAAAAAAAAAGAAAGATGAAGAGGGCCTTAAAGAGCAACTGGGCTCCCGCGTTCGTTTGCGGTGGCAGGAACATCGGCAAGAGTGCAGGCTCAGCGCAGCAACAAAGAGCGAGGAACGATGGGGAAGGAGTCGTTAGGAATCCTCTGATGTGTTCTCTCATCCGCGCACACGTAGCGATGGAAGCGAGAAGAGCCGAGCGGCGTCGAGGGAGCCTCGCGCACCTGCTTGCACGAACGTGTGAAATAAGCAATTATCTTATTAACTTTTCATAACCTGCAAAAGTTGTTGTGTTATTTTCACGCGTACCTTTCGGTTTCCCCAAGAGAAGGCGTGTCTGTAAATAGTGTTTTAAAGTGCGCGCCCACACTGGTGGTTCCCCAGTTGGGGAGGCTGGGAATTCTGTCCTCTCTCTTCTGTCCTCTAATGAAGAGGCAAAGGTTGCGCCCTGGAAGTTCCATGTTCACAGTTTGTTTTTTGCTTTTGTAAGTCCACATCCATCCATCCATTTTCCTCCGCTTACTTGGGTCCGGGTTGCAGGGGCAGCAGTCTCAGTTGGGAAGTCCAGTCTTCCCAGTCCCTGGCCACCTCCTCCAACTCCACCGGGAAGACACCAAGGCATTCCCAGGCCAGCTGTGAGACATAATCCCTCCAGCGTGTCCTAGGTCTGGCCTTGGGTCTTCTCCCAGCTGGGCATGCCCGGAACACCTCACCAGGGAGGCGTCCGGGAGGCATCCGCACTAGATGCCCGAGCCACCTCAACTGGCTCCTCTCCATCTGAAGGAGCACCGGCTCTACTCTCAGCCCCTCCCTGATAGCTCCTCACCCTATCTCTTAGGGTGAGTGCAGCCACCCTACGGAAGAAACTCATTTCACCCGCTTGTATCCACGGTCTTGTTCTTTCTTCTATCTCGCCGGGGTGGCACGTTAAAAAACGTCAACTTAATTCGGCATTTGGCAGGAGGGCACTTGGCGGGGTGTGGTGACTTTTCGTGACGAGTCACGAAAAGTGGTTGGATTCGTCGGCGATGGAGGACACCGGGTTTACCGGCTGCCTGGGGTCCTGCTGGAGCGCCGTGAAGCTATGCGCTCTCGCACCCAAAGTCTCCTTAGAGAAGGCGTCTCATCCTCTAAGTTTCACCAGTGATATAATGTTCTCTTGAAAAAGTCTAAATGAAGGTAATATTATGGTTCCCCTTTCATATCATATAGCCAATAGTCAATTAAAGAATTTACCCTTAATCTATGTGATATGTGATATGTGGACTCACACAATGTGACTCATGGATGATTGTATCCATGCATCCCTAAAAGAAAAAGAAAAAAAAATATAAAATTATGATTCAACAAAAAGATTACTTTGAAGCAATGGATTCATAATGGGGAAAGTGAATGGATTGAGGTTCCCAAGGTTGGCGAAGTTAGCGTTAAAGCAGGACAAATACAAAAAATGCTAATTACAAAAATACTAATACTAATACAATACACATACTAATACAAAATACTCATATTTGTACCAAAAAGTACAGATATTTCATTAAATATCATATCTGTGGACAACTCATGTTAGTGGAAGGTGAGGTTCCCTTTAGTTTGCAAAGTTAGCCTTCACAACATGGCTGCATGGTACCTTTTATGCTCCTGGAGAGATTTATGGAGAGCTCTCTTATTTATCATCCAGAAGCAGTAGAATCGAAGTACTTCTTTTTTGTTGCTTTGCGTATTCAAGCAAGCGGTTTAGCGCTGAGCCTCAGGTTTTGTTGCATTTCTGCAGCAGAGGGTAGTGTAAATTCAGGCCTAACTATCGTACTTTCCGGGCTATAAGTTGCACGTTTTTCATGGTTTGGCTGGTCCTGCGACTTATACTCCGGAGCGTCTTATATATGTTTTTTCTTTTTCACACTGAGAGGGCACTCTGGGCTTGTGTGGCGGTATCTGCTACTCCTATCACTCCTCTACCACTGAAAATTTACAATGTAACCATCAGTTTATAAAGACAACTGAGAAAGATGGAACACAAATGCCCCTAAAAAGAAAGTCATATTCTGCAGATTACAAGCTGCAAGTAAGCTAGTTATGTTATGTTGTTTAGGCTATAGTTGTCTCAATTACTCTTAATATGTTACGTTAACATACCACCTATTCATGTTACGTTAACAGATGTCTTTTCAGCCTGTTGTTTAGCCTGTTGTTCTCCACATCTGGAAAATATAGCATCTTTCTTTCTAAACAGGCGAAACAAGAATATACTGTAAGCAGTATCGGATATCAATGGAAAGTGAATGGAATGAGGTTCCCTTAAGTTGGTGAAGCATGGCTGCGTTTTACAACTTTGGTTGTTTTGGTTGTTTTTCTCACAAGAATCAGTGGGTTATGGAGGTATTTTGCTTTGCGTATTGAAGTAATAAGAGGTTTAGTGCTGAGCCTCAGGTTTCATAACAATTCTGAATTGAATTGGTGATAATTCAGGCCTAACTAGCTTTCTAACAAAACAGGCTTCTATACAAATTGAAGCAAGGCAAACAAGGAGAGAGGCTTAACAATATGAACTTAAAAAAAAAACCAGCAATATTATGCGACGTATTGAGTACACATATTTGGTGATTGGTGAAGTTAGCCCTATCAACGTGGCTGCATCTGGCAACGTTGGGACCTTTTTATGCTCATGGGCAGACAAGCAAGTTTGTAGTTCAATCATATTTTGAACTGTAATCGGTAGGCTGGAGCTGCTGTGTGCGTTGAGATGCGAAGAGTTTGAGTCTTCACTGCTGTTTTGTCTTATGTGTGAACAAGGCTGTTAATAACTTGCTAACTGTTATGGGCCAAACTAGGTACTGGGAGGTACTATGTCTAGTACCTGGTCAGCTGTACCAGTATGGGCAATGGCCGTTTGCTTATTAGGTGAGCAGTTTGCCGCGTCATTATGGCATTTGAGATTACGTGGCTAGAATTGAAGAAAACAAATAGCCATGCTAATGACAGCTTCCGCTGTTGCTGGAGGCTGCGGCATTATACGCCACATTCTCCACTGTGCTCTCCGTCTCCTCTTGGATAAATATTCTTCACCTTACCATCACCAAAAATGCAGAGAAGGGACATACAGGAAACCCTCATTCATTGCCAAAATGGAGAAATTAATTAATTCATTGCAAATAAGCCAACACACATTTTGAACATTATTCAAAAAAGTCCTCTTGTCTTCAGTTTTCAGCGTCCCAGCTGCTGATATTTATGTATCTTTTTTCTTGGATTTACTGAACAAGAAAGAATCGTTCTGCCACAAAGTAATCTACCAGGAATGTGTGTTTGTGTGCGCTTATTTCATCGGCCAGATTACATTACACTTGGTCGCAGTCCAGAGCACAGTCCACCACGACCCAGAGCCCCCCTACTGTGTCACTGGACTGACAAATGAAACGGGAACTAACGGGGCTAAAATCGATGGGAATTACAGCCTTAGGACGTGCGTGTGTTTGCAAGTAGACTAGAAAACTATTCGAGAAACTTTTTGAAGGAGAAATGTAGTTTCTGGCTTGAGAACTTAGTGGACCTTATAGTCAAGACGTTGTTGGATGGCTTGTCACAAACTCAACAACAGTAAACAGTCACAGTTGCAGTCGTGTCAACGGTGGTGTCTTTGTGCCTCTGTTAGGACGACGAAGGCTACGAGCAGTCGGCGGACGTCCGCTCCCAGCTGCGATTCTTCGAGCAACTGGAGAGGATGGAGAAGCAAAGGAAGGACGAGCAAGAGAGAGAGATCCTGTTAAAAGCCGCCAAAGTAAGTCACCTCCTCTTACAGCGTCTGAGTATTGTTAGGTAACAATGTGCCAAACAGCTTCTGTATGTACAGCCGTCATGTATGTACCAGTGTGTGTGTGTGTGTGTGTGTGTGTGTGTGTGTGTGTGTGTGTGTGTGTGTGTGCACGCATGTGCATGTTGCTCCTGACAGATGAATTAGAGTGTGACACCAGTAGATGGAGTGACCTCCCCGTGTCCTCCCAGGCTCCTGGCCCCAGGGCCTGAGCGTCCTGGCTCCTCCCTCCCTCCTCCCCGACACACATACACACACACACACACACACACACACACACACACACACACACACACACAAATGCAGCTGACACACAAATGCAGCTGACACACATCCATCCACACTTCCAACCTGCAAAATGTCCTCCATCTCAAGTCTGGAAAATTCACAGTAATCAGAAAAATCTTGTCAAGGGACAGTGTTATAGCAAGAAAACTACACTTTTGAGTAGTCAGTGTACAGCGTATTATTCATTTTACTATCCATTGAAAATGTCTCAACACATAGACATTATTTAATAGCTGGCAACACAAGTGAGTAGGAAGTAGGGTTGGACATCTTTTGAATTTGAACGACTGCTTTTAAGAGGCAAGGTCATAAAAGTTTGCGTGGTTTCAATGAGCTAAGCAGGGCTCTTTTTGGATGAAAAGTCTGAACTTCTCCATGGATTGTGTTTTAATTATATTAACTTTTTAGGAAGTTTACTGTGAATTTCTCACAGTGCTACTTTTGAAAAAAGACATAAACATCAAACCTTAATATTCAACTTAAATTAAACCTAAGTGCAGAATATCAAACAAACAAAAGAACAACTTGTAAAACATTTGTCTGTGAAAAAGTACACAGGCTAATGTTAGCGGGATATTTGAGTTGACCCACCGTGTTAGCACTGGTATAATTTTATTACCTCATTGTTGGCAAAAGACTGACAAAATTGATTGTTTTACATAGCAGATTCTGACTGGTTAGTGCGGTGTAGCATAACAAAGACACTCTGTTAGTTCTACACCTCGAATTCGGAGGTGTTTAATCATGTAGGTCGTCCACGCTCCTATGCACGATGATGCTTTGATCATGCATTAACAAGTACATTGATGATAACATGTAATACTTACAGTATTTTGCCGTATTTTGATGATTTAAAACATTACCGAAACGTTTTTCCCAGGCGCATTGCTTTGACATCGCCCATAGGAGCTAACGCGACTTCCGTCAACAACAGCAGCGTAGAAACAGCGACGACACTTCCAATGTCCGCTCTCACTGGGGGTGGCTGTGTCTTCCAGCACAAGACTTGTGCTCCAGTCCACAGGTAAAAAATGCTGACAGCAACCGAGCATCTTGGTGAGTCTTTTTAGCGAAATTGAGAGCCAGTAGTATCCACTCTTCCGTCTGCCAGATAAATATACTGTAGTTTATCGTGTTAGCTGCTATTCCAAAGCTGTGAACTTTTCCAGGTTTCACAGATTGTGATGCATTTGTGTTGATATAAAGCTTCTGCTTGGACATTGACAGAACGATGAAGAGGTGGCCGATCAACAAATATTTTAAAAAAGTCCATGTGGATGGGGGGGGATAATGTCCAGTGCGGCCCTGAAGTAGGCTTGAGTTTTTGCCCCGTGTGCGATTCAGTTTGACGTCCCTGATTTAGGGGAAACATGACATGTGCTGCAACGTTGCGAACCACAGCATGATCCGCTCCCTTTTTCCACTCGAGTTTGATGAGGCATAACAGCATGCAGCATATCATGCAGCATAGCATGCAGCATATCATGCAGCATAGCATGCAGCATATCATGTGTCGCCTTCTTGATGCGACACCAAAATATCCACACATCAAACACACTTTGTTCCTCGATCTTGACAATTTAAATTGTCCTGAGTGACAAAACAAATAATTTTTTACGGTCTTTTGTTGGGATAATTGTGTCTTGGCTACAGTCAAGCATGGAGGTCGTATCATGGACTGGGGCTTCATGAGTGCTGCGGGCATCCTGGACACAATTTGGACGTGTTCGCTGTGAGGGGTACTCACTTGTGTTGCCAGCTATTTAGACAGTAATGGCTGTGTGTTGAGCCATTTTCAGTGGATATTAAAGCTAACAGTAAGCTGTACACCTACTACACTAAAGTTTCATTTTTATAGTATTGTCCCTTGACAAGATATACAGTAATAACAGTGACGACTGTAATGTGACCTATTAATTGCAGTGTTTTTTCCTGCATTTGCCGGGGAACAGTGAGCTTATTTGTAACTCTAGTAGGTGTGGACTCTGTAGAGAAGGTCAAGTCTATAAAAACTCAAATCGACCTTTTCAACAAGTTGCTGCAGAAAGGATTTGAATTGTAATCAGTTGAAAAAAACAAACAAATGTGCAACAGGATAAACTTTATATGCGTAGACTTTTTCTGATGTGCCTGCCCTACAAGAACGTGCAAAGATCACCACTGACCAAAGAGAAAGAGCGACAATCCTCAGCAAATGAAAATGCCCAAAGGCGGCCCATTTAGCGGCGAGCTTCGTTAATTTAATTAATTTTGAATGGAGCCAATGTCCCACAGTAAAGATTCTCATTGCAGCGCACCTCGTCGTCTTAATTGCGTTATTACACTGCGGTCCCTGCCATGCCCGATAATAGAAAATTCTCTGGTTGATGAACGCTGGGCACCAAACTTCATAACCGCACTTTTTTGTTTAGCTTAACAAAACACCCTGTTAAATATCTTGTTAAAGCAGGACACTATTAGCTCTATCAATCCCCACTGATGTATTTGTAGACAATGCAAACACATCCTGATTGTGCAGTTCTCTAGGAAGCGGTGTGGTACCACAAGCTCTTTAAGGTACAATGATGACCATTGAGTGCTTTGTAGGACCTTTAAATTAAATTCTAAATGTTACAGGGAGCCATGCCAGCTTGGCAGCTTGGCTAGTACAGAAAAAATACGATCACTTCTCCTAGTTCCAGTTGGTGCTCAAGCAGTTATTTGATAAGTTGTCTATTTATTTTGTATGTGTTTCCTTATTAGAAAATTGTGACGATATGAGTTATTGTTTTAGACCAGATGCTAAATTGACTAAAAACTAAATTCTCTCATAGTATATAAAAATACATTAAACTCTTTTGAAACACAGACACAATCCATTCTAGGAGGAAGTTTGACCTGAGATTTCAGAATTTAAAGTACTGTAATTTCCAGACTATAGAGCGCACCGGTACATTAGCCACACCCAGCACATATAAAGAGGAAAAAACGATTTCTCTGTCAGCCGCAGGTGACCACGTCGTAACACGGGATATTTAGTATGCAGAAAGGTGTTACAGAGGAAGTTTTTTTAAAACTTTTGATCAAATAAATGCTTTTTTCCAAACAGCGTCCAACAGTACGTGTAATACGGCTAGTTAAATAATGCCGAATAGTGCGTGTAATATGGCTAGTTAAACAGTAGCCTGCCAGAAAAGTCATTCATCGCCGTTCTCCTCCTCCTCCTGGGAAGTAAAACCACTAAAGTCGTCCTCTTCTTCACAATTGAACAGCCTCATTGTCTTTTGTCTCAATGCAAATGAGCCCTGTAGCTTGAGTTGTCCTCTTCATCACGCAGTAGTCTAGCCTTTCAAAACCCATTGGTGGTAGTGTAGCGTCCGAAATGTGGGGCGTCTAAAGTCACTCTTTGACAAGACAAAAACTCACAAACTTGTACTCTTTTGGAGCGGACGTGCTGGCAGCGTTTATTCAACACAACATGTGATCATAGCATAGCACAACAATAGTATCCTTTGTATGACGTTATCCATGCACCGCACTCGCCAGGCATGACTGATCAAATTCCGGTAATTCAGACTGTTACAATAGCGACGGATGGCGGTCCGAGTATTCCAAAATGAAGCTGTAGTAATTCTACACTTGATTCAACTTACTTTTTTGGTTAGTCAGATCACAACACGATCGCCGCATAACGCTTCAAAATCTGATATTGGCCTCCACTTCACTGCTTCCTGAAGCAGTCACATCACTGTACAAGCCCCAGTGTTCAAAGCGTGAGAAAAAAATAGTGGCTTATACACCAGAAATTACGGTAATATTCCCCATAAAAGCTAGTAGGCAAGTTTATTTATAGAACACAGTTCGTTCACAAGGTTATGCAAAGTGCAATACTAGAACGACTGCATTATTTTTAAACTGTGCAGGTTCAGTACAGCTTCTGAATCATCACCTCCATGTCCGAGTCCATGGTTCTCGCCTGGAAAAGGGCGGAGTGCCATCTCCGGGTCGGGGATGAGATCCTGCCCCAAGTGGAGGAGTTTAAGTACCTCGGGGTCTTGTTCACGAGTGAGAGAAGGATCGAACGCATGATCGACAGGCGAATCGGTGCAACATCTGCAGTGATGCAGACACTGCATCGGTCCGTTGAGTTGAAGAGGGAGCTCAGCCGAAAGGCTAATCTCTCAATTTAGCGGTTGATCTATGGTCCTACCCTCACCTATGGTCATAAGCACCAGACTTTACTACTTCGCGGAAATTCACTTATCATGGCCAGGTCTGGAACCAATTAACCGTGATAAACGAGGAATTACTGAAAAACTATGGAATGGACTGAGCAGAGAACTCAAGCAATGTGCTAATGTGAGTAGGTTATTGCTATGTACTCCTGTCGCTAGGCTTTCATTATTATGTATTTATTTATTGTACATTCTTTATTGTTTTCTTTAGCTATTAGAACATGATAATGTTGAACGCAGCAAGTCAGTAATTGAGAAGGGGTAGGATTAAATAAAGGCTGCTCCTTTTCGGACATGCTGATTTATGCAAGTGCAATTATGTTATGTTCCTTATTGGAATTTAAACTAGTAAACTAAACCTTTACCATACTGACTTGAGATGTTGGTTAAATTCAGAGTTGCCTGACCGTTGAACATGGGAGGGCAGGGAAGCGGTTTCCCTGCTTGTGTGACTTTTGTTAATCCATGCAGATGATGTCCAGATTGACCAGAATAGCATCGTTCTGTGAGCTTTAAGTGCCGTAATGCGTCCTTATGGCCCGCACGAGCGTATTTAGCGCAGCGCTGAAGGATTCCCAGGGACAAGTATATTCACCCACATCTTGGCTGCTTATTAAAATAGAAGTGCGCTTCCGCCAGGGACACACATTAACGCATGGCCACGCTGGCTCACAGTGACACTCACACAACCACTGTCACTGATACTCACCAACATCCTTCACCCTTTGTGTGTGTGCGCGTGCTGGCTCATGCAGAATTTTTAATAACCTCTTTTGATTAGAGTCCCCCTCCAGCGGCTTATTTAGGGCTGGATTTGGAGCGGGTTTAAAGGCCACAGCCCCCCCCGGGGGGCGCTCCATTGCACTTCTCTGAATTCAAATACGATGTCCTTGACACCTCTGTACGCTGTTCCCATTTTGCACTATTTTTTGCTGCAGCAGCAACAGATGAGTAGCGAGGCTTTGTTGGGTAAGGGGGGAGGAGGTGATTTCTTAACCAGCTGTTAACCTGTGTGCACCCCACCCATCCCTCTCCTTTTCCACACCCCTCCCCCACCACATCCCCCACACTTTAACTCCACAGAGCCGCTCCAGGCAAGAGGACCCAGAGCAAGCTCGGCTGAAACAGAAAGCGAAGGAGGTAAGCTTTAGCGGAGATCATTACCCTTGACATTTGCCAGACTCCAGTGTATTAATTTTTCATTCCTCGCTACATATGTAATGCCATTTAAAGTCAAAGTTTAAAAAGTTTGAGGAATTATTCCTGCTCATTGACACCCGGAAAAGACCACCGCATCCTCCACTTTGGGCGTCGTCAGACTAGGCCAGTGGTGCCGTGCTTGGGCCCACTTCACACAAAAAAGCGCGACACGTTCGGAGAGTGTGAGCGCCCTGATGTTTGCCCGAGCATGTCACACTTCCCCTCCTTTGGCACGACTGGAAGAGGTGGGTCTCAAAATGCGCAATATAAAACTGCTTGGCTTTTATGCAAACACCTTTAATGATTCTTACGATATAATATAAAAAAAAAACGCTAGTAGGCAATTGTCCAATAAGTACGATTCTTAAACAAAAAAAACAATTAAAAAAATGACATACACATTTCACCGCGAAGGCCAGCAGTTCCCAAACAGGATATTTTAAGGAGGGTTTTCAAACTCTGACTTCTCCTTGACGCAATCCAGCCACAACTCCCACTAGCCAGAGGCTTCCAGAGAGAGTAGCGTGTGACGATACAATAATCCCTCGCCACTTTGCGCTTCGAATTTCATGGTTGAATACGGCCAATTAGTCAAAAATATGCATATTTAAGCAAATGTCATCAAATCATTTTCAAGCATAAAAGTGAAGTAAAATACAAATATAATTCATGCAGAAGACGCATTCAAAGATGTTGTGATGATATGTAGCATTCTACACTGGTCACTTGGTGTCAGTAATGGTACTGTAATGTTCCTGTAATATTCTGTGAGACACATAAGCACCAGACCTGAATGCTGGAACACAATAATCCCTAACATGAGCTACTGTTGCGGCCGTAAGATAGACCGCCGACGCCACTCAGCTCCCCTAGCTCTGGAACACATTTACAGCAACACACACGAGCATGAGTCTTATTTATGTCTTAAATGGCTCATTTTCTCTTACTGTGTCGACTATATTGGGTTGTACGAGTGTAAAGGTGACTATAGGGGTGTTATTTCATGTCTGGAGGGCTCTAATGTTATAAACGGTATTTAGAAGGTTGTAAAAAGGGTTTTCTATGCTCTTAACTACGAAAGCATTCCATTTATAAATAAGCAATCCCACTTTTACTTACCACGGTCGGGTCTCGAGTTTATTAATCGCGACATATGAGGAATTACTGTATTATTTTAGCATAACAACTTCTTTTTCTTTGTTGTAAATATTGTATGTCATTATTCTGGTACTATTGTAACTATGGGGTATTTCATATCTAAAGGGCAGTATATTAATGTTGAAAACCGTATTTAGAAGGTCATAAACAGGTTTTCTGAGCTCTAACTACGAAATTATGTCATTTATGGAATTAGGGATTAGGGTTAAGGAGTCCCACATCGCGGAAATTCACTCATCTGGAACATTTCTGGAATAAATTAACTGCCATAAACGAGAGATTACTGTATTGCGAGTTCACTTAATCTGTGCCCATGGGAACTCGGTACGCCTCTGTACCCTACCAAGTGTTCTGTACCAAGAACTCAGGTTATGCATTCATGTACTAGTTTCATTTACAACACGCACGTATCATTTTATGCGCACGCACGTAGCCAAGTCGCAGAATGACTGTAATGCGATAGCTCCTTGATGTCTTTTAATGATAACAGGCACAATTCATAATATAAATTAAATACAAAGACTCAAAATAATCCAAAAGTCAAATCCCACTGCACGCTCGCTTACCCGCGACTACATTTGTGTGTGTAATAAAGACGTTTAACTAATGCAGTCGCTCCTCTCGCAAGTAATTAATGACAGCGTCAACTTGCACAGTAAAAATAATCAGAACGACTTGAAACGAGACTGGAAAGAATCCACAGAGTCAGGGAAATTGCAGTAATACAGCAATGTAGATGTGATGGCGCAAGTAAACGGGAAGACCAGCACGGTACATGTGGCCTGATCCTAGTGCGAGTACATGTTTTATCTCTGCTCTTTATTGAGGCCGGCCTATTCTGCGTGCCCTTATTTTGGAGACAAATGTGTGTTTTATCATGGCATTGACTGTGCTCAGGTAAAAGAAAAGCCAGTTTACCCCGAATAAACATTTCAGATGCGCCAATTTATTCTCCACATTAACTTTTACAGCTACAAAGGAGCGCAAAGACGTATCGTCTCTTGCGTGTAATAGGCTAAAGCGCCACGGTAAGCGCTTTAACGTTTTATCTCAAACCGAAGCGCCGCTACCATGCTGCATCATTTCAAGTCTGGTATAGGATGCATTCCCAGCGGACCCTCAGAAAGTAGACCTCTCTTCTTCTTCTTTTTCATGTTTACGCAAATAGTTCTGTCACAGTTTGGGTTTGTTTTTGTCCTTGTTTACTCCGGAGTAACTTCTTTTTCGTCAGTGTGGGCAGGAGGATAAAACGAGCGCTCCTCACCTGTTGTTTGTTGATGCAAAACTTAAGCAGCAGACGTGGATTCTTTTAAGTAACTTTCTGCTTTACTTTTAAATTTAATTATTATTATTTTTTTATTGACGTAGTCGGAAAGTTTTGCTTGTGCACTTTTTAAAATCTCACTTCCATGGCACGGTATAACAGCATTAGTTTAAGGCCACACTGGAAAATGTAAATAATGGTGTAAATATGAGGACAAAGTTGGGATTTCATCAATCTTTACCATGCCTGAATAAAGCCGCAATGATGACAATTACATGGAAATGTTGTGATAATACAGTCAGAATTCCATGATAAATGAAAACAAAGTGTTTATAATAATGAAAATGATGATGCAAACGTGTATATTCAAAAGACGTCCATTCTATTCATTATTCTCATAACAATCCACGTTTTTGTTCAGTCTGGGCCTTTTAACAGGGCAGGAACCACCCGGGTTCTTTCATTCTTTCAACTATGAAATAACTATCTCCGTCAAAAACACAGTTTACAATTTACTGTATTTGGAGTGAATAAAAGCAATTGCAATGGCACCTCAGCCAGCAGACAGGCAGGTGAGTCATAATGAAACTGTGTGTGTGAGAGATGGTTAAAAAGAACAGGGTGTATTTGTTCCAAGTGAAAGGTCTTGCGATGGTGTTATCTCTCTGTAATGTACAAGCGCAAATTGCAGTACATTTCCAAAACACCGTGGCAAATACTCCATCCTAACATTTTTTTAATCATAATATTTACTCTTAAAATTGTACTTTTTTTTTTTTCTTCAATGTGGTCCTATACAATCCAAATAACCATAACAACCTGAAGTAAGCCAATACAATCAAGTCAATGGCTCTACTGCAGTGTTGTGTTATGAAGCAATGGCATACGCACAAAAGTACTTCAGAATGGCGCCTGGCCCAGTGTAAGCGTGACATTTAAATTAATTATGAAGTGAATGAAATATCCTGTAAACAAGTGCTCTACTGGAAAAGTAGTACTGCAATATAGAAATATACAATACCCGCTGTTTCATGGTTGAATACAGCCTATTATTAGTAAAAAAAAAAAAAAAAAAAATGCCTATTTTCCTAAATTTCAAGCATAAAAATAACAAAATGACCTAAAATAGATATGTAGTATTCTCCTCTGGTCACAAGGTGTCAGTAATGTTACTGTAATGTTCGGTGAGACACACAAGCACCAGACTTGACCGCAGGAACAACGGGCTTTTATTGCGAGTTTGAATTACCTCACAACAGGCACAATGATCCCTAACACATGCTACTGCTGCAGCCATAACCCATGGCAAGCTAAAACTCAACTCTGAACCCCCGGAGTCACTTCCTGTCCGACCCTCAAACACTGGAACACATTTACAGCAACACACACGTGCACAAGTCTTATTTATGTCTTAAATGGTTTATTTTCTGTTATGGTATCTACTATATTGGGTCATACGACTGTAAAGGTGACTATAGGGGTGTTATTACATATCTGGAGGGCTCTAATAATGTTATAAAATGTATTTAGAAGGTTGTAAACAGATTTTCTATGCTCTTAACTACGAAAACATTCAATTTATAAATAAGGAATCCCACTTTTACTTACCACGGTCGGGTCTCGAGCCTATTAATCGCGACATACGAGGGATTACTGTATTATTTTAGCGTAACAACTTATTTTTCTTGTAAATACAGTATTGTATATTGTTATTCTGGTAGTATTGTGATCCTTCCTTTCGCCATCACAAGTGCTGGCTGCTGGTCCATTTATATTTAGCAGCATCTGTAAGTGTCTCTCTCAAGGGCGCCCGGCTATTGTTGCTCGGGCCAAACTATTTAATTTGGGGGGTATTTTTTCCGTGGCGTTGAACTTGTGACCTTCAAAAGTGACGAGCCCGCTCCTCTCACCGCTGGCGACTGGCAGCGCTGGCGTCTTCTGTCCTGGACATCTTTCCGGTGGCGGCCGCTGCTCTGTTACGAACGTTCACACACAAGATCTCAGCTTTCATACCCATCAGCCCCATATATGCAAATGAGGCCGTGTAATAGCCAGCGCGACAGGTTTGGCCCTGGGGGGCCTCCCCGCGTGATCAAAGTGGATCTCCTCCCCGTTAAGTGGCAGTCCGCTCGTCATGTGGATGTGGCCAGATTAGCGCCTGGTGAGGGGACATACATATACACAATTTATCTGACATTTTAAGAAGCTCCTGTTTGGAAATTGTTACTTTATGCAGTGCTAGACACAGACACACACACACACGTACTGTATATATCTAACACCCCTCAGCCGACGACACCCCCCCTCGCTCAACGCTTTCTTTTTTGCTTAATGGCCGTCGTTTCTCAGCACTCGTGCCTCTCCCGTTTTCATCACCTGACTGGCTCAAGGGGACAGAGCTGGCTGTTTGTGTCACCGCCGAGTCTGTCGGCAGCTCACACATCTGCGCAAATTTCATCAGGATAATGAGCCCCAGCGACTCTGCTGCCACAGCCAGACCTTCTCCCTGAGCACGCAAATACTGTACACACTCACACACACATGCACACATATAAAAACACCACCGCCTTGTCGTCAAGTCGGAGAAATGGAATTAGAAGATGTTCTATTCTTGAGGAACAGGAAAATTAGGGTTCAGTTGTTTAATTGTTATTTCACGCGCTCACCGAATGTTCTGAGCTCCTGTTTCAGTGTCAGTGTCGTATTTAGCAAACTACTGTTGCCGGGAAATAGCTGAGGTCTGTTTGTTTATGTGAAGGGTACCAGGTGAGGAAACGTGTAATGGTAACCATAGAACCGAAAATGGAGTTAAATGTGACAAAGGAAAGCAGGGTTGGTGGAAATGTCTTCTTTTGTACACTCAAACAACTACAGTAGAGCTGCATCAATTCATTAATGGACAACTATTTTGGTATTCAGTTTATTGCTTTTTGATTTAAAAATGTAAATAACCTCTGATTTCAGCCTCTCAAATGCAAATATTTTTTCTTTTCCTTAGTCATCCATGGAAGCAAACCTGTTATCCTTTTTTTAGGCAAAGCAAGACATTCACACACATCATCAGCTTTGACTTTGGAAAACAGTGATCGACATTTTTGCCTCTTTTCCGATATGTTGCGGACCAAACCACTAACTGTTGTGTTTGGTTCATATTGATGTGGTCCGTTTAGGTTATAGTTAGTTTAGTTGCAGCCCTAAAATGAACCATAACGAGGCGCTCTCTTGGAATGTTCCGATCTTCTGTTTCGGTGCCAGTGTCGTATTTAGCGGAATAATGCTGCCGGAAAATATTGCAGGTCTGCAGGATGTCATGTTCTTCTTGAAAAACGGTGCTTTTTGTTTGACTTTTGCTGTTGTTGGGAAGATTAAAAAGTGATGGCGAAGATAAGAAGTGTATTGACAACCATAGAACCAGAAAGTATAAATAGCATGTAGCTTGATAAGCATTTTGACTAAATAGCATGAAAATGTTTCCTGTTTCCTCCTTGTTACATGTCCCCAAATGGCGAGTAGTTTTGAGTGGTTTACCTCCTTGTATACTTGTATGACGGCTAACCGACGATTCTCCTATAGTTGCCGGGAACATGGTCTACAAAATGAATTGCTGTGGCCGTAGGCAACATCCTGAGGTAGTTTTTATAATGAACTCCACAAGATGGCGGTAGCTGCATTGATAAAGCAGCTTTATGTACCTCTGCATGCGCTTAAAAATATTGGTAAGTTGCGCTACACATGTGAAAGTCATGTCTGTTACACTTGCCGCACCGCAATTTATCAGCACTTTTAACACTGAATGAGCTGTTTGCTTCTTACTGCTATTACAACATTGGTTCTGTCTGGTGCGTGTGAGTGTATATATATATATATATATATATATATATATATATATATATATATATATATACAGTATATACCAGAACTGACAAAATGCAGTAGTATTTCCATGCATGCATCCACCCTCGGTGCCTCTTTGATACAATGCGGAGCATGAAAAATTCAGCAAAGCCGCTTTTTTGTCATCGGTGGGATTAGTTGTGTATGTATTGATGTAATTTGATGAGGATTCTCTGCGATTACAACCATAAATAAGCATTCTATTGGTCCAGTTGGTGTAATAATCACTGTAGCCTGTAGGGGGCACCAGCATGACTTGAGGCTTGTGTCATGCAAACTAATCCTACTAATAATTATGTTGGTATTTAAACGTGTCACCAGCAGTGCAGGCTGGGTAGATGCTTAGCGTGAGAGAGAGTCGTTCTAGTGCCTCTGCTTCCCCCATTTGGCCAAAAGGTCAGATGGGCTATTTCAAAAATGCCCCCTGGTGAAAATCAATGGGCAAATCGTGGCGCTCAGTTCCTGTTTGTTGTTCCCGCCGCTCTTATTGTGGTTGTTGTTGGGTCTTTACATTTGGTGTGGTCCGTCAGTGAGAGTCTGGGGAACTTTTTAAGGTGAGGAGGAGGAGGCGGAGGGAGAAAGGGTGTGAAGGCCAGTGGAGATACATCACCATGTCAGGGACCCAGACACTTCGCAGCGGCCACAGATTCATCATCACCGCCGCGTCTGCAGGCGCATGTGGACATGGGAAACGAGTGAGCTGGAGGAGGAGGAGTGGCGAGGACAGGAGACGAGGGAAGAAAGAGAAAATAACCGCAAGCACTCGATTGACATATTTTTTTACACAACTCCGCCTTTACTACCTTTACTTGAATATCAACAACTTGATGCCACTTTCGATGTCGAAAAAATTCCTAATAAGGGTGTGTGAACATTGCAGTGGTGTTATACATAACAGCATACCTTAGCAATCCTGAGCAGTAGCAGTTTTTTCTCTCAGATACATTTTGTGTGGACGTTCATTGGAAACACACAAGGCGCTTGTGGCATTAACCTTTTTGATGCACAGTTCCACAGTGGGGTCAACATGCATACTTTCAGCACTTGTGAATGTTGACTAAGCGAATTTATTACCAAGTATTACACCTTCTCGAGCATTTTAACTCACAGCCCACATCGTATTATCACCACTTTTAAATAAGTCTCAGATGTCCCACAATAGTGTATCAGCCTTGATGCTGGAATGTAGACTGTTTGAAAGTGGCTTTAGTAAGCCCTACTGGGAATGCAGCGTTTTGTGTTTCTGTAGGTTTAAAGGGATAGTTCGGATTTTTTGACACAAAGTTGTATGACACCCACATCAGCAGTCCCGCTACTCTAATTCTGGCCGGGTGTCCTTGACGAGGAACGTAGTTCCACTTAGTTGCTGGGTCATTTAAGTCAAGAGTTTGGCGATATGCATCAAAAGAATAATACATTTGTCTCCCGCCGTCTCCCTGCGCACTGTCGCCTCTCCATTCTTGATGAAGATGCTCGCATTTTTTACATGAAGTTGTATGACATCCCCACCAGAATAAAAGCATGCCCCGGTACCACATCCCAGCTAGTCATTTTCGGTTCCCAAAACGTTATGAAAATATAGCATTTTTGTTGCAGAAACGTTTTTTTTTTTTTGGTTTGGTTTTGAGCATCTGTTGGATGCCCTTTGGCTGCAGGGAAAGGTTTTGTGACGTTTTTTGAACGTTGCGTTGTGGTTACATGGTTGGTTCCCTCAATGTTCCTCAATACACGGTTAAAGAAAACTGTCTCAGAGCAATGGTCAATGGTTATCTCGACATTTCGGGTATCAACTTATTGCCACCACTATGTGAATAATGGTCTCACCTTGGCCAACCCCAATAAAAAAATATGTGGCTCCGCCCCTGCTGCCACAGGAAGTGCTGCGCTAACCTCTAGTTTATACAAGGACTACTATTATGCTGAAGTGATTTTGTTTAAAAAAAAAAATCATTTGTAACAGAAGCGTATTATTTACTAAAAAAAGAAAAAGGATTCGGATTGGCAAGACTACAAAAAAATGTGATCGGATCGGAAGCCAAAATATGTAGATCGGGACATCCCTAGAACTAACTTTTTCAAGTGCCTATTGTTGTCATTATACTATGTCTTGTACCCCAAGCACTATTTGTGTGTTGTTGTTTAATACATATTACCTATTTTGCCAGGGGCCCTTGGAACTGTCTAATGGCGGCCCTGGCCAATAGCACTCATCATAAATAAATTGAGCGTACAGGGAATTGTACAGGGATTGGTGTCGGCCGATCTCACGCATGGATGATCGGTATCGGCAGCATAAATCTCTGATCAGAGCATCCCTCGCATTTTCAAGCACAAAAATGGCGAAATTAATGAAAATAGAAATAAAAGACATCGGAGGACTCGTTGAAAGACGTGATATGTAATACTCTACACTGGTCACTAGGTGTCAGTTAAATTGATGAGACAGAAGTGCTCTGTCCAGAAAACTCTTGTCAGTGCTAATGTGTGAGTCTGTGTTATGTCTTATTTATGTCTAATATGTCTTATTTCCTGTTATTAGGTTTCCTATATTGGGTAATATCAATGTAAAGGTGACTACAATGGTGTTATTTCATGTCGAGAGGGCTTCTAATAATGTTGATAACCGGTCGTAAACAATTCACGGTCGTGTCTGCAACCAGTTAACGAGTGATGAACGAGGGATTACTGTATTCTTTTTTTCCAGAGTCATTCTGGAACACTCCCTCTGAGGCCTTTGTCGGAATAGTTTTCCTCAAGTGTTACTTTCCTCAGGCAGGGAGAGATTCCTTTTGTCCGCTTGGAATTATCAGCGAGGCTTGAAATGCCTCGAACCTCCACCGAGTTAATTCTTTCCCCGCTCAGCTTTGGACCTTGCGTGGCTCTCACTGAAATTGCTGGCACTGCCCCTGCTGTTTATGTGTTAGAGTTCACCAATTAGACTAACTGGTATTACTGTGGTGAGGGTTATTTGCCTGATATTAGCATATTTAACCTTGTTGCAAGCGTAAGAACGGATGCCGGCATTACAGCGGTGCGTGTTATTTAAATCATCCCCGTCCCCGCCTTAATGTGCATACATGCATGTTTCTCATTTGGCCCGGCATCCTCCACAAACGACCAGGTCACCGGTATCCTGGACTGAAATCCACCCACTCCAGTGGCCTCGTCGGCCACAGCCTCGCTCCTTCAGAGATGGGAGGCTCCCTCGTGTGTCAAAGGACAACGCATGAGTTTTTTTTATTAAGCCGGTTATATGTGCGAGTTCATAGGCGCTCCTCCTCTGGCCCTCCAAACAGCTCCCCTCCAAAGAGGCGCTCTTGCTCCCTCAAGGCAGGCCTGAGGCAGCACAAACGCTTGCTACCCTCCTCCATGTTGCAGCCTCCCTTCTCTCTCTGTGCTGACTTTCAAAGAGAATTCCTGCTGTTTTGTGTGTCCCAGTTCATAGTAGTTCATTTTCATGGCCTCATGGATGCACACTGCACCTTATATGAATAGAACAGCAGCAGGCCCGCTCCACTGGATACGCAGAGACCCTGGATTCATGTACAGTGCAGCTGTAAGGTCAAACACAGGGCATTCTGGCACGTTGGGCAGCTCCTGTTTATTATTTTTCTCATATAAGACAAAGGAAATAGAAGTAATCTGTTCCTGTGTCAAACTGGCGGCATCATTAAACCTTTATACTGTACTTTAACTCCACAGGCATTGTGTCATGCAGCATTTTTAACTGCCGTGCAAGTATAAAAAGAAGTTAACAAGAATTTACAAGCTATGAAACCTGAAAAGTCTTTATTTTAGCGCACTTTTTAACATTCTTGATTGTCACAAATGTAAAGAGTTACCGTAGATGCTCTAATGCAGGAGTGTCTACAGTGCAGCAATAATAAATAAATCAATAAAATAAAAAATAAGAAAAAGATGACATGCTGACACTTACAACTAATTAAAACTCAAAACTCTGTCTTTAACTCATTTATTACCAAAGATGCGTTTATACCTTTATATAAACCCGAACGCCCGATCCCAAAGACGTATTTATACGTCTTTTACGTTTTTTTGCGCAAGTGCACAATAAAAGAAGTGACTTTTCATGCCGTTTTAAGCCATAAAAACGGCCACAAGGTAGCAGAAGTGCATTTGACAAGAGTTCGGCATGGATCTTTTGCATGTAGAAACACACTCGACAGCAAGGAGGAAGTGGAAGAGCATGGAGTGGAGTGTAGTGTAGTAGTAGTGTAGTGGAGTGGAATGTAGCGTGCAGATGTTTACGCATTGTAGGGAAATTTTAACACATTCGCACATACACGTGCACGCGCGCACATGCACACACACAGTTTAGTTCCAAATGTGAAAACTGGAAATAGTTAATGGTGTTATATTTGTAAATAAATTCTTTGGATGTAAAACAACCCTTTTTTGTGTTGTTGGTATAGTTATATATATATATATATATATATATACTGTATATATATATATATGTGTTCAAAATTGTGTCAAAGCGAAAGTTATGCTTGAAATGTATCGTTTCACAAAAAGCTGTTTTTCTCCCATTTTTTGTTAAGAACTCATTTTCCTGAAACTTACCTATGTTCTACTGCTGATTACTAAAGAATGGAAAAGGTTACAAACAAACTATTTTTTCTGATGAAAGACAGGAGTCTTAATCGTTCTTTTGGTAGGTTTCATGTTTCTGTAGCCATAGGACACAATATTCTGTGTGCCTTGAAAAATCAGACTTTTGAAAAATGGCTGGGATTGAATGGATTAAATATGTGTACCTGCATATAAAAAAACATTTCACCCTTTTTACAAAATAAAAAAAAATATCAAACATATGAAAGGTTTGGACACCCTGGGTTTATTTATCTAAACTGTGAAAAATCATGTTTAACAACTCTTATTTTTAAATGTTGTTAACTTCAGTAATGATTCTGAGTGCATGAGAAAGTGAACAAGAAAATGTAGCTCTCTGTGACCACTTTATTAACAAGTACCGTGGAACCCGTTTATGTAGACAAACTCATCAAGTCCCACTCCACCGTGTTCATTTTATTACTAAAATGTGCTTGCTTAAAGCCCACATCAACACACATGGTCGACCGCTTTTGTCGACATAATATTTGAGACCCAAAGGTGTCATTTCTATGAAATATTGGTCTGTTTATGTCAACATGTGTTGTAATATTGTTAACTTCATCAGTATTGCTGGCATGTTTTTGCAAAAGCCGATTTGTGGTTATGTCAAAAACGATAAAAACAATGGAAGGAGAGTTGGAGGGACAACAAGAAAGGCACAGGCATGGGGCCAAATATCCTTTCTTAATTCTCCGTTGACTTCTGCGCCAGTCTTTCATCCACATTTCCGCATGCACCCATTTAAATTTTATACCAATGGAGGAAAACCATTGTCAACAAATTGCCGTCAGTTCAAAAATCCTTTTATCACACATTCTCCTTATATCTCTGGTATCCCAGGTATGTCGACCTAAACTGGTTCCGCTGTATACTGTACAACAGCAACAGAACCAATGTTGTAATACCGGTAGGGACAACCTTGTAAACTCTATACCTATGACAGTGGAACCTCGTTTAGAACTGTTCATTTTTTCCAGACGGTCCGACTGAAACCAAGACGTATGCCAACCATTCCCATTTTTATGAACATTTAACGTGACTCTGATGCATCTTGATTGAACTTGATTGTTGACAAGGACGGCGATGACGAGCAGCAAGAGAGGAGAAGAGGGATCCACACGGATGACACCTTTGCGTTTTTCTATCCATTATTGCTTGAATTCAATAGTGTTTCTCACTTTTTTCGTCAAAAATGCTGGCACTTGTAACTTTCTTTGGCTCCATTGTGGGTTGTTTTGCAGCCTACATGAATAAGAAAGGCACAGACTTGTGGCGCAAAGAACTAGAAAGTCAAGCATCGATGACGTCAGTGTCTTCCTGTTCAGGTTTCGAGTTGAGAGCACGCTAAAAGGCTGCTAACAGGGACGTTGTGTGATGAAAATGAGTGGGGAAAAACAATTGGAATCACGGAGCGTGCTAATAACACAACAAGATATGTGCCGTATTATATGCTACACGGTATGGATGTCACCAGACACAAGGGGAGACTATAAACGAGATTGGGGTTACGAGAACAGGACGAGACTTTAACATTACCATCCATCCATTTTCTATACCGCTTCTTCCTCATTAGGGTCGCGGGGGCATGCTGGAGCCTATCCCAGCTGACTTCGGGCGACAGGTGGGGTACACCCTGGACTGGTCGCCAGCCAATCACAGGGCACATATAGACAAACAACCATTCACACTCACAGTCATACCTATGGACAATTTAGAGACGCCAATTAACCTCACCTGCATGTTTTTGGAATGTGGGAGGAAGCCAGAGTACCCGGAGAAAACCCACGCGCACACGGGGAGAACATGCAAACTCCACACAGAAATGCCCAGGGGAGAATCGAACCCAGAATCTTCCCGATCTCCAAGCTGTTACTGTGTTGGCCAACGTGCTAACCACTAGACCACCGTGCGGGCCGACTTTAACATTACTTTTAAGAAAAGTACAATGAAAAAATCTATGACAATATATCACAATCTGCTAATTTAATATCTACTACGTTACACTCTCTGCACTCTGTGTTTATGCTAGCAGCCCCGCCTCCACCCACCAAGACAAAGAGACTGTATGACTAACAAATGGGCTCACTCCGTTCACGCTGTTGTGCCAAGAATGCTGAAAGCAATGCACAGAGTGAAGTCTCCTCCTGCCTGTTTGGAGGCGGGAGACAAGGAAAACAGACTCTGATGATGTGCACATGGCAATATATTGAGGCCGGCAAAATTAGCCAGTTCATTTTCATTTATTATTCATTTATTTATTATCGTCCCAGGCCTAGTGCCCACGTTTTCTTGTCATGTTTTAATCTCCCGAGATCTTGTGATACCCCAACTAAATGGGAAATGTACGCAAACTGATGTTATTTGAATTGAAAAATACAGTAACCGAGGTTTCACTGTATACGGTGGTGTGAAAAAGTGTTTTCCCCCTTCGTGATTTCTTTTTTTTTGCATGTTTGTCACACTTAAATGTTTCAGATCATCAAATAAATGTAAATATTAGTCAATGACAGCACAACTGAACACAAAATGCAGTTTTTAAATTAAAGTTTTTATTATTAAGTGAGAAAAAATCCAAAGTTACAAGCTACAAGCCCTGTGTGAAAAACCTAAAACCTATTTAGCGACGTCGCTTTTTTGATCCTTTGATGTCAGCGCTTCCTGTCATTGTGAAGCAGAATTCACCAAGCGTTGGATTGTTCACCCACTAATAGGGAACGTGAGCTGGGTTTAGACTGTCGTGAGACAGGTTAGTTTTACCCCTCTGATGATGTGTTGTTGTAATAGTAATCTTGCTAATATCCTAATAAGTGGTTGGGCCCCCCTTAGCAGCAACAACTGCAATCAGGCGTTTGTGATAACTTGCAATGAGTCTCTTTCAGCGCTGTGGAGGAATTTCGGCCCATTCATCTTTGCAGAATTGTTGTCATTCAGCCACATTGGAGGCTTTTCCTTTTTAAGGTCATGCCACAGCATCTCAATAGGATTCAGGTCAGGACTTTGACTAGGCCACTCCAAAATCTTCTTCTTCAGCCATTCAGAGGTGGACTTGCTGGTGTGTTTTGGATCATTGTCCTGCTGCAGAACCCAAGCTGGTTTCAGCTTGAGGTCACCAACAGATGGCCGGACATTCTTCTTCAGCATGTTTTGGTAGACAGCAGAATTCATGGTTCCATTTACACAGCAAGTCTTCCAGGTCCTGAAGCAGCAAAACAGCCCCAGACCATCACACTACCACCACCACATTTTACTGTTGGTATGATGTTCTTTTTCTGAAATTTGGCGTTACTTTTACGCCAGATGTGATGGGAAGTTCAACTTTTGTCTCATCAGACCAGAATATTTTCCAAAAGGTCTTAGGGATCATCAAGATGTTTTCTGGCAAAATTGAGACAAGCCTTAATGTTGTTTTTGTTCAGCAGTTCATCTTTTGCCCCATGTCTTTCTTATGGTGGAGTCATGAACACTGACCTTAACTGAGGCAAGTGGGGCCTGCAGTTATTTGGATGTTGTTGTGGGGTCTTTTGTGGCCTCTTGGATGAGTCGTCGCTGCACTCTTGGGGTAATTTTGGTTGGCCGGCCACTCCTGGGAAGGTTCACCACTGTTCTACTGTACGTTTTTGCTATTTGTGGATAATGGCTCTCACTGTGGTTTGTTGGAGTCCCAGAGCTTTAGAAATGGCTTGATAACCTTTTCCACACTGATAGACCTCAATTACTCTGTTAAGTTTCCTTTTTCACACAGGGCCATGTAGGTTTGGATTTTTTTTCCTCTCTTAATAATAAAAAGTTTCATTTGAAAACTGCATTTTGTGTTTATTTGTGTTGTCCTTGACTAATATTTACATTTGTTTGATGATCTGAAACATTTAAGTGTGACAAACATGCAAAAATATAAGAAATCAGGAAGGGGGCAAACACGTCACACCACTGTATGTTACCTACTATCAATTTTGCCTTTGTTTCTCTTTCCATATCCAAAATGAACAAAACTGACCTTAAAACCAAGGTGCGTACCTTATTTAGATAGATACATCATTGCGGTGTGTCGGCTATACTGAAGAGCAGCGCAGCCTATTTTTGTTTTTTTATTTGTTGCTTTGTTGTTGCTGGTCTGAACTTGAGCTTTTCTTTCATCACCTCAAGTCATGTTCTTTAAAAGTACCTTTGGTGTTCTTGTGTGTTTTTCTACATTACCAAGTGCTGTAATGAGAAGGAAAACAACAAAAAAAAGAGATTTTTTTCTTTTTGCCTCAGAGGGAGATAGCGACTCGTCTCCTTGTTGCTACGAGCCTGTTAGGTTCACTTTTGTCTTTTGTGCGCCCCAGCACTCCTTGGGACTGGAAGCAACAGGGGAATTGGCCGTGCTGAGCGACGCTGGTGGCGAGGTGCCTGCGATGGGAAGCAGGACACGTTTCAATTAGCCGACAGACCCTGCAAGACGTTATAAAGAGGGAGGGGGCGAAATTAAAAAAAATATAGCGCCACCTCACCTTCACCTCGTAAAAAAACCGCTTCTGACCTCTTACAAACTCTTGTACCATCTTTGCTTTCTTTTTCTGTTTAATCCCAAGGTGTCGTCACCGTGGGGGCCATATGGGGAAGGACAGTAGTGGGTGGGGGGAGGTTGGTGATGCTAAGTGTGCCAGCTCGGCCTGCGTGTTTCCATTAGATTGTCATGTTGGCTAATTAGAGAGCGGCAACATGATTCACCTTGTTAATTAGGAGGACTTGCACACCATGTGCCTGGGGGGCCAGCGTGGGGAAGAGGAGCCCAGCCTCAGAGCCTGCTTAGTCTTCGCCCGCCGCCGCCTATGAAGATTCCCCTTCTCATCTACCTTCCCTTTTTTTGATTTAGAAATGAATAAATCATCCAGATCGTTCTTTCTGTGAGTGTGAATATCTGAGTTTTCATCTTTCCTGGATGCAAATTAGGCGTGATCAATAGAAAAGAGAGGGGGTGGGGCGAGCGTTGAATCTGAACATTAAAAAAAAAAAAGAATCCGAAGAAGAGACGAGCTGAGAGCAGACTGCTTGACGAAGCAGGCAACGAGACAATGTGAAGGAACATTTAAAGTCGGACATTTTCCTTGGATAAGCGATATTTTTAATGATCTCACTCTGTCGCTCTGTACTGCCGGAATCTGCTTAGCTCCTACCTCCTTCGCAAATGTTAGTACTAGGACTGTAACGTTACGCCATACTCACCTCGGTTCATTTTAGTTGCAGTAAAGGAACAAAATGCAAAACATAAAACTGCTTAGCTTTTGTGTTTTCAAGCTCTGGCTTCTCCTCGGCATTAATGTAAAGTATGACTCCAGCTGGACTGTATTTGTTTACGGTAGAGGGTTCCAAAGTGCGGCCAAGGGGCCGTTTACACCCTCCTTTTTTTTGGCATTTTCAAATGATACAATTAAAGACTTTAAACCCAGTAAGTAAAGAGTTTTGTTCCTCAGAACACTATGCGCTCAAAAGAGTAATACATTTGCGTCACAAAAATGCCTCCTGAAAAAAATCAGACCTCACAAAACGCTCGGCTCGGCGTATCCCGGCGCACTGTTGCCTGTGCGTTGATGTGTATGTGATGAAGACGCTCGCATCGTCTTCTGCTGTGGAATACATAGTTAAACAAGATGGCCGCAGCGCTCCGTCGCGGAAGAAGAGCGTCTTCATCATATACACGTGAATGCACAGGCGGCAGTGTGCAGGGATACGGTGGGAGACAAATATAACGCCGAGCGTATTGTGAGGTCTAATTTCTTTGAGGAGGCAGCCGCAGGCACACAGGGCTCAAAGTCTCCTAACATTTGCATAGAAATGCCCACAAATATTGCTCAGATTGGAAGTTACAGATGTCCGCCATCTCCTGGTGTAGAGTATTTACTACATGAGGCAGCTTTCATTATAGGGGAAAAAAACAATACCGATATTACATCTTTATGCCAATATTGGACCGATAATCTTGGTGCGCCGATATTATCGGACATCTCTAGAGATTATAGTTATTTACTTGACTTCCTGAAAAGAAAAAGCATGTCAAGCTGGTTTTGTTTTGGTTATTATTTGTGAAAAATGACTTTTTAGTGTTTCCATTTATTTGCCAAATAAGTAAACATTACGTTTAAAACATGTTTTTGATAGATGTCTGTTTTCTCGTTTGTATCACATTTGTGAATCACTGTACATTGGATTGGTGTGAGCGTGGCCCCTGCATCCTTCAATTTTTTCTTAACGTGAAAAAGGAGTAGATGCGTGCCTACATGGCGAGGCAGTGCCATTTCTTGTCCCACACTTAATGTGTTCCTTGGCAGAAAATCTGATTGTGAACGTAGTCAGCATGGATAAAAACAATCCTCACTTTGTACGTCAAGTCTCTGCTGCATTTTTTTTTTTTATCCCTTTCTTGCAAATAAGAAGATGAAGAGCCACCGCCGGGTCATGATAGCGACACCCACATAATGACCTACGCTCCGGGGACCGCTGAGGGCTAGGAATAATTGCTCCTTCGTCCTGGAAACACTTCTGACGTACTCGGCTTCAGACAAAACGGAGCTCTATGAGCCAAGACTAGGAGCCCTGTGCATCTATTTAGAATGTATCTGCATAGGTAAAATAAGAGACGCGCACTCAGGGGACAATTAAAGGAAGTTGATGTTTGGGGCTAGTGTTTGATGGTTTTTGCCGTCTTTTGTAATCCTTTTCTACTTTGACTGCTTTATTGTTAGTTATTTAAGGACATTTTACAGATATTTGTGAAATGAAGAGTGATTTTTCAGGTCTTAAAATGTTTTAAAAAGTCTAAAATCAAATAAAGAAAGGCCTTAAAATGTCTAAAATATCTTAAAAATGTTACTTTTTTTTAAAACAAATGCATAAACTTCAGTCTTACTATTAACTCATTCAATACCAAAGACGTAGTTATACGTTTGTATAAACCCGAACACCCGATCCCAACGACATATTAATACGTCTTTTACGTTTTTTTCCGCGAGAGGCAAAAAGAGGTGATGATGCAACACTCCACAAATGCATCTCACCTCAGAGAAAGTTTAAGCCATAAAAACGGCCACAAGGTGGCAGAAGTGCGTTTGTTCAGAGCTTGGCAGGGATCACGTGAACGGAAGAATCACACTTGACAGGAAAGAGGAAGTGAGAGCGCGTGGAGGAATGTAGCATGCAGAAGTTACGCATCGTAGAGAAATTTCAACACATGCACACGCGCACACACGTGCACACACGTGCACACAAATGTGAAAATTGTAAATAGCTCACGGTGTTATATTTGTAAATAAATAGTTATTTGGATGTAAAACAACCCCCTTTTTGTGTTGTTTATGTTGTGGTGTAGTTGTTTAGATATTTGAGTTGACACAAAAGCCAAAAATATTTGTGTCAAAGTGAAAGTTATGCTTGAAATCTTTTCACAAAAAGCTGTTTCTCTCCCTTTTCTAGTCGGGAACCGATATTTGCCTGAAACTTACCTACGTTGTACTGCTGATTACAAAAGAACGGAAAAAGGCAGAAACAAACTCTTATTTTCTGATGAAAGACGGGGGTCTAAACTTTCTTTTGGTAGGTTCCAAGTTCATGTAGCCGGAGAAGACAATATTCTGTGTGCCTAGTCAAAATCGTCTAAAATGGCCACGACTGAAGGGGTTGAATTTTGAAAAATGGCTGTGATAGAAAGAGTTAACATGGAGCAGGTTTCGGACCACGCTCCTTCCACATCAGTCTCCTTAGGAAGAATCATCTCACTTGGAATAATCATGCTATGTTGTGTTGCAGGCCTGAGTGACTGCATACTGGATAATGTATATTGAACATTAAACCCAATGTAGCACCACTTAGCCTGAGGGCCTTTAGACAGTGACAGCTCCCAGCAGAACATCATGCACATGCACTCTCATTAATTCATTTACAATTTTGGCATGAATATGACAAAACACAGCGCAATGTATGCTGTATTTTCTGTGTTCGTAGAAAGACAAAGGGAGCCTCGTATCCATGTTTTCAAACCAAGACGTGCGTATGTACAGTAGCAGGTCAAATCTCAACTCTTAGGTGGTGTCGGAGTGCAGATGGGAAAAGTGAAATCTGATTGGTTGCTGCGTATAACTGCCGGGCACTTCACATGGAAGGAAGGAAGCCCCGGAGACGCAGCTCGCAGATGTTCACGTAAAAGTCGGCCATGTGGGTGTCAGGTGAATGAGATGGGCCCATCGCAAATATGTCGACGCATACGTGTTTAGTGATGGAGAAACACGCTAACAGGGAAGGAATCTTGGCCCCATAGTGTTCTGATTTTTTTGTACACGACTGTTGAGTGACATTTGTGGCGCCCCCTGTGGGCTGTGATCAAACTTTGTGACTTGAACTATGGGGCCGACCTGATCCAGTATCGGTATCAGGTTCAGATACCGGCGCAATTCATTTATTATGTACAGTATATAAATTATGTGTACAGTAGTCCCTCATTTATCGCGGTTAATTGGTTCCGGACCCGACTGCGAAAAATGAATTTCCGCAAAGTACGATTCAGTATTAATAAATGGAATATTTTTACAGTTAGAACATAGAAAATGTATAACTTTCTAAACACAATTTTTTTTTACCATGGTTAGAGCCCTCTAGACAAGAAATAACACCCCTTTAGTCACCTTTACACATTACCCAATGTAGTATGTACTGTATAATTAGAGAAAAGAATTCATTTAAGACATACCCAACACTCATACTCGTTTTTATTTCAATAAATGTCTTCCGGACTTGTGGACAGGAAGTGACGTCAGGGATTCAGAGTTCAGTTTTAGCTACAGTCTGTGTTATTTTGATGATGCTGATGATGATGACTATTATTATTATATTATTGTTGTGCCTGTTGTGAGATAAATAACTAAAATAATAATAGCCTTTGGCGACCGTCTGGCATAGTGGCCAATGTAGACAGTTCATCAACGTCTTGTAATGCCTTAAATTGTGTTTTTGTATTTTAGTTCATTTAGAACAATTTTATGATTGAAAATGCTTAATTTAGGCTAAGGCCATTTTGTAAATCAACACCTGTAGGTATGCTAAAAGGTTATGTATAGTTCAAGAAAAAAACTGCATCTGAGCTTTGTGATATAGGTTAAAAAAAAGCATATTATTGGTATGAACTTTGGTCTTTGCTGTATATCCCCCATTTTTTGCTGATTCCGTTTATCATTTGTCAACTTTCTTCTTAAATAATCTTCGCAAATTTTCTTTTCATAATATTATGACTTTATTCCCATATTGTAACGTTTTCCCCAACCTAATTTTCCAAAAAATTACAACTTTATTTTGTTTTGTTTCTCAAAATATTGCGACTTTAAAAAAATACAAACATTTTCTTTAATATTTCAACTTTATGCTGCTGAAATGACGTTATTTTTCCACATAATATTCCAACCTTATTGTCGCAAAATTACAACATTTTTTCTTAATATTCAGACTTTTTTCTTGTAAAATGACTGCTGATTTTTCCGTGTTTGCTGTTGTTTTTTGTTTTCTTGTTAAATTATATTTTTAGAATGGGCTGCTGGCTGCAGTCAGAGCGGCCAGGAACAAAAAAGCCTGCGGAAAAAGCGCAAAGGAGGTGGGCTGGCATTGTATGTGAACAAACTGTGGTGTCATCCTGGCCATGTGAACATTAAAATGTCCATCGATACAGCATTTTTTAAATATCGGTTTTCATTATTAGGGAAAAACTCTGATACCGATGTCTACCAATATCACCTTTTTATGCTAATATTGGGCCGGTATTATCAGTGGGCCGATATTATTGGACATCCCTATTTAAGAATATTAAAGCAAACAGAGCTCTGGTATCCGAAAAATACTGGTATCCGAAAATATATTATTTTGGGTATCGGGATTCTATCAGAAGTGGGAAAAAATGTGGATCGGTGCATGTAGCTGGTAAACAATACTACCACACGTGGGCATGAACGGCCTCGTTGTTCATAGAAAAGGGTCTCACATTTTCTGTAAACAAAAGTGGTCGACCGTGTATGTTAATGTCGACTGAAGCGGACACCTTGTAGTAATAATAACAACACGACGGGCCAGGACTTGATGAGTTGTTCGAAACAGACAGATTGTCGACATAAGCGTGTTCCACTGTACATACATATCTGCTCAAGTGATATTGTTTTCCTCTACATGTGAACTTTTGGAGTTGGTTCGGTGCCAGCAGCGTCCTTCCAGGCATTCTCTTATGCTGGGTATTCTTATTTTAGGTGTTTGGCTTGCCTTTATATAAGAAATATGAAGAGAGGTGTAGGTATATACGGTGTAGGAGCACGACCCCGGGTATCCTTACAGCGGTGCATAAGGTTAGAGGCCACGATGAATAGTTTGCAGGAGGCTTGTTTAAAATCATCAGCAAGACTCTCTGGGGAAAGGCATTCACCAACGGTGGCATATGTTATGTCAATATACCGAGAAGCTCCCTGCTGCGTAGGGGCCGTCATGCAGGGTCCGGCCTTTATAGTGCGGTCTTTGCAGGCCACGAAGCCTTTCAGCTTCCTTCACAGCCCCGGAGCTGCTTGTGACGTCAAGCAGAGCATGTTGTGCTCCACCAAGGACATCTGTCTGTAAGCGTCTGGGCGGCTGCGAGCGTCCCCTCAGGCCAGTGAGGGAGGGGGGAGGAAGAGGAGGGAGTGAAGGGGGAGGGTTGAGGGGAATGAAAAGCCTTTTGTTAAAAACAGCCAAAGATGGAGGATGGCAGGTTTGGCCATCAGTGGCTTCTGTTGCTGTTCCTCCTCCTCCTCTTCCTCCGAGCAAAACAGACCGCTTGAAGGTTCTTGCTGCATTTTAGACATTTTTGCATCATAAGAGAGACGACTGTGCTTGTGTTGTTCAAAGAAATCTATTGTTTTAGCTCTTGACAGACGTGTTTACTAACCCTTAAAGGGACTGTATGCAACTCGCCTCAGATTACATTTTTGGAAACCAAAAAATATATGAACACCACCGCCGGCCAGCATGGCAATAGTGGTTTAAAAGAACAGATTGTACAAAGGAAGTCTATATTTTTCACAATTGCAGAGTAAACCGCATAAAAATTGACATAAATTTCCGTTCGACCCAAGTAAAATAACTGGCATTCGTGGCTGTCACTCACGGCTGCTGGCACGGAGACACACACACGCCAAAGCACTGACAATCGACATTCATGTTGTTGTTCCAGTGGCTGATGTTAGTAGCTAAGTTAGCCAAATCGCTGTCATTAGCTGACAACAAAGATAGCTACTGTAGTGTGGATGCATGTGTTATGTCGGCATAGGTCACGGGTGTCCAAACTTTTTCCAGTGAGGGCAACATCATGAAAAAAGAAAGGATGCAAGGGCCACTTGGATATTTTCTAAACCAACACATGGAGGTATGCTAAGAAGTTAGATATATTTTTAAAAAGCCTGCATCTCAACTTTGTGAAAAAGCATATTATTAGTAACAACTTCACTCTGCTCTTTTTTACCCATTTTGTTGTTTTTCTAAAATATTTCAGCTTTCTTATTAAATAATCAATTCATACATTTGCTCCGAGTAATGTAATGACTTTATTCCCATAATATTTTCATTTTATTCCCGTAATGTTATAACTTTTTCCCCATTTTAATTTTCCAAAAATGACAGCTTACCAACATACCTGTTAACATAACAAACCAGCAAGTCCAACAAGCAGGTTGCCAGTAAGCTAATATTTTGCCCCAGGATCTATTACGCTTTAAGAATACAGAGCTTGACGTATGCATTTGACCATTTCTACTTATGCAAAACCTTTGTACTGAAGTTTTTCAAATGGTCAGATCCCAGTGCACGCTAATTGTGTGCACTGAATACAAATGGAACACCAGAAAGCAAACGGACACGCGGCTCTTGACTAAAACCTCATTCCAAGCTGTAGATTGATTTTTTAAAATGTTCTACATCTGCTGACCTTTGCTAATAATTTGACTTTACAAGTCCCAGTCCCTCTGCTTCAAAAGGGCACACAGGCAGACTGGAATCACTGGTATTTATAAGCCACTTTGGAAGCAAGCGTAGTTTTTTTTTTTTTTTTTTTTTTTTTAATCGAACTTGGCAAATGTATGCATCCTGGCAGCCGGCTCCTTCTTCCACTCGGAATGAATCTCTGTGTGTGTGGCCTTTGCTGTTTTTGTTATCTGTGGCTGCATTGTTTGCTAGTGTCCAACATGCAAGGGAATCTGCCTACAACATGCAGCACAGAGATCAAACTTTAAGGATTTTCAATAGATTTTTTATTGACAATTCTACGTATGATCCCAACTATTATTTTTCAGCAGTTTTTAATTTTTTTTTATTTTACGATTGGCTGTAAGAAATCACGTGTTTCCACTCCCTCATTTCTCAGTCCCTCCATTTAGGGTATCAAATGTGCGTCCAAATAAAAATGTTATTCGATTATTTTAAAAAGATGAGGAAAAAGCCACCAGAAATTGCACACTTATGATTCCATAAACAGTAGAATGGCTGTCCAATAAAAACGGGTATCTCCTTATTTGTTTTTTTTAGCTCCAAAAAAAAGAGGGAACAATTTATTTTATTTGTGTTTCAGGCAGAAATACAAAATAAAAAAAAATTGGAAAAAGTTTTTTGTTTTGTTTTTGTTTTTGTTATTTAATTATTTTATACAATACCAGGAAAATAAAAAAAAAAAAAAAAAGTGATTCAGTTCAGGAAAATGTCTTCAGCTGAACATCATTTTTAAAAATGATTATTCAGATAATATTAAATTAATAATGTCATTTTTGTAATTTAGTTGTATTATCGACCAGTCCAGGGTGTACCCCGCCTGTCGCCCGAAGTCAGCTGGGATAGGCTCCAGCATGCCCCCGCGACCCTAATGAGGATGAAGCGATATAGAAAATGGATGGATGGATAGTTGTATTATAATTATGATAATAAATCAAATCAAAAATAAACATTTACATCGTGCATATTAATCCTACAAATACTACAATAATTAAAGCCATCTGGTAATATTTCTGGGGCCATCTAAAAAGGACAGTTAGTAAAACATAGTACAACCTTTAAACTTTCAGGATTTTAGTGTAAATTGAAAGCTGTCCTCGATCTTTCCGTCATGAAAACAGTCGGAACGGCAACAGAATGATGTCATAGCAACCACAGATGAGTCACAGATCGATGCACTTTTACGTGAACATTCCAATTAAATAATATTCCAATCATAAGTCTGAGAAAACAATGTTCCCGACCCTGACTGGCATCAATGTCCAAGGAAAGGTAGACTGGGCACGGCGGCACCAGATCCAAATCAGAAATCTCGTCTCCGCGCCAGTGACGGGAAACGCAGGAGACTGGAGGGTTGCAGATGGCAAAAACGAGGTCTTCATTTATCATACAGTCATAAATCTGAAAGTGCAGGCAGTTGCTGTGGGCGCTGGGAGCACATGCCTGGTGCCAACTGCCAGGCTGGGATGCCGGCATCCTGGTGCCATAAGTAAGATAGACCACTCTCTCTCTGGTCGACTGCCTCACCCAACTCACTTGTACTGGGGGATTCTTTAAGGTCAGGCCTGCAGAGATTTGTGTGTCGTTTGGGGCAGAAGGTAATATGCTTAGCATTGATAATGTGGACGCTGTTTTTGCCAAGCAGACAGACGCGATGCCTGCTTCAAGCTTCACTTGTTTTACTTGTCGTTTTTGCATATGCTAGTACAGAATTATATATGATTTTATTTCTAACCAATTCTAAATAAGTGGGGCCTAGTGGTTAGAATGTTGGCCACACAGTCAGAAGATCTGAGTTCAAATCTCTGTTTGGGCATCCCACATTCCAAAAATATGCATGTTAGGTTAATTGGAGAGTCTAAATTATGCAAAGTTATGAATGTGAGTGTGGATGATTGTTTGTCTATATGTGCCCTGCCATTGGCTGGCAACCAGTCTAGGGTGTACCACACCTCTCGCCCAAAGTCAGCTGGGACAGCATACCCCCACGACTCTAGTGAGGATAAGCGGCATAGAAAATGGATGGATCTTACACTTAGACAAACTTTATACTTTATATTTAGATGACCACCACCACACTGTAGATGACCACCACACTGTAGATGACCACCACCACACTGTAGATGACCACCACCACCACACTGTAGATGATCACCACCACACAGTAGATGACCACCACCACCACACTGTAGATGATCACCACCACACAGTAGATGACCACCACCACCACACTGTAGATCAGGGGTAGGGAACCTATGGCTCGGGAGCCAGATGTGGCTCTTTTGATGACTGCATCTGGCTCTCAAACATGTCTTAACACGATAAAAATGTATTTTATTTTTTTTGTTCGCTCACCTTTAAAGTACATTACAGAAATCCCAGTGTTAAAAATAATGCTCAAAATATAAAACTTTCTTATGCGTTTTAGTCCATCCATCCATTTTCTACCTCAATGCGGGGTGGCCAGTGCCAGCTGTCCTTCCGATATTTTCCGGGTCAGACACCAAAATTTGATTATGACTGGATAATGCGGTAGCCTACGCGCATCATTGAGATGTCAAGAAGTAGCTAATTCTGTAGAGCCGACCCTTTTGACGAAGAAGAGGTTAAAAAGAAAAAGATACGGAGTACGGTGCAAAACCACGCAGCACCAGAAGTCGCATTAATGGTAAGAAGTATTTTATTTATTATTGGATAGCTTCAGTACAACAATGTTAATAAAAAGAATAACTTTAGAGACTTTAGAGGTCTTGCTTAAAAATGCCCACATTTAGTTGTATTCAATGTTAAAAAATATTATGTGGCTCTCCCGGAAATACATCTTAAAATATGTGGCTTTTATGGCTCTCTTAGCCAAAAAGGTTCCCGACCCCTGCTGTAGATGATCAGCACCACACTGTAGATGACCACCACACTGTAGATGACCATCACCACCACACTGTAGATGACCACCACACTGTAGATGACCACCACCACCACACGCGTGATCGACATATGCCGGTAAATGCCCCTCAACGCCGATCTCAAAAGCCGATCACCTGTGGCTCGTACTATTGCAGTTTTTATCGCTCCCCCTCTGTTGTGTTGAAAAGCCACATAGCGTGGGGGGAGGAAAGATCTGCTCAGTCTTGTCAGTGGAGTAGGACAGTGATAGTAATCTGCTGATAGTAATCAGTGATAGTAATGATGCTCTGCATTGGATGATGCTGGTTGTCTATGATGGAAAGGAGCCTCCTCAGTGTCCTTTGCTCTGACGTCACCTGACAGCACCAGTGGTGCAACCAGGAATTCTGGGCTACATGGGGGGTTTATTAATTAGTAATTTTATTAGTAATCACCTATATTTTGAGCTCCCTGACAGTCTGACTCGTCCTGACTTTTCCCCTTTATACGGCAGCGCTAGCCACTCATCATAAACAAATAGAAACATTTATAGTTTATCCATGGGATGGATATCAACCAATTACACTCATGGATGATCGGAATCGTCAGCATAAAACGCTGATCGGAGCGTCCCTAATTATTCTGAATATTATTTTAGCACTAGGTCAACCACTATTAATAACTTTCACTCAAATTCTAGCCCTATCTGAACCCTAATCTTAACCCTAACCCAAAATCTAAGCTTTATCCCTGCCCGTGACCCTAACCCTAACCCCCAACGCTCGTACCAGTTAAAAGTTTCTCCCAAAACATAGCCTACTTAACCAATTTCCACATTACTTGTGAAGGGCTAGGACATGAGCCCACAAAGAACATGTAAACGTATAAATAATGCAATGCGTATTTAAGTGTGCGCCCTATTATGCAGGGTGTCTTTGAAGGTTGAAGGCTGGTGGAGATCTTCACACTACTGAGTGCCACTGCGGTCAATATGCCTTTTTTTGTACCATATTTTTATCCGCTTGAACTCCAAACTGATTTTTCCCCCCGATTTTCATCCGCTCTGTACCATTGCTATTATTCCACCCCCCCTTACTTTGTGTTGTCAGTGTGTTTGAATCTCCCAACAGTTCCGCCGTGCTAAATGTGAAGTGGCAACACCCTAAAGGCCATGCCTCGCCAGCGGGCTTTCAGGAGAAAAATATCAGAGGCAACTGCATGCACATTTTAGATCCGACTTTGTACACCAAAGCAACCTTTTACACGCCCCCCCACCCCATCTGAAAGTAAATTCCCCCCTCCCTGATCAGACGACACACACAAACACCCATCTGACAACACATGCTGGGAGATAACATAAAAGAACACGAGAGACATGAAAGCGCACATTGATTGTCCCTGTTTGCCTCCCCCCAGCGGGCAGGCAGGCAGGCAGGCTGGTGGGTACGCATCCCCGCTGCTGTGGCCAAGTTTGATACAAGAGGCACGTGTGTGCCTGCCACACACCCCCTCTGCCACTGCCCCGGGCCGTCACACATCCATCCAATAGAAAGGGCAGCTTCTAGCCACGCTGGGCTCGCTCCGCAGGCCCGCGGCTAGACGTGACATTACTTTGGGCACTGCCTTCCCCCGCAACCTCCCCTAAATGCACCCACAACGGGACCGTGTGACCGGACCCGCCTCTTTGCACACGCGCACGAATGACACACACAATGTCTTGTTCATGGCCGAAAACAGGCCCCTCATTTTGTTGTGATTTAGAATCTTTCCAGTTCTTTTCACGTCTTTTTCACGTGCTGCTTTTATGTTTTATGTGATTTTAGCACTGAAAATCAACGACGAATGAACAAATCTGGTTTGTCCCTCAGTGGCGTACGGGTAACTACAGGTAGTGTGTTGACTTAGCAAACTTCCTTTGAGCGTGTAGCTGTTAGCATGTCATTTCATGGCATTGCATCTTGAAGTGCAGTCAGCTGTTTGGTGTTGTACTGTACCCTGGTGGATTTCCCGTATAATTATTGAGCCTCAGAGGCCCCACAATAGTGTATTGGAAGTGTGTTAGCCTTGATGCTGGAATTTAGCCCTCCTGAAAATGCTACTGAGCTGTGTTCGTCCACGCCTACGCCTCCGACATCAAATAAACGCCTTTGTGCACTTTATCCGCATTTTATAAATGCAATCGTCCCTCGCTACAGAGTGGTCCAAACATTGTGGCCTAAATTAAGTGTTTTCAAGCATAAAAATGGCAAAATGACCGAAAATCCAAATATAAGGCGTGTAATATCTGTGACTTGTGTGCACCTTTAAGGAGCGGGGCCTGGGAAGTGACGTGTGTGACACCACCATAGAGTTCAGGATGTTTAGCTTTATCTTTGGTGGAGAGTGCGCGTGACGGCCGTGAGTTGTGGCTGACAGCATCTCCTGTGTGAATGAATTTTCACTGCATATGTGTTCCGTGCTTGTTAATAAAGCAGTTGTGCATCGTGAGTCTCTCCTTAACCACAAACAGTATTTTGCACTGGTCACTTGGTGTCAGAAACGTGACATTGCTCAGACAATAGCCACTGCAGGAAGTACGCTGTCAATGCTAACGTCTATGTTATGTCTTATTTGTGTCTACGATGTCATATTTTCTATTATTATGTCACTATATTGGGTAATACGAATGTAAGGATGACTTTAATGGTGTTATCTCATGTCTAGAGAGCTGTAATAATGTTAAAGAATGTATTTAGAAGGTTGTGAACAGGTTTTCCATGCTGTCACAGCACTTATAAATAAGTAATTCTTCTACGTGGAAATTCTCCTATCACGGTTGGTTCTGGAACCAATTAACTGTGATAAACGAGGGATTACTGAGTCACAGTAATTACTCAGTAATCCCTCACCAATTCCCGCTTAGAATTTCACAGCTGCAATCTATCGCTGTTTTTCAAAAATATAGTAATGAATAAATAATCATGGTTTTGCATATTTTGCATGTACATGTTATTTATGTAAATTTTACTTTTTTTTGCCCTAAATTAAGCATTTTCAACTATAAAAATGGCTAAATGAACTAAAATACAATTATAAGGCATTCAGAAGACGCAATTCAAAGACGCTGGGATGATATGTAGTATTCTACACCGGTCACTAGGTGTTACTGTAATTTCGGTGAAACACACAAGCACCAGACTTGATCGCTGGAACTACAAGCTTTTATTGCAGGTTTGAATTATCTCACAACTGGCACAATAATCTGTAACACGGGCTACTGTTGTGGCCGTAACCCACGCCAGGCTAAAACTCAACTATGAACCCCCGATGTCACCGGAACACATTTACAGCAACACCCGAGTATGAGTCTTATTTATGTCTTTAATGTCTTATTTTCTTTTATTATGTCTACCATATTGGGTAATACAAGTGTAAAGGTGAATAAAGGGGTGTTATTTCATGTCTAGAGGGCTCTAATAATGTTATATTATTATATTTAAAAAGTCGTAAACAGGTTTTCTATGCTCTAACTATGAAACTATTCCATTTATAAATAAGGAAACCTTCTTTATGGAAATTCACTTATCACGGTTGGGTCTGGAACCAATTAACTGCAATAGGTGGGGGATTACAGTAGATGCCACATACCGCATACAACAATGTAACATTAAGGAGTGGGACAGGAGGACATAAACGTTAGCAACACTAGCATAGCTATGTGAGCTGCAGTGCTCGCTCGCATTACATTCACATTATAACAGCAACATGACGCTAGGTTTGCTGCGTCTGTAGGTGACTGACGGCTAGTTGGCAGAGTTTTATTTTAAGATGTGTAGTGAAGCCTTTTTCCCCCTAAAGCTGCCCTCCCAAAAGTGGTGGGCGTATACACAGGGGCAGGCTCATCCAGCTCGGACAGGTAAGAGACGGTATCTCGTCCATGCGGAAGAAGGTTTTTTCCTTCATGACGTTATGAAAAGCTGCCAGTTCAAAAGCGAGCATTTGAGTGCCTTTTTTCTCAAAAGTGGAGCAAACAAGTGAGGGAGAGTTTTTGTCTCACGTTTGGTGCAAATAAACAAACAGTACTGTTAGAACTTGGCTAAAAAATGCACATTTGTATATTATTTTTCATAATAGGGCACCTTTAAATTCAGTCACCAAATGCTCATTTTGCGTCATGGCCTTGACATTGTGTGCTCGTGTCTCTTACCAGATGCAACAGCAGGAACTGGCCCAGATGAGGCAGCGAGATGCTAACCTCACCGCGCTCGCGGCTATTGGACCCCGCAAAAAACGCAAGGTGGACTCGCCGGGGGCCACTCCATCAGGGACCGAGGTAAGAATTTCTCTCGTTTTAAACTCTAAACGAGCCCTATTCAACTGGCCCACAAGTCTATTATGGTAAAAAAAAAATAAATAAATCCACGAAAGAAAAAAAAAATACAAATTTAAATCAGCAGCAATGCACCTCATACATAGATGATCTTTGACTATTGTCTCTTCTGTTAAATATCCCATCTACAGTGTGTTTGCGGATAGGACAATCACTCCTGTAGGTAGAAGTCTGGACACTGTTCCTTTGCTTTTCTAGAAAATGCGGTTGAGTAGCCCTGCCCTAAATCCCATGTAAGTGCATAGTGCAGTGTAGTAAGTCAGAAATTAATTGTAGACCATAACACAGATTTGTACTTGATAGCAATCCCTAGATACCAATGCTAATATGTCTCAAGGGGATGCAGGCAGTATAGCGATGACCTCAGAGCAATCTGAAAGGATGCTTTCTAAGTGCTGTGAAATGTATCATTGACTGTAAGTGCCTGTAGTGCGAACAAGTCTTAATATTTAAAATAATAAGACAACAAAAGTTGTCTTTCAACATTCACACATCCACATCAGTCAGTGACCTGACTGACTAAAGTCTAGCCTACACTGGCATGTATTTTCTCCCTGCAGTGGTGCGCAACTTTGCATGCCAATGTCGTGCCAAACTAAAAGCGTCTTGGATCTTCCTTGTGATTTTCTGTTAATGTCTTTGAGTCAGCAATTCCCTCTCTCATATTGTCCGAGCCTTCTTTTTTTCTAGTTTATGCCTCCCTCCTGCTGTTTCCGCATTCTCTTTCTGCAGCTGCCAGAAAATATAGACATACCTTACTTTCCTGAAGTGAGAGCTTTATCTCTGGAGTTCAACATTTTTGTAGGTCCCTTGCAAGTAGCAGGAATTAATTAAGCTAGGCGCGATGCCTGCTGTTGTGTAGCGTCATGTGGGACCAAATAATGCCACAACCACTTCACGAATGCGGGAAGGGGTGGTGACAATGGAATACCCATGCGGGAGCAAAGCGCGTCCTGCAAATGATTTTATACTCTAGACGTAAACATTACTTGATTTAGGTGTAAATAAGTCATGCGGGAAGGTGGCATTGTGTGCCAATACACGCCATTTTTAGTCATAAATTGCGTGCCACGTGCGTAAACCGTGCATAAGCTAGTCTTCAACCTTTTCAGACATGCCATCTGCAAAATGCATGCAAGTGTAAACACCACTTAAAGGGATAATTGGGATTTTTTTGACATGATGTTGTAGGACACCCCCATCAGCAGTGTAGTACATAAGTGACTTACCCTCCCACCTGGTCCGGTGCAGTTCCGCTTAGTTGCCTGAGTCATTTAAGTAAAGAGTTTGGCATCTCAAAACAATATGCATTCAAAAGAGTAAGAAAAGAGTGATACATTTGCATCAGAAAAATGCTTCCTCGAAAAAATCTGACCTCACAAATTGCTCTGCGTTATATTTGTCTCCCTGCGGACTGTCGCCTGTGCATTCTTGTGTATGTGATGAAGACGCTCGGATCTTCTTGGTGGACCGGGGGGGGGGTAGCCACTGTTGACGTACGACACAGCTGATGGGGATGTCATACAACTTCATGTAAAACAATCCAAACTATCGTTTTAAGTCAGGGGTCGGCAACCTGCCGATCTTGAGCTACTAGTCGATCTTTGGGACTTTGCCGGTCAATCGCGAGAACATTTTGAAAAACATGTATGATCATATCGGTGCCCTCACCTCCTGGAGAACAACCAACAGGCACGCATTTTGTCCGCTGAACGTACGCCTCGCCGCTATCCAGGCAGCAACCTGCAAGCCCCAGCAAGGAGCCCAGTCCCCGAAACCCGGCCGGAAGTACACTAGGGCTTAAAGTCTGCCTTTGCTACCTCAAAGTAGGGCACAAATATAACTCCATAGATGTGCACCTCCAAAAAAATCTTTGATCCACGACGACGCCGCTCATTAAGTGCTGGGGTATTTCGTGCAGGTTTGTATGTATGTATGTATGTATGTATGTATGTATGAACTTTATTTATCCCACAGCGGGGAAATTTACTTGTTACAGCAGCAAGCAAGCAAGATACGCAAGTAAAGAGTACAGTGTAAAGAATGCATAGTGACTACAACATGGTTCAGGTGGTGCAGGTGTTGTAGAGCCTGACAGCGGTCGGTATGAAGGACCTGCGGAACCTCTCCTTCTTACACCGTGGGTGTAACAGTCTGCTGCTGAAGGAGCTGCCCAGGGAAACAACAGTGTCATGTAGCGGGTGAGAGGTGTTGTCCATGATGGATGTCAGCTTAGCCAACATCCTTCTCTCCCCCACTTCCTCCACGGAGTCCAGAGGACCGTCCAGGACAGAGCTCGCTCTCCTGATCAGCCTATTGATCCTTGAGGTTCACGTCTGAGACCACTGCTTTAAGTGTCTGTCCACATGACTACATTTGTGGCGCCCCCTATGGGTTCTGGTGAAATTGCTTTGGAAAACCATCCCTGCTGTGAGTGACTGAAGGCTATACTGTACAAAAAATGAGTGTTATACTCTGATAGCTATTGTACTCATAGATGTATTTTGATATCCAAGCTTTCATGCGGCCATTGTTAATCGCACTATAAAGGAACCGTCCCCTATTTGAGGTTAGAAAAGCGACGACGCGAGTGTCATATTCCTTCCGCATTGGGTCATACATGAAGTCATGCGCGGCGGCCCCTGCTTCACAACAAAGTCGCATTTCCCCCTCCAGGCGGCGGAGGAGGGAAGATTGAAATTGCACATATTCTCGCAGCAAACATGATTAATCTCAAACAAGGCCAAATTTTGAATGTGAAATTGGTCATTTAAATAACCTGCTTATCGAGTTGCATCGTTGCGTCCTGGGCTGAGCGGCGGTTGCAGCCGAGGAGCATAGTAATGTGGCCGGTAAAAAAGCATAAATAATAAAATAAAAGCATTACTTCTGGTCCTTGGGTGCAGTGCCAACCTCTTTCAGAATGTTTTACCCTGATGGGCATTAGCCTGCGACCTTCTGTTGCAGTCCAAAAAATAAAAAGCTGCTTTCCCAAATGTAGTTATACAACATACACATGAATATACATTGTTGTGGACTTGTGTTTTTTAAAACGTCCTGTTCATGTTTAATTAGAGGCATAATCACGGCGTACCCCTCCTCTGGAGTGCTTGCAGAGGAGGAGGGGGCGGCGGTGCTGGGATGGAATCTTAACTTATTTTCACTTCGTTTTCACCTCCTCACATTTCTTCATTTCACATGGGCTGGAAGAGCCGGCGGCGTTCTCTTTCCTTTCTCCAGAGCAAAGTGAATGTGACTTTTCTAAGGGGGTCACAGGATGCCTGGAGGCCTGTGGGTGTTACTGGACTGTTGCCTGCTCTCAGCTTCACTGAGGGGCTTGTCATAGATTTCATCTCCACAGAAATGAGCCGGGGGGCCGTGGCCAGGAGCGCAGGCAGCCAACGTTATGAAGGGCCCACGCTGATTATTTCCCTCTGACATCGCAATCCTGAGCTTTCCGCATTAATCCCAGACAAAGGCAGCCCTTCAGTGCTGTGCCAGAGCTCAAATTAGGAAGCGGATAATGGCCTTGTTGAGATCCAGTTCTGCAGTATTCCATCCCTACCGTCGGTTCATTTCCTCACCCCTCCGCCGTGTTCACACTGTGACCAAATTCAGGTTTCATTCCTGGTCCTTGCTTACTTTTAATTTGACGTTGGCTTGCTGGCTGGGTGGGGACCGCCACGGGCTGTGAAACTGATAGCCAGTCAAGACTGGAGTGTCTGCAGCCTGATCTGGTCTGCAGGATGGAACAAAGGGGGCCTTACATAGGCTCCGCAGGGAGGATTAGCTCCAAGGAGCCAATGGCAAGGTACGCTGACCAGCCCGCTGGAGGAGGTCCGGCTGCGGCCCCAGCGGTGGGTCGCAGTCGGGGGTCCGTACCGCGGACCTTCCTCCAGCTCAGTAGTCCCCCCCCTCCACTCTCATCCTGCAGCCAAAACCTCTAATCAGCACTCACTGGCTTTTGAAGTCCGGCATAAAAGTGAAGGGCAAACCACCTTGAGGGAGATGGAGGGATGACGTGGAGTGGATGGAAAGTTAACAACCTTTTGTCCTAAATATAAAAAAACAGTCTTTTACAGTATTTGGATGTATTTGCAACAATACAGCGAATTCCCGGTTTGGTTCCATTCAATACTTCAGTGTCACGGTTTGATATTTTTCCGATACAAAAAAGAAATTGGCATGCCTTTTTTAAACGTGTATTTTACTGTAATTACCAACATTTGTTTCAACTCAGAAGTGCAGTTTTTAAATGAAATGGAGTGTATCTGCTGCAGCTGTACGTGTCTCATTTTCTGCTGTGCATTCTTACATGTTAGAACCATCTAAAACAAAAACAAATGAAAAATAATTCAAATAAAATTACAAAAAAATCACAATTCATTTCAGCATGGTTATAAAGATAATTGCACATAATTCATCAATAATTGTGTTCATAGATTTAGGAGTATTTCAATCAAGTGCATAGCGTTCATTACAGTATTTCCACACTTCTTGTACACATCCAGTTTGCTGTTAAACATTGCAATTAATAAATACGCAAAAACAATTATTGCAGTGACAATACAGCCAAAGTCAAGGCAACACATAAAAAATGTAAGCAATTCATCATAAACTAGTAGCAACAATAGCAACTAAGTTTAGAAAAACACATTTCCGTAAAGGAGGTCAAGGAGCGCATGGCACAGTTGATCTATTATATTTTTTTAATAACAACATATTCACACACAGCAGCTGATATACTTTGGAAAACTGTGACATTTTTCTCTCTTTTCTGATAAGTTGCGGACCAAACCACTAGCTGTTTGTGTTTGGTATTGATCTGGTCCGTCTAGGGTCTAACTGATAGTTGGAACCAACCGTCAGGTAAATCAACTATGGAATGAATCGTTTGTTTTCATCATTCTGAATTTGTGTGCCATTATGTCACCATATCATTTCCAGGAGATTGTAGCTGGCTAATGTAGCTCATACAAAGGGTTGAGTACGATACGAGCAGAGGTGCTGCCCATTCAACCTCTTCAGTCTTCCTAAATGTTTTGCGGGATGAGTTGCCTACTGTGTGCTCTCACACAAACATCTTAGCTCCTCTAACAAACGCCTGAGAAAAACAGATCCATCCTCTGTTTTTTTTTGGGGGGGGGGTTAAGTATCATAATTTTATCTTTTATTAAACAGAACAGTGACAGTCTTGGAAACATGACTATTTTTCCATACTTGAGTTTCCATTTTCCATACTTTTCCAGACCTGGAGATTTAGCAAATCTATTTCTATACTTGCGTAGGAACCCTGAGAATAGTGTTTCTTGAGTTGCAAAGTGACATCACCAACCACTGGCCACGCATGCATATCACAGTCTTTTTGTTTTTTTCTGTTCTTTTCTGTTCTCCTCGTGTATGGGGGTCAACACATACAGTATTATCTTCATGTAAAGCTTTTCAGTAATGCAAAGGAAAAACACACAGGTACCTCAAACAACTCCTAGATATCTCACCGAGTTCTATTAATCACATGAAGTGTTGTTTGTTGACACCACAACGACAATATTGCCTGTTCCTGTCTGGGCTGAACTGGTGAAAAACGCAAGTCGGGCGGTGTAATCCGGAGCTCGCTCTCTTTTTTTTTCCTATTTGAATTCATTTCACCTTCTTTCTTTGGGGCTGTAGATCAGAAAGAAGGAGTGAGGCAATAGAGTGAGAGGCATGAGGAGAGGACGGGGGGAAGCACAAGGAAAACTGATGCCCTTTCCTCCAGCTAAATTAACAGGAATCACGTGGAAAACAATCTGAGTCTCCAATGAAGGAAGGGGAGGAAAGAGGAGGGGAGGGGATGGGGGGGACCATTAAAATTAGCCTCGAGCTATGGACTGCACCCAATATCACTAAAGCTGCACTCACTACAGATGTGGAGGCTGGCTTACAGGCAAACGACGCTCTGTTCTATAGCTACAATTAAAATCAACCTCTCTGCCAACTGGGAGGGGCGGTGGGGGGGTGGGGGGGGACCTAGAAAGGCAGACATGGAACATCAAAGACAGATTGAAATGTGTAGTCAGTAATAAGAGTGGTCTCCCGCCCCCCCGAGGTCCTCCACGGTCCCCTTGTTAATGAGAAATTTTGACCTCTGGTTTGTAAGTTAAACTTGTAATCTCGCTTAATGAAGTAAATCAATCCCAACTCCGGAGTGCTCAGTGTGTCTCTCCCTTTGCCGTCTTGCCCCCCCCCGACAACCTCCCCTCTGTCCCTTTGCCATCCTTGGCCCTTCTTCTGCTCCTCCTCCTCCTCATGGGAGTAAGAAGACGCTCAAGTCTTCCACCAGACAAACAGGAAGCTAGCAGAGCGCGAGGGTTCCTGAGCTGGAGGGAGGGCAAGTGTAAGCAAGCGCTCGGACCGACTGGGATGTTTGGATAAGGGGGACCGTCCGAAGCCGCTTGAGAGGGCGAGGGTGCTGGTAAAGTGGTTCCCCTCCTACTGCCTGCTTTGTCGGCCTCTCCATCTTTAACCCCCTGGGGAGGGTGTCAGCTATCAACTGGTTTAGCCTCCCTCATTTTACTCCTCCTACTCGCCTCTTATGTCCAAACATGCACTCTGGGGACATTTTTCTAATTGTCCTACATTGTATTTATGTCTGCATTGAACCACTCATGTTTTACCGGTCTGGTTTGAGGTAGAATAAACAGAGTTTTTGATTAACGACAGTACCGTGGATGTACTTTGGATATGCTTTAGGGTAGTCAGTGTACAGCTTGTATAGCAGGATAGATTTACTATTCACTGAAAATGAATCAACACACAGCCGTTAATGTCTAAAGAGCTAGCAACACAAGTGAGTAGCAAGATAATCGTCATGCCTCCAGTCAAGCATGGTCTGGAACTGCACGAGTGCTGCCAGCTCTGTGGGAACTGTGTTGCAATTCCTTCATGTCCTGTGATATTTAAAAGCAGAGCATGATCCCCTCCTTTTTTCCACCTGATTTTAATGGGGCATAACAGCATGCAGCATATCATGCCTTCTCCTCTTGACAGGAACAAGTACTACTAGATTCCGAGATCTTGGCAACATAAATAGCGACAAAACTATCAACTTTTTCTGGTCTTTTACATTCTTTTAGCAAGATAATTGTGTCATGCCTACAGTCAAGCATGGTGATGGTAGCTGCATGAGTGCTGCGACCACGGGGGAGCTGCGGTTCATTGTAGGGAAACGTAATTTACAACCTGTACTGTGACTTTGTGAAGCAAAGCTGTAGGAAACAGGAAAAAGGAGGCCAAAAATGCCTACAAGATGATCAAGTTTGGGGAAGGTGAAGGTGATGGATGGAGTGGCCAAGTATGCCTCCCCCAGACCTGAACCCAATTGAGCCACCTGTGGGGCATCCTCAAGTGGATGGAAGGAAGGCAAAAGGTGTCTAACATCCATCAGCTCCACCAGTGGTGTGGAAGCTGTGGAAGAGAATTTCAGTAACAACCTGTACAACTCTGATGAATCCAATGTCCAAGAGGATTAAGGCAGTGTTCAACAACAATGGTGCTCATACTAAATATTGACACCTGGGGCATAAAATATGTTTTGCTTTGCTGGCTTTGATTAGCATGTGGAAGTGCCGCAATGAACCGCAGCTCCCCAGTTGCCGGAAGCACTCCTGCAGCCCACGGACCATGACGCTACCAAGTCACAATTATCTTGGTACTCACTTCACTTTCTACGGTATTGTCCCTTGAGAAGATATACTGTAATAAAACTGCTTGCTGAGGGGTGAGAGCTGTACGAGCACTCACTTTTATGCAATAGCGTATGCTATTGCAAGAAATGCAATAACTGAATACGGTATTCACTCACCACTTTGCGCGTCAAATTTGGAAGCTTCACTCTTTTACGGTATTTCAAAAATGTAGTAACAAATCATGCTGTTTTGTGGTTGAGCACGGCCTATTATTCATCAGACAATGAGCATTTATTTACAAGCAGAAAGATGAGTAAATGAACTAAAATACAAACACAAGGGACTCAGGAGATGCATTCGAAAACATGGCTATGATAGGTCGTATTCTACACTAGTCACTAGGTGTCAGTAATGTTGCTAGTGATGTACTGGTGAGACACACAAGCACCAGTCTTGATCGCTGGAACAACAGGCTTTTATTGCAGGTTTGAATGATTTCACAACAGGCACCAAGATCCCTAACACGGGCTACTGTCACGGCCCACGCCAAGCTCAAACTCAACTCTTAACCCCTCATGTCACTTCCTGTCCACACGCAGGCACACTCAGTGTAAAGGTGACTACAGGGGTGTTATTTCATATGTATAGGGCACTAATAGTGTTAAAAACCGTATATGGGTAAACCGTGTAAATGGGTTTTCTATGCTCTAACTACGAAACATCCCAATTTTAATGAGGACTCTTATTTTGCAGAAATTAATTTATCATTGTCAAGTCTGCAACCAATTAACTTCGATAAACAAGGGATTACTATACATCAATGCACTTTTCAGGAAACAAAAGTCAATGAAAAATACTTAATTACGTAACATTTATGCATCATAGCTGTTTTGTTTCACGCTGAGTGGGATGCTGCTGTGCTCCATTTTGGAACATCCCCTTTTTTGTAGAACTTACATTCGCATAAATGTACATATTAGTGCTCGCACTGTAATCGTCCTATTTAGATAAGAAGCTTCTATACATCCATATTAATGCTGCGACGGAGCGCACTCGCTTGTTTCCGCCTTAAAAAAAAAAAAGGTTGCCCTGCAATAATGGTTAAATATACAGTTTTGACAACAAAGTTGAGCCCCGGGCACTTAAAAGATACCCATCTTAAAGAAATTAATTACCTCCCTTGTTAATCTTGATATAATTAAATTTCAGAAGAATGAATTTCACTGCCTTTTTCTTTTCCCTCCCCTCCGCTGAGCTGCTACGGAGGCGGGCTCTCTAGCTAGCCTGCTGGTCAGGGAGCTGGGGACAGCCTTCGCATCATAGGCCCTGTGCAAACCCACTCGCCTCTTCCTACGCCTTCACTGCTCCCTGGGAGCAAACCACCCCGCCATCCTGGGGGACGGGCCAAAACTCCAGGCCTCCAAAAATTCTGACTACATGAGAATGTGGCAGAACGACTTGGAGCATTCGAGCGCACGCACTTCTAATGAAGTCGTCAACACAAACGCCTCTGAATCTTTGGAGCACTCACTTCAAGTCTTTGCCATTGTTGTTATTTAGGACCTCCTGCCATGCTTTACAGGCATAACGTTGATCGCCGGGTGCTACCCGGCTGCGTTTCCCTGTCACCAAGTTTATTTGTGCTTTTTAAAGTTCCCTACAGGCAGCTGTCAAGGTTTCAGCCTTGAGGGAGGCAGAAAGAGGGGGCGGAAGACTGGAAAAGATGGTGTCGGCAGGCAGGATGTAGCCAAAAACTACAGGAAAGAACATAGAAGAGATCCATACTTATTATTGGAATCTGATTTTTTGTTTTGTTTAGCAACTTTATCGTCCATTTACAGTCATAGCCAGAAATATTGGCATGTTATGTATGGAATACAATCCAATCAGTCTAATTTATACAGCTATGGTCAAAAGTATTGGTGTCTTTGGCCAAAAACATTAACATCTTTGGCATGCAAATATTAGTAGTATCATAAACAATGGAATACATTGTGGTATTTTCCAACCAGGTATTTCTGGTTAGTATTTTTTGTGGGGGGAAATGTATTTATTAAAAATTGATGCAAAAATATTTAAAGTCATTTAAAGTGTTTTAAGTGCTTATTTTAGAAATTGGACTTTCCATACGACAACGCTGCAGCACAAAATCACATACATACCGCACTAAAAATGCATTGAGGTTCATTTTGATTTTACTTTCTATTTAATTTAAAAACATGTATTTATCAAAAAGTACACATAGGTGTACCAATGGCTGTAATAGAGCTATAACTAATAAGAAATAGTTATGGAGATTTACCTACTAGTATTACTAGGATTTGTGTGTACAAGTGTCATATTTCATTTTTTTTCCTTCAGTATTTGATTGATCAACGAATAATTAAAGACATTGCAATTTGTACAAAAAATAGTACAAATCCAATATTAAATGTTCATTATTTTAGTAAACAGCCCAGAATATAAATGTAAGTCCTCATTTATCCAAGTTATTACTGCTTTTCACTAATTAATCAATAACAACCGGTACTGACCAATAAGCCTATGTTATGCGTTCTTGGGGCCATTAAATCCAAATTATCCAAAATATGATCTTTAGTATTATTATTATGTCAACTCAATCTCAGTCGCAGGGAATACTGCTTTATATATATTTCACTGGCTTTATACTGTAATATCGATATGATTTGAGATGATGAATTATTATCGTTAACGATCTAGGAACACAAAAGAGCATGCATGAGATTTAAAGTACAAACTTTATTATTGTCAATCATGGAATTTTATTCGTCCTCTTTAAGCGCCCAAAATACTGCATTTTTACACCAAAATAAAATGGATCATACATTGCAAGACAAGGTGAACTGTATTGTTTATGATGCTGATACAGTTTAGTACAGTGGAAGCAGTTTAAATCCATCCCACTTATGTCGACAACTCATCTTTTTTGGGTTCATGTGTTCTTTTTATGATTAAAAATGATTGCCAGACGGAAAATTTGAGATCCAAAGGGGTGATTTCTCGGAAGAATCGGTCAGTTTATGTCGACGTGTTGTTGTATTGTTGACTTCAACAATATCGCTTGCGTGATTTTACGAAAGCAGATATGTGGTTATGTCCAAATTGATAAAAGCAAACAAAGAAGGGCGGGGGAGCATCAGAAAAGGAACTGCCACTTCCTTTAGGAGCTTCGGCACAGGACTAACGCCTCATTTACACTTGCACACATCTTGTCCTCACAGTGGTACGCAGTCGTGCATGCCACTGGCTGCAGAATTGGTTGTAAACAGGTGTAAAGTATGTGTAAACTGCACAGGGCTGAGTTTTTAATGTTAAAAATTTGTGGCACGCATAATTCTGTGAACTGGTCGTGAACGCAACAGGAAAGCATTGCGAACGCATCGCAACTTAAACAATGCGGGCGGAGCATATTAAAGCGTGTCTCAGCGTGTCTCATTCACATGAATAGGTTAACTTTTCCACTATCTCTTGGAGCAAGTCGGGGGGAATTCTCAAGTTATTTCTGTGGCCTCTTGGATCTTCCTTGTGAATTTCTATGATCATAATGGCTAAAGCGATGTCTTCTAGTCAGCAAGTCCCTCTCCCACACTGTCTGTGCCTCCTTCTTTCTAGTTTATGCCTCCTTCCTACTCTTTGCTCATTCTCTTTCTGCAAATAATGCCACGACTGCTTCACAGACGCGGGAAGTGGTGGTGGTCTTTCTTTCATCCCTCTTGGCCCAACTAATAAAACACACCCATTTCAATTTAGCACAGGTGGAGACACACTATGTCTTGTATGCTCGTTTTGGTGCATGTTTATATATTTCTGAGGTATACCTTTGAGTGTTAAGTAGCTGTGTGATGAATTTAGTGTTAGAAAGAGTTTTCAGTAAATTGACACCGTGAGTCAGAGTGTTATGTTGTTATACTGTTATATATAATGACCTCCTGCGATTTCCAATGGGTTCACAAGCTCGTTGTGAGGGCACTGATAGCTGGTGATTGCTTCCTGCCAAAGAAAGAGCTACCGTTTCCTTACTGACTCGCGAGCAGCACAATATTTAAACAACTAGTAGTAGTTCTGAAGTAAAGGAAAAGTCGCAAGATTAGAATTTAGCCATAAATTAGCCGCACCGCTGTATAAACCACAGGGTTCAAAGTTTAAGAAAAAAGTGGCTTATACACTGGAATTCATGGTAATTCATTTCATTCTTTTTGTTCTCTGATTGGATGGGTAAAATCCCATGGCTCTACTGCCTTAAGTAGTAGTGTGGAGTCCTTTTTGACATCTTACCAAATATGGTGTCCTATAAAAGGCAACACGCCATGAAAACATGTGGTTACTTATTTCTTTAGATGAATTGTTGCCCCTAAGCCTTTTTGAAGCACCCTCTTACCCTCATTTTGGCTAGTACGCCACAAAGCTAATGTGTTAAAAGGATTGTATTGTATCCTCTGTTGTCTTACAGAGTCCTCCATCTTTTTTGTTTTTTTGTTCTTTCTTGGAACGTAAAAACATGACATCTAAAATTAGCTGGAGAAACTGGTGAAAAAGAACAAACAAGGGCGGTCCATTAGTGAGGACGGCGTTATTGGCTGCCTCGCCTCTTCTCATGGCGGCCCATTAAAAGTGGTAATGTGTGCCTGCAGCAGCGCCCGCGGACCGAGAAGGGGGCCATGGAAGGCATATTTCACATGCATCAGACACTGGAATTAAATAGACCAATGTTCCCTAAAAAGACTGAAGTACATCTCTTTCTGATGTGCGTCCCGGGCAAAAAATTCATTGATCTTAGAATGTCCCTTGGCAATTATAAAATATTAAATCCAAGTCGCACTTTTCGTCTCAGCTTAATTTTTTTTCTTTCCTCACTCTCTCTCGTTTCTCTCGCTACCCGCTGCTGCTTTTCCATTTGACCAATTTAAAAAAAAAAAAAAGTTAGAAATGGATGGTCTTGGGGAGAAAGAAAAAAGAAAAAGACAGCCCACTTTTAGACATCTTTTGTTATGATTCTCTGTTGTTTTTGCTCTTTAAATGAGAGCCTTCCTGCATTAGAGCTGTGTTTACCAGGATTGAATCCCACAAGGGAGTGAAGTCTGTGTGACATCGTTGCCTGCGTTCACGTTTATGCTTCGGTATTCTGAAAAAACGATACTTAGAGCGCACTTTGGTGTGTTCGCTTAGCGTTGACGTTTGTATTTTTGTCATGTGATGAAAGGCTGCGCAGTGAATAGCATAGGCATAAAGCAAGGACTTGATTGGGAAGCGTTTGTGACATATTAGATTTATATTACGTTTTTTAGCTCCTGACATGACACATATTGTCTGCGGCCCTGGCCCCCAACTCCCTTTAATCGCCACCAAATGATGAAAAGTAGCATCCATCTCCATAAATATCATCAGCCAGCTGTTTGACAAAGGTACACAGCTCATTAAGTCCCCAGTTCTTGTTTGCGGTTAGCCTAATTAAGGCTTAGAATCCGCCATTGAGTGTGTAATGTACAGTGAATCTCAGCTTTGTGCAGGGAACACAGAAAAGGGATGGCATCCGCTTGCTAAAGCTTTACCATTTAGCACAGTGCCTGCGATGGGAATTAGACATCCTGTGCTAATTAGGGTGGCCAATTAACTGTGAAAGTCAGGCTTATTTTTTTTTTTTGACAAATAATCTCAGCAGAATACAGACATCACCATGAATGTTATCAGTCTTGAAGGAAGCCTGCTTCACATTAGCTATCCATGCTGCACAATCTATAAGCATTGGCGTCGCGACAATGTCCTTCGTGCAGCAGAGTCCATGCATGATCGCTTAACATTTCTAAGATTAGATTAGATTTAATGCCCTTCTTTTTGATAGTTTAAAAGTTTGATATATGTGAAAATAAACTTGTGACACCAGTGCTTTGGTTTCTATTGGTTGTATCTTGAAGTAAGAATAATAAAAATAAAAATAACATTAACAGTGCATTTAAAAGAATACATTTCTTAGTATTATAAATGCCATTGTTAAATATTACGATACTGGTAAAATGAAATTAATATGAATAAGAATAAAAATTTGAGGATGTATTTTAGTAACATTTTAATGATTCTTATTAATTATAATTAAGAACTATTAACTATACTGATGGTACTGCTACTGTTATGACTTGCATTGTTAAATACTACATGCAAATTCTATATAGTTGAAATATAAAATAGTAACAAAAAATAAAATAAAATACATTGATAATCAACATTATATTAATTCTATTTTCATTTTCTATATTTTACTATAAAATACTATTTTACATGCAGTAATAATAATAATAATAATAATAATACAAATTGTATATATGTATATAATAAAAATGTATATGATAAAAACAAAATAATGTGTAATTATATATTTTATTGATAACATCTGTTCTACTACAATTGATGATAATACTAATTCTATTACAACTACTAGCCTTAATAATAATATTATGAATAATAATAATATCGATAAATAAAGATAAGAATAATAATAGAAAAGAAAAAATGACCAGACGAGCTTCAATGTCTCTCATTCTCCTTCTGATCGTTTTGATTCATGATCACATGTATATTTTACATTTCATCAATTATGGATTTGGTGGACTAATGAAACACTGATAGAACTTTTTGGAGATATCGCCATGTGTCATCTCATGAACATGGCTGGAAAAGGGCCACTGGGACATTTTCGAGGTGTTCAAAAATGCAACGGGCCCTCATTTAGTGCATCGTGGGAGGTGTTGACAACTTTAAAACCAACTCCCGCTGCTTTTAAGACCGGTTTTGTCTGTGGTACCTGTATGACCAGGCACGCGGTGGCGCTCTCTGCTCACTCCCCGTCATAACAGGAAGCCGCCATTGCACCGCTGGCTGATGGCAAATGGCTGAGGGCATGTTCCCGAGGCTGTTTGGATACCAGGCAGTGCTGGAGGTGTGTTTGCCGGGCGCCGGTGGGCAACTTCCTGCAGCGTTGCCCGCCTCAGGTGCAGGAAGACTTGAGCACTTGTACAAGATGTGCAATTATTATAACAGACAAGGGTGTGGATTTAAAGCGAGTCAATATGTAGATAAGCTCTTTTATACACACACACACACACACACACACACACACACACACACAGCTGCCTGCACAAATGATGCTGTGTTGTAATGTAGCAGGTTGCCAAAAATGCTGTGCAGGTAGGATGAAAAGCCTGCTGGGCCCTGTGCTCTCCTGATGGGAGGGAGTGGAATAAGGAACGCTGTCAGTTTAGCGATAAAGTCACCCTTGGATGGCCCAAGCCACGGATGTGTTTGTCCTACTTGTAAGAGTTGACTTGGAGCACATGTTTTACTCACATGCAGTTTGTTTGCATCTACATTAAAGGCTTCTGTGACCTCATGCTGGCCAGTACTATGAGGTAGACCACTGTCAATCATTCTCCTTGGTGCAGGACTGCCTGTTTCCTCTTGTATGATCATACATGCTGAATGAAGGCAGAAGCTACGCGGCTGTAGGGTGCCTGGAAGACTGTCAATGAATCGTTGGTTCATACAAAAACGCTACAGCCTAACGGTGCCAGGACAAGACACGATCAGAGGGGTGAAATATGCGTGTCCAATCTCATAAGTTGATCATTAAAATTCAAACAAAATTTGAACTTTGAGTGTTTAAACAAAATGTGATAAAATGTTCATGCCTGCCTGAGAAAAGTGTATGGTGAGGGGTTTTACTGCCTTAAAACATGTAGTACTTGTAAAAATTAATAGCTGGCTTCTTCACGGATTTCACTTGTCACTATTTTGGGAACCTATCCCCCGCGATAAATGAGGGAACACTGTACAGGAGCGCATCATCATGTAAATGGTGACATTTGTGGCGCCCACTATGGGTTGTAGTCCATGCTTGGAGAGAAGTGCTAGCAATACCGATAAGGTCAATGACTTACGGACAATTAGTTGCTGAGTCCCGGCGGTGCCCCTGCAAAGACGCTTTGCTTGATGGCGGCCATGTATTTCAACATTTTACACATACAGTATGTGCTTGTCAGGCCCCTAAATTGTAGCAAATTCTGCGGTGATTTGAAAAAACACCCCAAAGTTACAGGCGGTGTTTTGTAGAGAACATTGAGCTGTGTGAGAAATTTCAAGTCAGTCTGACTTTTGGGGGCCAAACCTTGCGTTAAACAATAGTGCCACCATATGGTGTATTTGGTAGAAAAATAATAACACAATGGGGGTGCATGTTTTTGTGACACATTTTCACCCTTTGGTGTGCAGCGGTTCTAGAGTAGAGGAGTTAGCTCACACAAGCAAATACATACAATCACGACTGTACCTTTCTGCCATTTTATCCCCCACTTTGCGGCAGCGCTCCAGTTTCTTGCTGCCTTCAGTCTCCTCTTGGATAAAAAATGTGTCTGCTCAACAACAGCTAGGTAGCAAAAGTTTTGTTAGCTTGTCTTGTTCCGATGGATGGCTTCAAGTCGTGGTTTCTCAGGCGCGACACAAGCACTTCAACCGAAATTCCCTTCATTTTGTGAAGTTTAGTGTTATTTTATTCAGAGATTTCCGTACAAAGACTTTTAAAAAAGTCATCTGAGTAGACCCAAAAAGTACAAACACTTCAACTGCCTCCAAAAGTTACAATATGCCTTTTGAACCGTGTATTGCACCAAATGTACTCATCCGGGATCTTTATCTGTGATTAAACTTGCCTGCTTGCTGCAGGGCGCTGCAGTATTGTACTCCACAGTCTCCACTTTGCTGCCCTCAGACTCCTCTTGGATAAAGCTTGCCTACTTACTGTAGCCAGCAGCCTGATGTTGAGAAGCAACTTCGTTCTACTCCATCGCTTGTTAGCTTGTCTTGTTCCGACTGATGCATTCAATTTGACGCCGGAGAGAACTGACAAAAGCACAGGGAGAACTTGCAAACTCCGCTCCCAAAGGTCGCCCTGAACCAAGATCCCCAGAACCTTCACGTCGTGTGCTTCAGTGAACAAAGGCACAAAAGCTTCAAGAACTCATCCGAGCAGATTCTTGTGTCCCGGGCCCGAAAAGTACACCAGTTCAGCCGTGTTCAAAAGTTATCGCTTCTGCTTTTTTTTTATCCCGATCCCATCCCCGGATGCCTTTTGAACCCTCTATCCCACCAAATGTATTCATCGGGGATCTTTATCTGAACCCAGTTTATCTCGACAAAACTTGCCTGGTTGGATGTGACGCTGCGACACTGGGGGTCACAAATGTTCACTTAGTGGAGTTTCCCATAAAAAAAACCCTCCATCAAAAGTTTTGGTTCATCTTTCTGGGCCATCTATATAAAACATGAGAGTCTACTCTTTCCCCAGTAGAGCCGTGGAATTTAATCAGACCTGCTCTTCAGACTTTAGCAGGCGTCACATCAGGTGCGCGGGGACCAGCGATGGGGGCCTTGGTGGGGGGGCACAGGAAGCGAGCCTGTGAAGGCTAAATGATGTCAAAGATGGCCCCATTTATGTCAATTTCAGATCAAGGACCAAGACCCTCCGCGGTCTAATATCTCGCATCTGTATATGTACCCCAGCCCCTCGGTGCGCTCCTTTTCTTGTCAGTGAAGTGTGTCAGCGCTCGTGTGCCGGCTGACAGTTTACCGCTTCCTTCTCCATTCACTTGCTGAACTACTTCGGCTAGTTTTACCCCTTTCCACTAATGAGGCCGTTTTTGGATCAGCCTGGTCATTTATGTGCGCTACCTTTCCGAACCGATCGCTAAGTAGTTGTTCCTTGTCGTTTTCTGAGGAAGACATCAAAGGGGCGGACCGCCAGCCTGCCTCATTTGGCGACTTTCTCCCAACCGTGGGAGACGGGGGGGGCGCCACGGTGCTGCGATTATTAACTCAGTCGCCACCCTCTCGTTCAACTTGAATTAAAAATTAAAAAGGCGGCATCGAGTGACAACGCCACGCCATTGGAAGTGTATAGTGTGCCGGAAAAAAAACCAACACAGGCTCATTAGCGAGCGCTTCTGAAGACAAGCATTCTGACTTGAGACTCATTACACTTCTCCTGTTTTAACTCTAATTGGGTTCATTTTATATATGAAACGCTTTAAATATTTAATGTTGGCAAAAGTTCTACTTCGGATACTTTATGTAGCCAAAGATAGTTGGCCTATGTTAAGCGTTCAGCGTGGGAAGTTGTTAGCAACTAACTTTTTCTCCTCAGTGAATTGTTTATTTCTGATGCTCGATGCTATCACGGTGCTAACATACTGCCACAACAACCAACATGTGGAGGTTAACAGCGCGGTAGGGGCGTAACTGTATGCTATATATATAATCATGGGTTGGTACCTTGGTGTTAAGGTCATGGTCCGCTTCATTTTTGGTACAATAAGGCAGAGGTGTCCAATATGCAGCCCGGGGGCCATTTTGCCCCGCAGCTCGTTTTTTATTGGCCCTTGGCCATTTCTAAAAATACAATCCATTTGTTACTAATGAAATGTTTTATTAGATATTACAGTCCCTCGCCACTTCCCACTTTGAATTTCCCTGCTTCACTCTATTACAGTTTTTCAAAAATATATGAACTCATTCAATACCAAAGACATATTTATACGTTTTTGTAAACCCGAACGCCCAATCCCAAAGACGTATTTATACGTTGTTGTTTTTTTGGTTTTTTTGCACGAGAGGCAAAAAGAGGTGATGATGCAATTGCACACTAAAAGATGTCACTTTTAAAGCGGTTTTAAGCCATAAAAAAGTGCATTTGATAAGAGCTCGGCACAGATCTTTTGCATGTAAAAACACACTCGACAGCAAGGAGGAAGTCAGAGAGCGTGGAGGAGTGTCGCATGCAGAAGGTTACGCATTGTGGGGGAATTTTAATGCGTGCACACACACTTTAGTTCCAAATGTGAACATTGTGACTTGTCTATGGCGTTATATTCGTATATAAATTGTTATTTTTTAATGTAAAACAACCCTTTTTTCTGTTGTTTCTGTTGTGGTATAATTGTTTAGATATTTGAGAAATAGCAAAAAAAAATGTGTCAAAGTGAAAGTAATGCTTGAAATGTGCTTTTTCACAAAAAGCTGTTTTTCTCCCTTTTCTTGTCGGGAGCTGATATTTTCCTGAAACTTAAACTTATGTTCTACTGCTGATTACTAAAGAACGGAAAAAGGTGTTTATATAGCCATAGAACACAATATTCTGTGTGCCTTGAAAAATCAGTCAAAATAGTCTAAACTAGCCGTTACTGAAGGTGAAAAATGGCTGGGCCTGAATGAGTGAAATAATAAATTATGCTTTTTTTTGTGGTTGGATACAGCCTGTTATTAGTCAATAAATATGTACAGTATATTTAAGCCAATTTTATGTATTTTTTGCCAATATTAAGGATTTTTTTCAGTACAACAATGGCTAAATGAACTAAAATACAAATACAAGGCATTCAGAAGATGCATTCAGAGAGGTTTGAATTACCCCACAACAGGTACAATAATCCCAAACACAGGCTACTGTTGCGGCCATAAGCCACGGCGAGTTATAACGCAACTCTGGACCCCCTGATGTCACTTCCTGAGGGAAGTACAGTGATGTAGGCAAGTGCAAAACTAACACCGGATGGCAGTTCCTCATTGGCTGAAGTGCGGCATTATTAGCTCCAGCTTGTAGCCTCGTTCCCCATCTCTACTGAACAATGGCGGCACACTGCTCTCGTCTTATCCACTTGCCATAGTCTGTTTACGTATTTCACCGGGAAGGTGAAGCGGTCCCAAACAGTAGACTTTTAACGACGGAAGAGAGTTTTCAAGCCCTGGCTTCTCCTTGGCACTATCGCTAGCCATGACTGTTGCTAGCCAAAGTGTGGGCTGTACTGTATTTGTTTACAGAGTAGACCACTGAACTCGATAACTGGAATGGCCCCGATCGCTTGCTGCGCATTGGAGGCTTGAAGCCACCGGAAGTATAGAAGTCGCCATGTTGTTTCACCCAAAACAAGAAAGCCGAACAACTAAGAGGAGTTGGAGATGCTGTCTTGTGCTGCCATTAATTGCACAAATCGTGATACTCGTGAAAATCGCAACAAAGGACTTACATTTCACAGGTAGGTAAATGCTTATAAATAATAAAAATAGTTTTAAAAATAGATACTTTAAATCTGTAAGCATCTTTTCATCTAAGTAGTTGTAAATGAGCCCTTATTCTCCTTTAGATTTCCACACTGCAATGTTCAACTTCTAAAGCAATGGGTAGTAAATATTCGGAGAGACAGGTGGATTCCTGCTGCCAGATCGCAACTCTGTTCAAGTCATTTCACCGAGGAGAACTTGGACAGGACCGGCCAGACTGTTAGATTGCGACAATATGCAGTTCCAACAATATTTGACTTTCCTGATCATCTTCTAAATGTATGCTAGCATTTAACTTTGATACTACGTAGATCCTTATCATAACAAATACCTTGTGAACACTGAAATTGACTTGTTATGCATTGTAATTTCAAACCTTAGCGGTAGGAAAAAAAACTTAAACTGGAGGGAAATTTTGAGATTTGGGTCTAGTAAATTTTCTCTCTTTCAATGGAATTTTTGTTAAATTGTGTTAATTTTTATACTGAAATATAATAAATGTAGTGAATGAAGATACATGTACTGTATGTGTTTGCGTGTGTGCTTTTTTTGGGTGAAGCAAGATGGCCGACCAATGGCTTCATGCGGTCAGCAGGGACGCCCCTTCCAGTAGTATAGAGTTCAGTGCAGTAGACGCGTGGCTATATCGCACTTCCTGTCCCTCCGTGTGAGAACTCGGTACGCCTCCGTCCTTTAGTGAAAGTTCCGCATTGAAATATCAGACTAGGAAAACATGTACCGTTACAACCCTACACCACGCCGACCTAAATAATGTTGCTAACTTAAAGAGCCGGCTAATTAGGCCTTTTAAGTTAAGCTAGCAAGGCTCAGGGCGTTTTTCCTTACACAGATATGATTTCCTTCACACTTTTGTCTCTCTAAGGTTGAAAATAAAGAGAGTGTGAGAGAGATCGGAGGCAACCGTGTTTCCAGGCAGCAAAGTTTGAAGTTCTTTGTTTTTGAAGGGAGGTTCCGGGTGTTGTTTAGCTGGGTGACCCTGTGACTGTGTCTTCTGAGGAACCGAACGTGCAGCCCTGCAGAATAGTGCTCCAGGCTCGCCTTTCATCTCGGCAGTAACCTGTGGACTTTGAAACTCAGGGCGATGGAATTGCAGCTTTGTCAGTACACTACTAATTAGAAAATTCCTGACCTGGAGCAAGATGTTTTAATTATGTGTTGTGTCAACGAGTTTGCAGATTTAATCCACCGTTGATACACACTCGGTTGTGCGTGTGTGTGTGTGTGTGTGTGTGTGTGTGTGTGTGTGTGTGTGTGTGTGTGCATTGTGGTAGCTCATGTGGAACAACGAGGGGGCGGGGGGGTTGGCTTTCTGCGACGTCTTCCTCCATGCGCCACCTTTGTCAAACGCCATCACACGCTCAAGTGGCCCCCCGCTAAGACGAGGAGCTAATGTGCTAGCTCGCGAAAAAGCTGGTCCGCTTCGCCGTGCTTCCCTTGTGAGGCTCGGCAATGTGACAGCGCTGTGCCGGGCGTGAGCTCTCTGTAGCAGTGAGTCAGTGCCAGGCAAGGCAGGAAGGGGTTAAACAGAAATTGAGCGGGGGATGCTGGGGGGCAGCAGTGCTGCAGAACATAGCGGTGTTCGTGCGAAGGCAAGTCATTTCCCGAAACACTGCAGACACATGGCCTGCGGCGCTCCAAAACCTTTGGAGACCAAAATGGCTTGCAGGAGTTAGAAGTAATAAGGTGTTTTTTTTGCCTTCTCTCTCCTTGACTGAAACTCTGCACGGTTGCTATGCATCGCCATGGAGCTGTGCAGCCGTTTTTATGCTTTATTTGCTATTAACATGCTCGACCACTGACCCTTTTTCACTTACTCCTTACTTGGGGAGCAAATATGAGGAGTTTGTTATGGGAGTCACCTCTCTTAATGATTATTTCTTTTCTGCGGCTCCCATAATGACAAACTAGCAAACATGTTTCACTTAACTCCATTCCTGTTAGCTCCTGGCGTGAAGGGCACATAACTGATCTGTAAAGCCATGTTTCCGCCGCTTGTACGGCTTGGCTCTGTTCAGCACACATTCTTTGGTATTTCATTGCAAATGGTCCTTAAATATTTCACTTTTCAGTACGCTTTTGTTGGGATTCTGGTATTATGCATGGTTTTTGGGTGCAAAGGCTACTGAAATTATGATCCATGAAGCTGTTTTTCTACCGAGCAGTATGGTTTGGCTCAAATTGGTTGGCATTGTTCGGCTTTTCATCGTAAAAGGGCCTTAAATATTCCACTTTCACTGTCCTTTTGCTGGGGGTGCCAGTGTGGTACACAGTGTTCCCTTGTTTATCGTGGGATATAGGTTCCTAAAATAGCCCGCAATAAGTGAAATCCGCAAAGTAGCCGCCTTCATTTGTACCCCTCACAGTACACATTATCCACTTTTCACAGACAGACATGAACATTTTCTCACGTTTCTCTTGTTTAAACACTCAAAAAATTCAAGCCTTCATTTGAATTGTAATGTTCAACCTACAAGGTTGGACACAAGAAACTATTAAGTGACTCACATGTATTTCACTCCCCTTACGTCAACATTGTGGGTGCTGTCGGCGGATAAAACCTGCAAACTTGCAGCACCTCAGAGTCACACTGCTAGCGATCGCACATTTATGTAAGTTTGGCGAGCCCAACGCATTCTCTACTGCACAGGAAGGCACGGAGGAGATTGATTGACAATGGTCTACCATCCCTTAGCCAATCAGGGCGCAGAACACAAGGCACATTCGTACGCTGGAAACGAAAAAGCACAAAAAAAAGGTAAAAAAAACACTGTACTGGTTTTACATTTACATTTACATTTACATTTGCTGGTTTTGGTGTGAAGGGTACCAAGCAGTCCAGTTTACCTCTGATTGGTGAGCATTTTTCAGCTTTTCATTGCAAAGCATACTGAAATATTGTGTGTTGTTTTTGGTGTCAAGGGTGCCAAAATATATTGAAAATTTTTAGGGATTTCTATTATAAATTTGGTTCTGTTCGGTATGCTTTTTTTTTTTTTTTATTGTCAAGGGTCTCTAAGTATTCCACATTTCACTTGTTGTATGCCGTTTTTGGTATGTAGGGTACCAAAAAAAAAGATCCATCAGGTGTTTTTCACCAAATAGTACAGTTTGGCTCCGGTCCATACACATTTTTCGGGGGTTCCCAAAACATTTCACTTTTTAGTACTTTTTTGTTGGGGTGCTGGTGTTTTACACTGACTTTATTGAGAAGGGTCCCAAAAAAACGGATTCATAAAGCTGTGTTTCCACCGAGCAGTACAGTTCCGCTCTGTTCGGTAGGTATTTTTTACCTTTTCATTGGAAAGGGTCCCTAAATATTCAACTTTTCAGTTCCATTTTTGTGAGGGTGCCAGTATCATATGCTATTTTTGGTGCAAAGGCTACTGGAATAAGCTGTTTTTCCACCAAGCAATACAGTTTAGCGCTGATTGGGATGCATTTTTCAGCTTTTCATTGCCAAAGGTCCTTAAATATTCCACTTTTCAGCACCCTTTTGGCGTGAAGGGTGCCAAAATAAAGTTTATTAACTCGCAACCATGTTTCGCTTAGCTCCATTTGTGGACAAATGGGGAACCTGTCAGGCCAACAAAGGCCTTTTGTGCGTGAACATGAAGTGGGTTCTAGCCTGCGCTAATCAGCGGACTGAACCATTTCACTCTTTTCGCCTGGTTCTGTTAATCTTGGCTGCTGCCTGCTTTTCTTCAAAGAGGTGCTCGGGTTTATAATCTGGCTATGTGCATCTGTGAATGATTATTCTAATTCTTTATACATTTATTAGAGCTGAATAAACTCCACATCAAATACATCACTCGGGCAATGTCAGAGCGCCCGGGGCCAATCAGCCGACATCTGTTAACTCTTTCAAAATGGCCTCATCCAGCGTGTCTGTGGGCGTTTGGGGCGAGGGGGAGGCGAGAGCGGGGGTAGAGAAAGTCTCTGTTGCTGATTAATGGCGGCCGTAGGAGAGGCGTTTCAGGCCAAGTTAAGAGAGATGAAGGGGCGGAGGGCGGGAGGTAGGCGCGGGGCAAAGGGAGGGGGCGCTTGTTGTGCTGGGCACTGTAAACACTGCAAAGGGATGAGAAAGCGTTCCTCAGCTGAAATGCGGCGTGGAGGCGAACATGTGGGAACGCTTTTCTGCCTGGCGCTCAGTCGGTCTATCTGTTGGTGAGTCAGTCAGCTAGGCTTCATTTCCACCAAGTGGCACCCTTCAGTTCAGTTTGCTACTCAAATTGACCACATTCACTCTCCTTTCGTTGCGTTAGCACACTTGCCACTTAGCGCCACACCCACATTGTGTCATTAAAGAACCAGTTCTCAGTTTTGCTCAGTTGTGCAAACAAACACGACAGTTTTTCTGCATCATTTGCCATTTTTGGAGAGAATAACTGACCCGTAAAGCCTTGTTTCCACCAACCAGTGCAGTTTGCCTCTGTTTGTTATGTAGTTTGTCCCAGTTTCGCTGTGAAGGGTCACCTCACTTTGGGGCTGCCAGTATCTTAAATATGGCGTTTTTGGTGTGATGGGTACCAAACTAACCAAAAACTAAGCTGTGTTTCCACCAAACAGCACAGTCAGGTATGCATTTTTGTGGCATTTTCCCTGAAGGGCCACTAAATTTTCTCTTTTCAATTTTCTTTTTATTGGGGTACCGCCAGCCATTATTATGTTTTTGCCGTGAGGGTACCAAGTTAACCGATCCGTTCAGCCTCGTTTCCACCAAGCAGTACAGTTTGGCGTTTTCACTGTAACGATTACGTGGGTGCATTTTGTCAGTTGTGGTTGTGGTAGTATCCGGGTTAATATTGTCGTACCTTTACTTTGAACCTGACTTTGCGATGAACACGAGGTCCCTTTTGTGCCCGTTTCAGTGCTGTGTAACGAGACAATAGTGATGTTGCTGTTGTCGTTTCACGCTGCTTAGCGATAATGATGAAGTTGACAATACTACAACACATGTCGACATAAACATGTCACAAACACATCAATAGGCTGATGAGGAGAGCCAGCTCTGTCCTGGACGGTCCTCTGGACTCCGTGGAGGAAGTGGGGGAGAGAAGGATGTTGGCTAAGCTGACATCCATCATGGACAACACCTCTCACCCGCTACATGACACTGTGGGTTCCCTGGGCAGCTCCTTCAGCAGCAGACTGTTACACCCACGGTGTAAGAAGGAGAGGTTCCGCAGGTCCTTCATACTGACCGCTATCAGGCTCTACAACACCTGCACCACCTGAACCATGTTGTAGTCACTATGCATTCTTTACACTGTACTCTTTACTTACGTATCTTGTTTGCTGCTGTAACAAGTGAATTTCTCTGCTGTGGGATAAATAAAGTACAAATACAAATACAAATACAAACGGACCCATTTTTCAAAGAAATTACCCCTCTGGGTCTGTAATTTTATGTCAACAAACGCCAACACTTTTACTGTAATTTGACTTTTTGGTGGACCAGGGCTTGATGACTTGGTTGACTTAGTACTTGTACTTGTACTTGTATTGGTTTGTGTGGCCTCCTTTGTCTTTGTTGGCCGTGCCGTTCCAAAGCGTACCATGTCTCTTTTATGCAGTGTTTGTCCTTCTTGCCTCAAGCAGAAACATCAGAGTTGTATTTACATTTTTTCAAACCGCCATCAAAGTAATAACAACAATGTTGCATCATGAAGGGCTCATCTCGTCGTCAGCCAACATGGGGCTACAGTCTTTTCCCTTAAGCAGCAGTGCAGCGCAGTGTGTTTAGTTTGCAACACTCTCAGCCATCACCATGCAGCTACCTGAAGAAATGCGTGTGTGTGCGTGTGTGTTCTGCTGAGGCAGCAGGTTGTCTGGTGGGGGCCGAGCAGATCTTGCGCGCCTGGCAAAGCGGGCCATTAACCCACCGCCCTGAGGTGTGACCTGGGCCAAATCCAATATTGGCTCCAGCATCAAGGCCCCGGTGCCACTCAGGGTTCAAAGCCAAGAGATCATCAACACGCCTTTTCGCCCTCCTCCTCCTCAAATAATAAAAGAATCAATGTAAATTCCTCCAGACACCTACGAGCATCGCGGCCGATCCCGCTGCTCACTTTGGAGAATCAGAAGCGAAAGAGAGGAAACATGATCATAACGATGATGTAAATTGACCACAGTGGCCTCGAGGTTGATTACTGTAGTTAAAAGCTTACATTTTCAAGGCTTTAAAAATATATGACCACGATAGCAACCACCTGACAAGGGAGCATATTTGGTAAACTAGCTGGACATCTCGCAAGGAAGCTGTTATTTACGTCCATTTACATGCCCATGCCTCACGAGACAGCAGTACGGTCATGTGATCTCTCATAGCCAATCAGCAAAGAAACGTAATGGTAATCATGGTACAAATGTTATGATTAAATACAATGAAAGGAAACATATGTTCAACTGTTACTGTACTGTATACTGTATACTGTACAGTATACTGTACTGTATATGTATTCGTTTATTTTTTATTTTTATAACAAAATTATTTTGCAGTTAAAAATTATTTTGAAAACGTTACTGAAGTTGTGCAATATTTGACAGTAATTTTCCTCTTCCAATTATTATTACTTATTCATTAATAATATTCATGTATTCATTCATTCGTTTTCTATGCCGCTTAATCCTCATTAGGGTGGCGGGGGTATGCTGGAGCCTATCCCAGCTGACTTTGGGCGAGAGGCGGGGTACACCCTGGACCTGCCAGCCTTTTGCATAATTACTTAATAATGAATGAATTATGAAATACATTATTAAGCAATTATATTTAAATCATTATTACAGAAAAATAATTATTTTCATTATTATTTTCAATATAATAATTATAATTATATCTCGTTATAATAATGTATGTGTATTTTTTATGGAAAAAGCTTAATATTGTACGGAGTGTATTTCACTATAAATATAAAAAGTTCCTCAGGGTACTGTTTTAAAGCCCTGTTTTCTTTGATCAAATTTCCATTCTGTCTTTTTTTTTTGTGGTTTACTACTGAGTGATCCAGTTTTTTCCCATCCAAGTTTAATTTCTATGTCACTTTTAAAACAAAGCATTTCGGGAGTGCTTTCCAACAAGAAAACACACTCATTTAAGTGTAGCTGAAAGCACAAGTAGATGAATAAAAATACAAAACCATTTCAAATAAGGTATTCAAAATGTCATTCATAAATAATAAAAGCAAAATACAAAAAAAGGGACTAAAAATGGAGAGGTGTCTTAACTTTAAAAAGCCAATAGAAAACAAATGTGTTCTTAACGAGATTAAAGTTTCCAGCGATGTAGCAGGAAGTGGATGACATTTATTAGATATGGTGTATAGAGCTGCAACAATGAATCGATTAATCGATGGTTAATCGATTACCCAATTAATCGACAGCTATTTTGGTAATCGATTAATTGTTTTTTTTATTTAAATATGTAAATATCTTCTCATTTCAGCCTCTTAAATGTGAATATTTTTTCATTTCTTTAGTCATCCATGAAAGCAGACCTATTCTCTTTGTGTTTTAGCCAAAACAAGATATTCACACATATCAACTTCGACTTTGGAAAACAATGAAGGGCATTTTTGCCTCTTCTGATATGTTGCGGACCCGACCACTAACTTTGCTTCATATTCATTTGGTCCATTTTTGGCCTAACCCATTAGTCCATTCATTGAAGCAACAAGCTTCTTATCAGTCGACTGAGAAAATGATCACGATTGTATTTTTGTGTACATTCATTGTTTTACTGAAGCTATTTTGACAAACATTTTGATGTTTGATTACTTAACATTATTTTCACAGAATATTCAAGCGGCAACCTGGTGATGGTGCACTTATTGTTCAACTCGAAAGTTCAAATCTTCTATTTCTGAAGAAAGAGGCAGAAATTAAAAATGCGGTTTTGTTAAAAAAAAAAAGTCAGATTCATCGATCAATTGAAAAAATCATCGACCCATTAATCTGTTATTAGAATAATCGTTAGTTGCAGCCCTATTAGTGTATATTATGAAAGATAAAATGTAAAAGTGATGCGCAAATAACAGTTTTTTGTTCATTTGTACGTTTCAAATTGAGCTCCAGTGTGTTTATTTAACATGTTGTGTAAGCTAAAGCTAATGTTTGTGTGTACGTGTGTGTGCGTGTGTGTGCTACACAAACGCAGGTGGAATTAAGGCAAACATTTAAGGACAAATGACAAGCTTGAAGACAAAAAAAAAGCCCATAAAAACATGAAAGTCTTGCATCCGCTTCAGAGCACCGCCTCCCCCACTCCTCCTGTGGGTTCCTGTTTCTGCACTGGAAACAAGTCAAATGTCTAAAGAGATGTATCGAAGTATTGTGGCGCGTTCCGTTAGGACGGATATGTCATGTGACATGACGCCTGCGAGCATCCGTCACAGATAAAATGACAGATGCTGTTTTTTTGCCTCGTGGATCTTCGTGGGCCGAGGCTGATTTGGAAACTTCTCTTTACTTTTTCCATTTCACCCGCCGTGACATTTGTTTGTATTTTATGTTGCAATTAGGCGCTGGCTAACACTCGACCGTCCCACGGTGTTATGTTCTGGGCCTACTGGGAGAGCGAGGAAGGGGCCGAACTTGTCTTTTAGTGACGGATGTCCTTGATTTTTGTCCACATGAAGAACAAGAGTCGTGATTTTTCTGTACAAGCGCTGACCTTTCCGTCTGCGTTTGCGTCACTTGAGGCTCCCGCTGTCGCCGCGGGAAGTACATACACCTCGCCACGCACACTCACTGGCGTTCCCCCTCGTCCGGGTTCGCCGCCCGCCGTGGCGACTTCCCCCCCTGCGGCTCATCTTTGTCCATCCGTCCAGGTGGACGCATGGCTTTGATTGGCAGACGGGGCGGCGGACGCTGTCAACGGGCTTCTTGTGATTGGCGGTAATTGCCGTGGTGGCCGTGGGGGGGCTCATCTTTCACATACGGTCAGCTGTGATTGACCCCATTAGACCCAAAATGAGGATCGAGTCGGGGACCGCCATCAAGCACATCACCACCTTTGGCAATTAGCATCTAATCGTCCATCAGTAACTGTCCGTTTGTCTAATGGTTACGCCTGTCAGATAACAAATTGTGCTGGTCAATAATTGTGCTACAAATCATCGTCAATAATCGATTTTATCAACATTTTTTTTAGTCCATTTTTTCATTATTTGTCATGAGTGGTGTAATTCACATTTGAACCACTAGATGGTACTCAATTATAGTGTACGGTGTACCTGTGTGAGACATTAGCTTGACACAGATGTTGCCTGTTTTTGCAATGTAGCCAGCGACACGGTCTGTGAGCGCGCACCATTTTGCACTGTTTTGTTTATATTTCCGGACCAAACGCCTCAGTAAGCTTTAACAGTCAGGACGAAGACTCCACTGCCCGAGGCACCTCCATCTGACAACCGACACTGTCCGTATCGGTTGTCGGTGTTCATGCGCTCAGCTTGTTCATTCTGTTTAAACCCGAAATATTCTCACACTGAGGCTGTCGGCTGAGACATTCGCCTCAGAAACCATGGCTTCTGTGCCTTCTTCATGTTAGCGTATGCTACCTCACAAAGCTAACTGCTAAACCCTTTGTATCCACTCAGTAGTAGCCCCGCCTCCACAAAGAGGCTGAATGAGATGAGGGCCCACTCTCTTCGTTCATTCCACTATAGAACCAACGTGCACAGACAGATGCAGAGTGAACCCTCTCGTCATCCAGCCTGTGTGGCACAGAGAGACCAGCAGATGGAACAAACGCATTTGTATTTGTATTTGTATTTGTATTTGTATTTGTATTTGTACTTTATTTATCCCACAGCAAGGAAATTTAAGTGCATGCATGCACGTGTCCATTTATCCAGGGCGTCATAATTATCGACCTGTTTTTTTTTTAGCGTTCCATTAATTGATTTAATCGATTTATCGATTATCGTGACAGGCCTACAAATGGTGCTAGAGCTGTGAGGATAAATGTATTACACGTATGCTAGCATGTCCTCCTAAGCATTTTTGCCACAATCCATAGGGGGCGCCACTAACGTCATTTCCATGCAGTGACTGCACGTTGGTGCGAACTTGGGTCTCGCTTTCCCAAGTAAACGACGATGCGTGTGTTTCTTGTAAATTCATAGCCGTCATATGTTAGCACTTAGCCTGAGCTGTTTACACCATGGTGCAATCAGGGTAATTGTCAGAAACGTTGGTCCAGTAGGCGCCCCCCCCCCCCCCCCCCCCCCCCCCCCCCCCCCCCCAACCCCTGCACACACATGCTTTTCCAAACACATCACTGGATCGGTGCCGCCTTCATTCTTTGCAAACAGCCATGGTTTGTGCTTCAGAATGAGACATGGTCTCAGATGTTATCACGAGCACTGTGGCTGCTTATGGCCTTTAGAACCTCGCTAAAATGTTCAAAAACAAACATTTACTCACCAAGGAAACCACCCCAAAGACAACATGGCCGACGGAAAGTACAAGTCTTGCTAACCCAAACAAAGAGCCACCGTGTTTAGTCTAGTTGGAGTTCCAAAGGGTTTCCGCCGTCGTGGTTATCCTTACTTTGCATCTGATGTCAGTACAAGACTCTTACATGCCTTCAGACTTTTACTCACCACATGGTGGCCGTGAGTGAAGTATGAAGTCATGAATGACAGAAGAACTCTAAATGACAGGAGTGCTCTGCTGTTTTTAGGAATTGTCTGCAAAAACACTAGTCAAAGATCCTCTTTATGACAGAAGCGCTCTGCTGTTTTTTTTTACAGGCAAAGCGCTAGTCAAAGATTCTCTGCAAAAACGCTAGTCAAAGATCTTTTATATGACAGGAGTGCTCTGCTGTTAAATGACATACTGCAAAACACCCCCCCCCCCCCCAAAAAAAAAAAAGTGTTCTGCTGTTTTAGGGATCTGCTGCAGAAACACTAGTCAAAGATCCTCTATATGACAGAAGTGATCTGCTGTTTTTAGGGATCTGCTGTAAAAACACCAAAGTTTTTTGTTTTTAAGCACCTAGAGTCAAAATGCTAGTCAAAGATCTTCTATATGACAGGAGGACTTTGCTGTTTTTAAGGACCTACTGCAAAAAAAAAACACTAATCAAAGAACCTCTATGACAGGAGCACTCTGCTGTTCTTAGGAATCCGCTGCCTCTTTTTTTTAACAGAAGTGCTCTGCTGTTTTAAGCACCTACAGCCAAAATGCTATTCAAAGATCTTCTATATGACAGAAGGACTAACAACGTTAATCAAAGATCCTCTATGTGACAGAAATGCTTTGCTGCTTTTAGGAATCTGCTGCAAGAACGTTAGTCAAACATCTAGTATATATGACAGAAGCGATCTGCTGTTTTTAAGCACCTGTGGCAAAAGCGCTCGTCAAAGATCCTCTGGAAAAACGCTAGTCAAAGATCTTCTGCATGAGAGGCGCGTTCTGCCGTTCTGCAGCCAAAATGCGAGTCAGAGATCTTTTATATGACTGGAGGACTGCTGTTTTTAAGGACCTACTAATCAATCACAAGCACTCTGCTGTTTTTAGGAATCTGCTGCAAAAAGCCGAGTCAAAGATTCTGTTTTTGACAGGAGGGCCCTGCTGTTTTTAACGAATACTGTAAAAACGCTAATGAAAGATGGTCTACATAACAGGCTTGCACTGCTGTTTTTAAGGATCGTCTATATTCACCTTTAAAGATGAAAGCCTTGGTCACCTGACCTCAACCCCGCTGAGATGTTTTGTGTTTTGTTCTCCTCAGGTTTCGGCGGGCTCTCCGGCAGGCTCCTCGGCCACGCCCACCTCGTCGTCGCGCCAGTACGCCCGTCAGCGCATCACTCGCGTCAACCTCAGGGACATAATCTTCTTCATGGAGCAGGAGAGAGAGACCGCCCACTCGCTGCTCCTCTACCGTGCCCTCCTCAAGTAGCGTCATCCTCCTCCTCCTCCTCCTCGTCCTCCAGCCAGGTGCCTTCAGATCAGGTCTCAGCTTTGTGTTTCCATACGTTAGCTCGTGGTGACGTCCCGTCTAGCTTTTCTGAGCGCTAAAAAGGAGTTTTTAAAAAAAACAGATTGTTGTCGTTGATGTGTTAGCTTCATGTTTTGTAGTAAAGGTTGAGCTTGAGGGCGGCCAGCGTCTTTTGAACGCCTCAAGCGTCTCAACATCTTCATCATCAAGGCTGTCAGGGCCTCCACGTGCTATTTATTCAGCTTCGTCTTCATCAGCGACAAACTGCTACGACCTTCCCCTGGTGTAAATAGTTGGCTTCCAGGCACTGGCAGCGTCAAGACGGACGAAGAACAGCGTTTCTTTCTGCCAAGCAACGTTACCACCGCACTGAAAAGAAAAGACAAATAAAAACCGGATAAAAGTCACAAAGCTACCAGACAAAAGAGAAAGAAAACACTCTTGTTGAAATTAGGAAACTTTTTTTTCTCCGAAAAATATTCACATTTTTTATTGATACTATTTCCCTAAAAAAATGTGGCTCTATTGTTGAAAACTGTTCTTTTTTTCATACTTTTATCTGAAAAAATCTTTTTATTTTTATGCACCATTCCTTCCTCCACATTTTTCACTTCCTGAAAAAAATCTGGGAATTTTTTTGAATACAAAAAAAACATGATTTTATTCACGTGCACGTGACTTTACAACGACCTTCTTTTTTTGTTGTAAAAATGCTACTTTTTTCCACCGTAGGGTGGCTGGGCTCCCGCTTAGTCAGGATGCCTCCCGGACGCCTCCCTGGGGAGGTGTTCAGGGCACGTCCCACCGGTAGGAGGCCTCGAGGAAGACCCAGGACACGTTGGAGAGACTACGTCTCTCAACTGGCCTGGGAACGCCTCGGGGTCCGCCGGGAGGAGCTGGATGGAGTGGCCGGGGTGGGGGAAGTCTGGACTTCCCTGCTGAGGCTGCTGCCCCCCTGATAAGCCGAAGAAGATGGATGGATGCTACTTTTTTTTGTTGCCTAAATTAAAAAAAAATGTTTTTATTAACACGAATGACTACTTTTCCTAGAAAAATATTATATTTATTTATTTGTGCAAGAATATGATTTAAAAAAAAACACTTTTTTCTTAAAAATTCACAAATATTTCAGGGAAAAAAATAAGTTAAAAATAAGTCCACAAAAAAAGTACAACAAAATTATGAATTATTTATTCACATCTTTTTTTTTCTTTTTCTCAAAAGAAAATTCTACTTCTTTTTCATACACACAGGCTTGTGTGACTTTTCTTAAAAAAAAAAAATATATATATATATATATATATATATATATATATATATATATATATATATATATAGAAATATTAGCTTGCTAATTATATTTTTTTCCTCAGAAAATCTTCTGATTTTAATTGTAAAAAAAAAATGGCTTATAATAAAGCTTTCTTGAAAACAATATGACTTTTTTCACAAGATTTTTTTTTTTAAACAAAAAAAGATTTTATTTACATATCTTAAAAAATTTAATTTTTTCTTGAAACAACTTTTTTTCTGGAAAAAAAAGTTTTCCATGAAAAAAAACAACATAAATAATGGGTAAAAATTCGACTTTATTCTTGTAGGGTTACAATTTAAAATATATATATATATATACATATATGTATATATATATTAAATGTTATCATAAATTACCTTTTCCCTTCAGAAAAAAAATTGTATTCTGTTTGTAAATGTTAAAAATGACTTCTTTTTTTTTAACAAAAAATATAAAACTTCATCTTTCTTGAAAATGTTCATGTTCAATGACAAAAATAAAAAAAATTCTAAAAAAAAAGGCTTAATTCTAATAAGATGACAATTTTTTTGCAAAAAGAAAATGATCTTATTCCATAAAATTTTGCTTAATTTCCCAACTTGATTGTCGTAGTCTAATCCTGATTTTTTTCTTTTCGGTGTGGTCCTAATCTGTCTTGGAGCGGTTTCACCTTACAGTCTTGTTTACCAGCCGTTTTCGTCATGATTTCTATCAAGCCGGTTGCAGCTCATGTTGTTTGACGAAGAAGAAGAGGAAAAGCTGTTAAAGGAAAAGTCCGCTCTTCGGGCACATTAGTAGAACGACAAAAGCCCAAAGCTTATTGTTACGCGTCACTGACACCTTGTTAACTTTATTTTTTTTAAATAAAAATAAGAACACTAAATGATTCATGTATAATGTGATAATCTAGTTTTATTGCTAGTGATGATTTTAATGTGATATTTGGGCCTATGCAGCTTTTATTGTTGTCACATTTGGATGAATTTCAACATGACTGACATTTCAATCCATTGTGGTGCTCTGTGAACTTTGACGGCACTTTTACTTCATTTTTATTGATTTTTTTAAACATTTTTTTTACTAAATCCCTTTTATACCTGACAACTTAAGTAGTCGGTTTAATATTTCTTTAAAAAAAATGAAGCAGTATTGACACTTCTACCCCTGAAAGTCACACATGGTAATATATTTTCATTTTTTTGTGCTTTTTTTATTGGCTTTTATGCACATTTTCCTTAAAAACATGTTTTTGGGCAAGCACAGCACCATCATGTATCTTCACAGATTTTTGATCAGCCACATTTTTAGCACTGCAGCTTTTTAGCCAAACGGTTGGCTAAAAAAAAACACACAAAAAAACGGGATAAATAAATCACCTTTGACTGTAAGGACATTTTGTAAATACTGTTTACAGACTGACTATGTGTTTATTAGAACCACCTTATTTTTGGTATAAAAAGCAAACAAACAACTCTTGTACATATCTTGGAATTTTCCTGTTTGTGTGAAACAAAAAAACAAACAATACTGATGTATTTGTACCTATTTTGTAAAGGAATAAATAAGCTGTTTACTAAACTGACCGTATGCTGACTCGTGTCCATTTCTTGGCATCATGTCCGTGAACGGCATACTAGATAGACGTCATGTCCACAAAATGTCATACGAGACTTGTGGGACTCCTGAAGCGTCCAACTGGTACCGGCCAGCTTCGGCGGTGGTCGAGGCAAAGACCCGAGTGTGGTAGGAGTTCGATGAGGCCGAGGAGCGCCATCCTCGGTCGTACTCGAAGAGGTTCTGGCAGACCATTCCACACCTCAGAAAGGGGAAGCAGCGCCCAGTCAACACTCTTTACGGCGAGGACTGAGGCCTCGACTGAGGATGTGGTCGGGCCGTGCAAGGAAGACTCTGAGGCCCTTTTTAGTCCCACTGTGTGACGAAGTATTATTGTATTGTATTTGTATTTGTACTTTATTTATCCCACAGCGGGGAAATTCACTTGTTACAGCAGCAAGCAAGATACGCAAGTAAAGAGTACAGTGTAAAGGATGCATAGTGACTACAACATGGTTCAGGTGGTGCAGGTGTTGTAGAGCCTGACAGCGGTCGGTATGAAGGACCTGCGGAACCTCTCCTTCTTACACCGTGGGTGTAACAGTCTGCTGCTGAAGGAGCTGCCCAGGGAAACAACAGTGTCATGTAGCGGGTGAGAGGTGTTGTCCATGATGGATGTCAGCTTAGCCAACATCCTTCTCTCCCCCACTTCCTCCACGGAGTCCAGAGGACCGTCCAGGACAGAGCTCGCTCTCCTGATCAGCCTATTGATCCTTAGGGCCATAGTGAAGAAAAAAACATTACAGTAAAAAATACATTTGCGAGAAATAAAGTCACAAATTTACGAGAAAAAGTCGTCAATTTATGAGAATAAAGTTGTGAATTTACAAGAAAAAAAGTTCTAATATTAAGAGAATAAATTTGAAAATTTACGAGAAAAAAAGTCACAAGTTTATAAGAAAAAGTCATCAATTTATGAGAATAAAATTGTAAATTTACAAGAAAAAAAGTTGTAATATTACGAGAATAAAGTGGTAAATTTACGAGAAAAAAAAGTCACAAATTTACAAGAAAAAGTCGTGAATTTATGAGAATAAAGTTGTGAATTTATAAGAAAAAAAGTTGTAATATTATGAGAATAAAGTTGTAAATTTATGGAAAAAAAAGTCTTACGTTTACAACAAAAAAAGTCACAAATTTATGAGAAAAAGTCGTCAATTTATGAGAATAAAGTCATAAACTTACAAGAAAAAAAGTAATATTACGAGAATAAAGTTGTAAATTTACGAGAAAAAGTCGTCAATTTATGAGAATAAAGTTGTGAATTTACAAGAAAAAAAGTTGTAATATTAAGAAAATAAATTTGAAAATTTACAAGAAAAAAAGTCACAAATTTATAAGAAAAAGTCATCAATTTATGAGAATAAAGTGGTAAATTTACCAGAAAAAAAAGTCACAAATTTACAAGAAAAAGTCGTGAATTTATGAGAATAAAGTTGTGAATTTACAAGAAAAAAGTTGTAATATTATGAGAATAAAGTTGTAAATTTATGGAAAAAAAAGTCCTACGTTTACAACAAAAAAAGTCACAAATTTATGAGAATAAAGTCATAAACTTACAAGAAAAAAAGTAATATTACGAGAATAAAGTTGTAAATTTACGAGAAAAAGTCGTCAATTTATGAGAATAAAGTTGTGAATTTACAAGAAAAAAAGTTGTAATATTACGAGAATAAAGTGGTAAATTTACGAGAAAAAAAGTCACAAATTTATAAGAAAAAGTCATCAATTTATGAGAATAAAGTTGTAAATTTACAAGAAAAAAAGTTGTAATATTACGAGAATAATGTGGTAAATTTACCAGAAAAAAAGTCACAAATTTACAAGAAAAAGTCGTGAATTTATGAGAATAAAGTTGTGAATTTACAAGAAAAAAAGTTGTAATATTATGAGAATAAAGTTGTAAATTTATGGAAAAAAAAGTCCTATGTTTACAACAAAAAAAAGTCACAAATTTATGAGAAAAAGTCGTCAATTTATGAGAATAAAGTCATAAACTTACAAGGAAAAAAGTAATATTACGAGAATAAAGTTGTAAATTTACGAGAAAAAGTCGGCAATTTATGAGAATAAAGTTGTGAATTTACAAGAAAAAAAGTTGTATTATTACGAGAATAAAGTTGTAAATTTACGAGAAAAAAGTCTTACATATACGAGAAAAAAAGTTGTAAATTTACGAGAAAAAGTCATCAATTTATGACAATAAAGTTGTAAATTTACAAGAAAAAAGGCGTAAATTTACGAGAAAAAAAGTCGTAAATTTATTGCTTTGGGGAAAAAAAGTGTATTGTTTGATGACTTTGCTTCGCGTCCTGAACTCCACTACAGAAATCAGTGTTTTCTACACTTTTGCTTCTTAAACTATTATTTCATGATGAAATGGAAAACGTTGCTGAAACCTTTTTAATATGTTGCCTTGTCTTCGACTGCATTGTCTTTTACATCATCATTTTCGGTTCTTGTATTTCAGTAATGTTTGATAGCAAATGCTAACTGGATGTAATACATGAACTGTACCTCCTAATGAACGCTACCGAGCTATTTTGACTGACATATTACAAGTACTCAGGTTATGTACACAACTACTGAGGAATTATGTGTCACTATCTCTATCGCTGCGCTCCTGGGGTCATTTTGGTCGGCCGGCTACTCCTGGGAAGGTTCACCACTGTTTCATGTTTTTGCCATTTGTGGATAATGGCTCTCGCTGTGGTGCGCTGGAGTCCCAAAGGTTTAGAAATGACTTTATAACCTTTTCCAGACTGATAGATCTCAATTAATCTCAGTTAAATTATGTTTTAACGGGGGGGGGGGGGGGGGGGGGGGGGGGGGGGGGGGGGGGGGGGGGCAATCACTTTTTCACACAGGGCCATGTAGGTTTGCATTTTTTTTCTCCCTTAATAATAAAAAGTTTCATTTAAAAACTGCATTTTGTGTTCAATTGTGTTGTCATTGACTAATCTTTACATTTGTTTGATGATCTGAAACGTTTAAGCGTGACGAACATGCAAAACAATAAGAAATTATGTCTCAGCTCGCGTGGGAACGCCTCGTTGTTTTGCTATTCATATCTTGGTTTTGTTTTTTTACATGATGAACGTACGCTAGTACAACCTTTTTTTCCCAGCAAAATCAACCCTTCATCGAGCTTCATTTCCATTTCCAAGGCAGCACACAGACGCCGACCGAAGAAGAAAAAAGACAAAAAGTCCCTGTAGGTTTGTGCCGCTAATTAAGCTGTAGCATTTTTGCAAAGACCAAAACGTTTAACTCAGTGCAAAATATTGGCGTTTAGGAGAGGATTGTTTTCACCATCTTGGCCGCCTTGTTAGTCCTGAATGGAGAAAAACAGCCTGCTTTTTATGTACGTTGGAACTTCTCGTCGTTGACAGATTGCGAGTGCTGAAGTGCTGAAGATGCTTTTGTGCAGGAGCAGTTGTGACGTCGCCCACTACTGGCCTGGCATGAACATTACAGCACTTTATGTCTTTTTTATGTCTTTTTTTGCAGGTCTGTGTAACTTATGTCTTTTTTTGCAGGTCTGTGTAACTGTTTTGGTAACTTCGACCACTTGCAAGGGAAACTTTTCATGCATTTAAAAACAATAAAAATATCATCCTAACGAGGATGTCCAAAATGTTTTACAATTCTTCATGGGTAAATAATAAATAATAAATAAGTTTAATTAGTAACAGAATTACTCCTTCATAGATGTAATTAGTTACCAGGGAAAGTAAGCATTGCATAAGTTTTTGGAAAAACCTTCAAATAAAAAGAAAAAGTGTACTGTACATGACATGACGTTTTCAGTTTTTAAAATATGACTATTTTCAAACAAGTTTAATATTAACAAAAAAGCATTTTTTCCAGACACCAGTGGTAATAAAAATAATAAAAATGAAAAATATTATTAGTAATTCATAATTGTTATTATTTTTTTAATTAATATACTGTATGTATGCATATATTTTAATACGAAAAAAATTCTAAGGAAAAAAAAATGTTATCTGATATGTGCTTCGTACGATGGCGTATTAGAGTCACATATAAGACCTTTGGCCTTGGTCAAAGGTAATATTATTACTTTTTTTCTCGTCAGTTTACAACTTATTCTTGTAAATGTATTACTTTTTTTCTCGTAACGTTACGACTTTTGTCTCGTACATTAACGACTTTATTCTCGTAAACTTGCGACTTTATTTTCAAAATGTCAGATTATTTTAATACTCCGTTGTAACAGGCATTGCCTGAGACAGCTATGAAAAATAATAAATGTACGGGAAAAAACTTGGAATATGACAAGAATAAAGTCCTAAATTTGCCTTCTTTTGAAAAAAGTAGTTGTAAATTTACGAGAAATTATTTTAAAAAAAATGTCTCGTATATTTGCAACTTTGTTCTCATAAATTTACAACTTTATTCCCGAAATTTCAGATTATTTTAATATTCTGTCGTACAGGCGTTGCCTGGAACCGCTATGAAAATTTACGAAAAAAAAACAAAAAAAAATTGAAAATTTACGATGAAAAAAAAACAAATTTACAACTTTTTTTCTCATAAATTTACGACTTAATCTCGTAAATATACAACTTTTTTCTCGTAACATAATGACCTCTTTCTCGAAATTTACAACTTCTTTCTCGTAAATTTACAACTTTATTCTCGTAATATCACGAGTTTTTTCTCGTACATTTACAACTTTATTCTCGTAAAATTACAACTTTATTCTCAAAATCTCCGATTATTTGAATATCCCGTCGTAACAGGCATTACCTGAGACAGCTATGAAAAGGAGGGACTTATGTGACCTTTGGCCGTGGGCAAAAATAACATGACTATTTTTCTCATAAATGTACAGCTTTATTTTTGTACATTTACGTTCTTTATCTCAACATCTCCAATTTTTTTGTGGCCCCAATACTGCGTTGTAAATGAGCGTATTTGTACTAATATGATGACTTCTTCTCTTGGAAATTAACAGCTTTTTTTCTCGTAAATTTCAGACTTTATTCTTGTAAATTTTCTCGTAAATTTACGATTTACGACTTTATTCTCGACAGCTCAGATTTTTTTTCCAATGTGGCCCCAATACTGCGTTGTAAAAGAGCGTACTTGTACTGATCTTTGTGACGGAACAGGAGGAAGGAATGAGACAAAGCCAAGTGACGTCCAGTACATCCTTTTATTATCGCAAATATGCAAGAAAACTCACTGCAAATGAACACATGCCCTTTAGAATACCACAGTCTAATTGTTCTTAAACACTTTAAATAATATACATTATTATTATTATTATTATTATTATTATAATACCTTTGAAAACGCTTAAATCCGTATGTACAACAATGGCATTATTTTTTCAGGGGGGTGGGGGGGGGTTATTTGAAAAACCAGTCCGCTGTACAAGTGAGCGTCCGCTGGGTGGCGCAGTTTGAGAAAACTGTCCGGTACGTCATCAGAGGGTGCGTTATTGCCGCCTCGGGGAATAAGTAACACCCAGCTGGTCATGAAAACCGTAGAGAAAAATGTTGTATTTGATGTTTGTTTTTTTTAAGTAAATTCTGGGAAAAGTCATTCCAGAGTCGTTGCGGTGCGTCTTTAGTCCACAAAGCACCAGCAGGGGGTGCTAGCCGAGGTTCTCCACTGGCCCGGGTTGAGTATTCCCTTTGAGGAGGCTTGCGCCCCCCCATGGAGGAGAGCCGTACTGCTCTGCTCTGATCCTACTTTATAGATTTATTTATTTTTTCTTAGTTTTGGCAACGCAACAAACAGCATGTGTAAGTGACGCACACACAAATCGCCATGTCTGATGCAAAAAAAAAGACCTTAATCGTGAGTCCCCCCCCACATCGCCACCCCTCCCCTTCCCACATGATCCCACAAAGTTTGTTGCGGCTGTAGTCGACTCAGAAGGAACAAAGAACTCTACAGCCAGCACGCATTTACGATGCTCGTCTTCTTCTTCTTCTTTTTTTGAACACTAAGAAAGAAAACATCTTTGTACAATCAGGAAATATGCACCATGTCAGCCGCGGGACATTCACCCTTTTTCTTTCAAGGTGTGAGGCCTCGTCCACACACACAAAGGTAGTTTTCTAAAACGACATTTTTATTTGGATGTTCTTAAAAAACAACCCAAAAAATTGACATCCACATTTTTTTGTTGACTTTTCCCTCATTTTCTTCAGTTCCATGTTGTTGTTGTGCCTTTTTCCAGAAGTGGCTTTCTTCCATCTTCTGATTGGATAAAACCTTTTTTTTTTTCCATAAAAAAAACCTAAAAATGAAATGTTAATTTTACAAAAGAAAATGGTATATTCATTCTTTCATTTTTAAATATACATTTTCCATCATAGTAATAGTTTGATTGGACACGTTGGAATCGTCCTCATATGTTGTTTTATTTTCATCCAAATTTGAATACAGAATGTTTTCCTTACGGTTTTGTTCAAAAATAAATAAAAACATAAAAATGCTTTTTTTCGATGTCACTTCTAAATGAATTTACTGGACTAGTTTTAATCATTTTTATCTTAGTTTGTCTTTGTCACCATCAGTCTTTTTAAATGAGTTCTCATTTTCTCCAGTTTGCTTCGGTTGTCGCCGTCCTTTCCAAAAATGTCTTTCTTCCAATTAGCTACAACTTTTTTATCATTTTAACTCATAGTTTGTTTACACATAAAATGTCGAATTGTAACGAAAAAAAGAAATTCTTCTTTATTTGGTTTTGTCCCCATATATTTGTATTTTCATCAAAAAAGAAAAAAAAAGAAACACTGAGACACGTTTTAGACTGTGCCATTTTTTGCAGTTGATAAAATTAAAAAAAAAAAATTAAATTAAAAATTTTGTTTTAAATATACCAGTTTGTTTGGGATCACTTTTTATTTTGACATTATGACAAAATGTTAATTTCTGGGGGGGTTGTTGTTCGTAGTGATCCATGTTTTGGATGGTGGTCCTTTTCAAAAATATCAGTGCGTTTGTGGACGCAGCCGTGAGTGTTGTGAGGGAAGCGGGGCGGTGGGACATGATTAAGTGCAAAAACACCCCAAAGAAAACATTAGGAGGACATCTTTTGCCCAAGTGGAGACGTAGCGGTAAACTCCGCGTGCGTGTTTGGTCCTGGACTATTTTTGAACATTTGATCAAAAGTTGAGGCTGCTGAAAGATACGTTCGCAGGGCTAAAATGACGGAATGACACGTTTAAAAGGGAGATTGTCCCCTCTGTTGGAACAATGGGCCGCTCTGCGAGTCGGATGCGTTGCCAGCTCCTTGCTGCCAATAAACGCTCCTCTTCAAGACAAACAACACATCCTTCACGTGGGACAAAAGAAGATGAAAATAATCCCGTTAATGCTTAACTCTTTACAGCGTGGCGTGATCGGAACAAGAGAAGAAGAACACACTGATGATGGGCTGACATCATGAAGGGGTGGGTGTTATCATGTCCTCTTCGCTTCGTCTTTACAGGCGTCCCGAGTGGGCCAAAAGTAATCCTCAAAGGGATCTGCTGGGATGTGTGTTCATCCCAGATGTTTGGTCTTGTTTGCGTCTACATTCCCCTCAGAGGTGAGGGAGCCTCCGCTCCAGCGTACTACACGTGTTCTAAGTGAAGGTGTGGTCCACTTACAACAGGAAGATGGAGGAGGGGGTGTGTGCGGAATGCTCTAGAATCCTAGTCCAGGGGTTCTTGTTTTATCCTGATGGGCGTGTTGATGGACAGACTCCGTCGGTCCTCGCGACACAGCACGTACTCGCTGAACTGGGACGAGTCCACGCCGCCGCCGCATGACGCCGCCACGCTGAAGCCTTTCTGGAAGAGACGCTCCAGGACCTGGACGGACCGGGACAGGTACAAATGTTGGTGAGACGTCACACTGATAACTTCACACACGATTACCTTTACCAGCCTAACTCTAATCACCGGAGACACGGGTGTCTAAAGTGCGGCCCGGGGGCCATTTGAAGCCCACAGCTTGTTTTTATTGACCTGCAACACACTGTAAAAATAGAATTAAGCTAAAAAAAAAAAAAAAAAAATTGAAAAAAATTGAAAAAAATACAGCAAAAAGGCAAAAAGAAGCTGAAATGTTGATAGTAAGAACTAATAATACAACAAAGCTTTGTCTATGAATGTATAGTATGTGAGGGGTTCTAAATCCAGTTTACAAAATTAAAAAATGTCAACATGGCTCCCTGCATCCTTTCATTTTCTAACCCTAACCCTAACCCTAACCCTAACCCTAACCCTAACCCTAACCCTAACCCTAACCCTAACCCTAACCCTAGCCCAAACCCTAACCCTAACCCCTAACCCAAACCCTAACCCTAACCCTAACCCAAACCCTAACACTAACCCTAACCCCTAACCCTAAACCCTAACTCTAACCCTAACCCTAACACTAACCCTAACCCCTAACCCTAAACCCTAACCCTAACCCTAGCCCTAAACATGAACCCTTAACCAAAAACCTTAAATCTAACTTAACCAAAACCCCGGCACAAACCTTAACTCTAACCATAAGCAAAGCCCTACCTCTAACACCAATATAAACCCTATCCCAAGCACAAACCCTAACCAAAACCCAACTCTAATTTAAGACCCTAACCCTAAAAGAATAATCCCAACACAAACCCTGACCCGAACAAAAGCACTACCCTTAGCTCTAAAACCCAAAACCCTAACCCTCTAACCCCCAAATCTAAAACCCTAACATTAAAAGAATACAAACTCTTACCAAAACCCAACTTAAACTCAAAACCCTAAACCTAACCCTAAACCTAACCCTAACCAAACCAATAACCATAACACAAACCATAACCCTAACAAATACTGTCCCTTACCCTTACCAAAACCCTAAAGAAACCCATAACCCAAACTCCAACCTTAACTCTGCCATGCAGCCTAACCCAGAATAAACCCTACCTTCACCCAAACCCCGACAGAGAAGCAAAGCACGCGTTCGATGACGGTAATGAAGTCCTGCAGGTATTCATACTTCAGTCTGACTTTGTGACCTTTCTGGTGACCTTTACCTTTTGAAATAAGCCATCATTAGCAGCACACACGCCTCAGTCAGGTAGAAGTTCTTGTTTTTTTTTTAAAGATGGTCGTCCATAATCCCTCCTCCCATCAGCCTCAGCATCATTCCCAACATGAACCCTGTGTCATTAACGCACATCACCTCCCCCAACACCCCCGTGATGGAACGAGACCGGGGGGCTTGCCGACATCACACCACCGCTAATATTGATGATGCTCGCACCCCATTGGCTGGCGAAGCGAGGCCACGAGCTCAAAGGGTTGCAGAGAGTGTGAGCGAGGTGTGTTCATGAGCGCGGCGAGGAGGTGATTACTGGAGCTCCTAATTTGAGTAATGAGGCCGGGGTGAGAGGAGAAGCCAAGACCGCGAGGAAAGGAAAGGAGAGGAGAGAAGAGGACAGGAGAGGAGAGGAGAGGAGAGGAGAGGAGAGGAGAGGAGAGGAGAGGAGAGGAGAGGAGAGGAGAGGAGAGGAGAGGAGAGGAGAGGAGAGGGTCCACGTGTAGGGAATAAGGATGGGACCTTGCTGAGCGAGGAGACAAGAGCGGAGGACAACCTCCAGACTTCTAGTTTGATCCAACATAAAATATCCATTTCTCTGCTGCAATCCTTGTGGGATATTGTGTCTTCTTTTTGGAGGGGGAACTTGGAAATCCCCGTGCGAGGATTGCCATGTATTTACTTATTCCCCGTCCTCTTAACGCTGCATGGAAATATGGAAATGAAGACGCTCGCTGAGGGAGCCGTCTTCATGAGCCAGAGTTCTCACTTCCAAACTTATTTACACACACATGTACCGCCAAGGGTGACCTCTTTAATTACAGGGCCCCCACCCCCACCGGAGCACCAAAGTGGGGTGTTTACGTCTGCGGTTCAAAGGGTCACACCACCCAGAGGCTGGGTTCACCACATTTGCTAACCGAGCACACGATGGATCCCTCACACCGTTAATCTCCACAGTAGCGTGTTGGACGTGTGCTGTCCAAAATCCAGCCTTGATGCCGCGGAATTTACAGTTTAAAAGCGCTTTTAGTAAACCCTCCTGGGAACACGCCGTTTTGAGTGCCTGTAGCTTTAATGCTAATGAGCTGTGTTTGTCTCCAAGTGGTGCTATTGTGTACTTTATCCACTTTTTACGTCCCTCGGTTCATCCCAACACTCAGCAGCAAAAGGCACAAGGAGGCCACATTACTCGCTAGTTGCTGTACCGTTCTTTCAAACGGCTGCTCTGATCAGGATTATCGGCACAAAAAAGCCCCCGCTGCCATTGGCCCGTACAGGTGAGAAAGTCTCAGCACCTCCTTGAAGATACCGTACCACATTCATTGGCTAAGACATTTGCATAATGTCCCTCACCTTTGGGGACAGGCTTTCCGCTACATGCAATTGATTGTGGCGGTGCGCCACTCCAAAATAAAAGCTGCCATACCATGAAAATGAGTTAAAAAGTAATATATTGTATGAATATGCTACTGTATATAGCATATATACACTAGATACACATATAGATTATCATTAATCACATATTGACCACAATTAGTTTGAAAATGTCTCACTGCGCTTTATTTTGATAAGCATGCACCGGAATTGCCTGTCTGCCTTGCTTGCACTTGATCAGTGGCCAGATGCGCGACGTCTTGTGTTGTCTTTCACTTTGTTTCTTATTTTCAGGAGAATAAACAAGAGCCTGTAAAATGTGTAGCCACTTGTTAAATAAGTAATAAAAAAATAACTCATAAAAAAATAGCTATTTGTCATTTTTTTTAAAACTGCAGATGCAGCAGCGGCACGTCACAGCGGCAGAAGTCCGCCCTCCCGTGCAGCCCACCACCACAGCTTCAAAAAGTCCTATGGGCAACCCTGAGGGGCACGTATTACTACTAAAGCATCATTCAAAAGTCACTGTTGCATAAAAGGGCACCTTGAACATGACTTACAGTATAAAAGTATACTTGGATGTCAAAACAAACTTCCTGTCTTCTGCTTCCTGTTCCAAACTGAACGACAGCAGCACGTTTCCTTGTGTCTTCCCCTCCTCCTTCCTCCAGTTTCATCCCCCGGCCAGGCAGCAGCGGCGGCGGCGGGGGCGAGGACAAAGTCAGTAATTTGTGAGACAGAAGAGATGGCAGACAGCTGATGGTGAGGATGGCTAATTAAGAGACCTGCCCAAGCATCAAACAAGCAGCCCCCCCCAAAAAATCCATGACAGGCGAACGATTATGGAAATGATATTACATTGGCTTCTTTAATCATTGCATCACATTGCATTTCCCCCCCATCGCCACCCTTTCACACATGGGGGAACTCGCTTACGTTCGGCAAAGTGTTCGGCCGTGGAGGAGGAGGAGGAGGAGGACAGCCTGATCAATAAAGATTGTCTGGCTTTTATCGTGAATCCGTGACAACACTTGAGGATATTATTCCGCACACTTGCCACTGACTGGAGGACATCGAAGCTTTTTTTGCGGCGAATCGGCGCCACAGGAGGATTGACCGTGCAAGGACTGTTTGCAGAAAGGTTTTGATGTCCGCAAAACAAGTTGGTTGAAAAGCTCTAACGCGTCCTCATGCAGCGCCACCTACTGTTGACCCCTGACTCTTAGATCCGGTTCCAAATAAAGCTGCCAGCTTCATTGCTTCACTCGAATGGCCCGACAATATATTGAGTGGAACTTCTCAAATCTCAGAATTCAACAAAAGAGTCACAAAATATTAGGGGTGTCCTGATTCGATACTGATATTGGATATCAGACCAATATCAGCCAAAAAAGGAGTATCGGGATTATATCGGGCTGCATCTGAAATCTCCGATATTAGCACTTTGATACAAGCAGTTGATTCCAGACTCCACCCCAGAACGTCCATCCAGCAGCGGCCGGATAGATCCCACGTGATCACAACAACAGCGCACGCTGGGGCGTTTAGCAAGAAGTAGGAGTGATGTCGGCCATGTGTATTTTTCGTTAAAGTCCGAAAAAGACGTTGCAGCTGAGTGCAACGCTTGTCATGCACAAGTTTTCCCATGGTGGCACAGAACCGAGGACGTTTAATGCGACCAAACTCACCGCGCATGTGAGTAAGCGTTCCACGGGAAACTCCCACGGGACAACAAGAAGTCGTTAGCTAGAACAGAAAAGATGACCAGCTCCTGTCGGTGGTGAGTCAACTTGGTTTTAAACTAGGGCTGTTAAAAATAGCGCGTTAATAACGACGGTAATTCATTAATCGAATTAATTACGTAATTTTTTTTTGCGTAATTAATGCCGAAGCATCATGGCAAGCTACAGCTCTTTGTTATGGCGACAGATGGCGGAACAGTGTTGGTCCCCACAGAATCACAGAGTCTGACGCTCTTTTATGACTTCATTCTGCCCTGAACACGCCAACAGCAGTGCAATTCCAACACCACGTACAGTGTTTGCCCCCCTCCCCATTTCTTATTTTGATGTTTCAGAGCATTTGACGAAATGCCTTCCTCTGAAAGAGTGAAGAAGTCCCACACGATCCATGCCGTGTTTCTTTACAAGTGAGCTCAGGGGAAGTTAGGACAGGTCGTTTGCAGCACGTCACAGAAAAGGAGCGCTTGATTTCGCCACGCTAACCCACCTACAGCACAGGACGGGTAATCTCGCCTCATTGGAGGCATTTTTTTAATTGGTTATCAGAGCTATTTTTGTCATTTTTAATGTAAACATCAAAGTTAACATCTCTGCTCGCCTTCTCTTGATTTTTTCCTCCCCACCACCATCATCCCAAGCCATCCATACGATATTATCCCCTCACTGAGCTGTCACTCAACCTCAGGTCGCCGTGGGGACAAGGAGGCTGTACATCTACGCAAGTCCCGCTCCGCTAACCTCTCAGCATCCTATATTGCCAAGGCGAGAATCAAAGTGGGTGGAAAGCGAAGCATAATGTATAATTGATGGCCACCAGAGTGCGTGCACACGCACACACACACACAAGTTGACTGACACATGATGGCGTGGACAGACCCTATTTAAAGTATGTCTTTTAAGGTGACTGATACACGACTGTGGTAAGTAAGCATCACACATGAAAAAGCCTTAAAGCTGTGACTTCACAGAGACATCTTTGTTATGAATGACTACAGTGATTTCAAAAACACTCTGACAGTGTCATATTTTCTTCTTTTGAGATTATGCAGCACATTTCCGAGTAGCCGTAAGGCGAGAGCTTGATGTAAAGACACATGAATGAATGAATGAATGAATGACACAAACAGCCCTGTAGAGTCAGGTGACCACGCTGGCGGTGGTGGGAATGCACACCCTGCCCTCCAGCGGGCCTCCCAGTCTAAATACCTGCAAAGCGTAGGCGGGTCTGCACAAGGTGAGCACGTACAGTTTAGTCATAACACGAAAAAACGTACACGTTGTTTCATCTTCAACGTCTTTGGATTTCCAAATAGTTTTTCCCCATAAATCCACAATAGGAATGGAATAAATCCATTCCAGGTACCAAACCTTTCCCTACATCAACACTTCCCAAATAGTGTGGCAGGCGCCCCCAGGGGGGTGGGGGTCACAGTGTGTGTGTGTGTGGGCGGGGCTTTCAATATTAGTGCAAACCTGCAAACATGTGTACACTTCAGATAAATAAATAGATACAGATAAATAAATAGATATCAGTATCTCTGTGGTGTTTCAAATCGGGAGGTGGGGTGGCGGCGGCGCAAAAACATTTTTGTCAGAAAATAACTGAGAACCGCTGGGAGACATAAACCTTCAAATACTGTAGAGGTGACGTTTGAGGTTGCATTTTAACAAAGCTAATTGCCATCAACACAAAGACACAAAGACAATAAAACACAGCAAAAATCTTAATAGTTTTTTTAACATCATTACCATTTTCCCGGGGGCTATTTGCGGCCCACAGCTTGTTTTTTATTGGCCTGTGGCACATTATAGAAATGAAAAAATAAAAAATTAAAAAAAAACAGCAAAAATTTTAAGAATAGTAAAGAAATAGTAAAGAAATAGTAAGAAATGTAAAGAGAATAGGTTGAAATGTTTATACTAAATAATGAATAGTAAAACAAAGCTTTATCTTTAAATATATATAAGGTTTTTATAGCTTTTTTATAAAATTAAAAAAAATCATAAAACATCAAAGTGGCCCCCCACATCCTTGGACTTTCACTCGGTGGGAGAAGTTTTTGTAATCAAGGTAGTTGAATTATTGGAGGACTCGTTGCACCCCTAAACGTTGGCCCCATGACTACAGCCTCGCTTCGTGCTCTGCAGCAAAACAGAAGGCGTTCAAGGAGCTTCCCATGCTAATTCATGAGCGTGACGGCAGCAGACACGAAGGATAACAATTGTTATTGACTTTCAAAGTTCCTGTATTTTGCCAATATCATCTGAGTAGCAGAAACTGTGTGTGTATTTTTCAAACGCACATCCATAATCAATTAATGACTTCCACCAGGATGATGTCATCAATCAAGAAAAGATCAAATGTCATCCAATATTCTTTTAATCATCACTAATCCTCAATAATTTAACAATAACGACCACAGAATTTCCATTTCACCCACGACTAACACTTTCAAAATCCACACAGAATAGAAGATCCTTGCAAGGATGTCTGTGGGTTGAGGGAATGTGTCACTGCCCAAGAAAGCTAAATGCATTTTGGTTGAGGCTGTGACCACCACAAGTTCCACAAGTTCCACGCAGCCCGAGTCCAGTTTTCTTCATGGACCCGAAGCAGTACATGGCGACCATCTTTGAGTCACGTTGTAGCCTAGCACCACTGTGTGTGATTGAGTGTGTGTGTGTGTGTGTGTCCACAAGGCCAGATTGATGGACTTGTAGTGTGTGTAGTGTGACATGTCAGAGGGTGTTGCGACGGGTTGCGTTCCTCGACGCGGTGGCCGAGGGGAGGAGGCGGTGGGAGTACAAGGAGCTCCCTCACTGCCACTGTCACGGTGATGAAGGACGGATTGGCTGGGCTCTGATCTGAGTGCTTCATCACTGTGATGTATGGGGCTGGCGTGCCCACTGCGCCACCACCACCCTGCCCCCCTCTCTGTCTCTCTCTATGTGTGTTTGTAAGTCTGGCTAAATGTTTTCCCTCTGTTAAGCGCCTTTTTGCTGCTCTGTTTTTCCCTTCCACTGGAAAGACATCAGAGCGCAGGTGGTTTGTATTATTCCCTAAAAATTCCACTCATGACTGCATGGAGAATCACTTCATCCCGACTCTGTCAGGTCCCCAACAAGGGGGAAGACTAAACACAAGTAAATGAAAGACGTTTATGAGCAGCAACAGCAGTCAGTTCACTCACCGGACATTTCATTAGGTACACCCACACAATGCTTTGACTATTATTTTGCTAATCAATGTAGAGGGATAAATGCTCTTTGGGCTTTTAATGTTATAGCACTAAAATCTGTCATCTCCCTCACTTGTTCACTGAAGTTACAGATTTTCATGTCATCATAAACAAAAAACCTCCTTCCTTATGGACATGAGACTTGCTCCAAAAGAGATCAGCCCGCCCCACAACAGGCTTTGCTACACATCTGAAAAATCAATAAATCAGTCAGCTCCAAATGTGGGAACTTTAAGTCCCTTGTGATCATCTTGTTTTCTTCAGTGAATAGGCTAACCTACTGCAGTGAAACTTTGGCTAGCGTCTGCCCCGGTTAGTGTGTTTTTGCCTCGGTTTACGTGCATTTTATGGTTAGCGCACAACACGGCATGCGTCTTGTCGTGTTAATACGCTGTACGAGTCCAACGTCCTTAGCTTCTGAGAAAAAGAAGCTCGCTTGCTGAGTTCCAAAATAGCAACCGGATCTCAAAAATGTTGACACAAAACACAATTTTATAGTTTTACCTGCATAAAACACTTAGGAAATGCCTATAAATTACAAATGAAAGGGATACGTGAACATTTAAGGTTACTTTTACCTTAATTGAAGGCGTGATCTTGATGCAAGTGTTTCCAAACACTCGATGTGGCAGCAAGACCCAACACAGACCCCATCTTCCTGCCATGAGTTATTTCTTGAATTCAATTCAAGAGTGTTTCTCACCTTCTCTGTCAAAATGCTGGCACTTGAAACTTTCTGTAGCTCAATTTTGGGTTACTGAGGTGAGAAACACCATTGAATTCCAGAAATAACTGATGGCAAAACAGGAAGGTGGCGTCTCACTGCCACATCGCGTCTTTGGGAACACTCCCATCACACAAAAGGGGCTTACGAAGACACGGGAGCTTTCGAGCGCAGGTCACAGTTCTTATTATTTAAGTGATTCCCTGTGGCCAAAGCAAGAACATTATTCGTTCGTCCAGCCACATTTGACCTATCCGTGTCCGTACAGGAGTGCTAATCATTTTGACCATCTGACCAACGTAAAGACCGATCTGTATGGACAGTAAATGGATCACTTTTACCAAACAACAAGCAAGAGTTCAAAAAGGTTATCACATGCTGTTGTCTTTCCTGTCAAGACGCCATAAACACTTTGTTCCAGACAGTGCTGTTTGCTAAACCCCACAGTAAGCCTTCCTTTGTGGGCAGGGTGTGGTTGCTTGTGTGTCTTCCCCTGGGTCGGGGTCCCGCACGGTAATCAGATGACAAGCATATTGTCTGGCGGCTAAGACCAGGATTACTTTGCTAACCTTCTCAGAGCCTGTCGGAAAACAATGAGGGAGGACGGAGGGAGTGTTTGGAAAGATCTCCTCTTACGTGGAAACACACCACGCTTCTTTGAGTCAATGAGCCCGCTGTATTTACAGGAGGAACCATATTTGGTAACACAAGCGGAGGTTTAAAATGGACTCTGATTGCATCACTATGAAGCAGCAAGAACCACGTGATTCATCCCAAATGAACAAAAACTATGAAGGCAATGGAAAATACGTAAGGAAAGATAATAACGATAGTAGCGTTTTTTGTGGTAGGAAACCACACGTGGGCCCGTCGAACGATTTGGGAAATAATTTCCTTGTGATCAAACTTCAGTGGGGACATCCTCACAACGCTGACAAACGGAAACTAAAAATCAAAGTTAACATACCTAAAAGTGTAGCCAGTTGGTCATGCATTCCAAAGGTCCTATCATAAAAGTCGTGCGGTCGTCACTATTTAGTGGCTTTTACGAGGACTTTATCTGCGCTCGCCTCGGTAAAACAACGCCTTGTCTCTTCATTCAAGGCGTCCAATTAGGACACACCGCTGCCATCCCATAATCACGCCGGCTGGTAAACAGAGTTGTAAAGTGTTGTGTTAGTTGATACCGCCAATTAATTATATTGCAAGTAATTTAAAAATCTATAAAAGAAGTATAAACCGGTTGAGGCTGTTTGAGAAATTGTAAGTATGGTATTAAAAAATGCAATACGTGTATTTCAATGGCCTTGAGCGTTGTTATATTGGAGCTTTTTTTTTTTTTTTTAAAAAAGGGAGCTCTGTCTTAAAAAGGAGTAAAGTGTAAATTATGCATATCATTCCTTCCCTTCACCAACCAACCCCCCTCCCCCACCCCGTTCTTCCTCCAGCCCTTTCCCGTGCTCTTTTTTTACTTTTTTTTTTTTTTTGCAGGAAAACATGGCCGCAGTCCATGCGTGCTTTGTCCCGCTTGTTGGACTCTCCTTCCCCGGAGGTGGTCTCCTCACGCTGGCGGGAGGGAGGTGGAGGTGTCAGAGTGCTGCCTGGGAGAAGCTCTCTTTGGGTGCTGGAGGGAAGGAAGGATCCTTGTGTGTATGTGTGAGCAATGAAGTGTGTTGTATCGAGCCTGTGGTGTGAGGCTGATGTTTTCCTCTCCGAGCAACACAACTGGCAAACTACTTTTGTTTTTCCCCCCTCCAAAATATGCTGCTGTGAGCACGTGCAAATGACGGCAGGGATGTAAGAGGAGGAAAGAACACGCCAGGCTAATATTTCACGTCACAAGGCCGTGGCGAAGGCGCAATTTTAACCAAAGTTCAGTGGATTTGAAATTGAAGGTGCACTTTCAAGCATGGTCTACAAGAGCCACTCGGGCTGCCAGCTTGCAAACAGCAACAATGGCAGCCCACAAAGAAGAGACAAAGGCATGGTTTATGCGTCTGCCTTGGCATCCCTTGCAACGCTGCCATGAACCTTTCAAAGTCAGGGTTGAGTGCATGCAGTGCAACCCTCCGCCCAAACACGAGGGCCGGTGTTTTCCGGTGTGTCAACTCAGTGAGCAGCCATGACGCTGCTCCACTATTTAGCTTGTTAGCTTCCGCTGTCGCTAGTTAACAATGGAAATTGAACTAATCAGTGTGTTGCAACCGTCACTTTTACTGATACTCACGGTCCACGTCGCTGCGAGGTCAGATTTTCTTTTAGAGGTACACGTCACACTACGCAAGAGGATTTGGAGGGGGAGGAGCGAGCTCGCGTAGCGTACACTGGCGCATCGATGCAGAAGCATCAACCAGGTTTCAGTGTTCACGTTGCTATAGCAGCAGTTTTATCGGAATATAACAAGGTGTCGAGACTTCTCGTGAGAGAAACTGACAAGATAGCACCTTCTTCTCGCATCAGCAGTGTGCGAGACAGACGCTCTTGTGTGTCTGTGTGCGTACTTAGGAGATGTAGTGCTCTGCTCAGCGGAAAAATGTAGTTTGAGCTAGGCCTGTTATTTCCTGGATTACTGTGATGTCAAGAGTGTGTGGGGTGGGTTGTTCCGTGCGGGATGGGTTTGGAGAGGGTCGTTTGATGGGTACAGAGATAAAATTAGGGCGGGGTTATTTGTTTATTTTGATGTTTGCGTTTAACATGTGAAGCACTTTGTGCTGCATTTTATGTATTAAAAGTGAATTGCGGTGCGTTTAAATAACTTGTCCACCCGTAAAACACATAATCTCGCTCCAAATTTTGGCATTTGTCGACGCAACACAAAGATAACCAATTGGTATTGTTTTTGGCAATAAATAATGATAATTTATAATATTAATCAAACCAAAAATTATATTGTTAGATTCAAATTTTAATAATATTATTATCATTAAAACATGCTTTTCACTGGACACCAATAACATCAAACTTAAACGCAAACAAGGCATCAGCACTCAGACCTCTGCTGCTTTGCCCATTTTATGTTGACTATCACTTCAATCAACAGGCTTCTTGTTTTTACATCAATAATATTGAAAAGTGAGAAGAACGTGTGTATATGTGCATGTACTGATAAGACCTTTGACCTTAGGGAACACAGCCATGGACATTTACCAAAGCAGACACCAGACAGATCTTTACAAGCTTTCTCGGGACCAAAAAGGAATTTTTTGTGACTGGAGTGTGGAGAAACTGTTCCTACCTGGACGGAGTTGAGCCTGCAGTAGCCGTTGAGGGGGAAGCGGATGACGTGCGTCGGGTCCTGGTTCCAGCCCGCGTTGACGGAATTGCACATCACATCTCCCGTCTCAGGGAAGATCTCCTCGATGAGGACCTTCTCGCCGCTCAGGGCGATACGCTCGCCCAGGTCGGGCGTGACGCGCACCACCAGGCAGTCGCAGGGCTGCGCCATGCGCCGCTGCTCGCGCTCCTGCTTCCAGCGCTCCAGCTCCTTGATCATGGGCGTCAGCTGGTAGTAGCGCGCCTCCTCGTACAGCAGCTGGAAGTCCTGCAGGGGGCGGGATAGTGACCCCTTATATTGACATTGTCAGAGAGGTACGCGTTTAACAATATTTTGATTGCTGTAGTTGTCGTTTGCATTGGACTGCATCAGAAGAAGGGGACAAAATCCGAGTCTGTGGCTGTGTCTCAAATCAAATTCTTCCGTCGGTACACTTCAATATGTATACTGTATACACAGTGTACTTAGTTCCCCAGGGCTCAAATGTGTAGTGTAGTGCTGTCCCAAATCGATTACTGTCCTTTCTCATACAGTGTGAACGCACTTATGCACTCTAAGTACGGAAGTACACGACTTGAGACACAGCCGACATAGTGCAGATATTGCCGTGTTTAAGAGGGATGTGCATCAGCCATGACCTCTGACCGGCAGGAAACCTCCCCAGTAAACAAACAGAAACACGTCGCAGTATCTTCTAGCATTCCCGTGCTAGCCTTTTAGCCTTTAGCGCGTATCCGACTCCTGCAGCAAGGCCATCGTGGCGCATCATCATGCATGCAGACGGTTTGCAGCAGATTGCCTCCCTCTACTCCCCCCACGGGCAAAGCTCGCCCGGGGGAGCTTTGCCCTCCGCGCATTTGCCTCTCATTTCCCAGAAGAGCAGATGGCGCCATCGTTCAGCGCAACCACGAGAAGAGAATGGAGGCGTAAGGTTCGGGTTGTAAGCAGATGGAAGGTGAGGAGACAATGTGTGTGCAAGCGGGGAACAGACAGACAGACAGGGAGGGCTTTAATGTATGCCCACTGTATGTTAATGAAGCTCACATTAAGCGGCTATTACAACCACATTTAATTAGCGTACAGCTAAACCCCGCTGCTAAACAATTAGTAATTAATACAAATGTGTTCTGATTAGCGGGACGAAGACTGACAGCTTCATTCACTCTCAGGCTGCGTTCACATTTGTGGTTCGGTACTGTGGTCCACACCAGTCAGGGGTGATGTACTGGTATACGTACGCCTTCGATTCCTGGCCATCGCTTGCACCAGAAAGGATACCTGGTGTAAAAACCAAAGCCAAACCACTTACGCGATTCACCTCCTGTAGTGACCACTGACAATTCTCACCGTTTTCTTCAATTTTCCCAATAATGAAAGCATGAATCTTAACAAAAAAATCTGGGCACATGCATACTGTATGTGCTCTCTGTTTAGAAAGACAGCATAACCAGAAAATCATTTCCCAAAAACTTAGCAGAGGTGACATATGGGCCAAGAAACCCAATAAAATTTGGGCAGGATCTGGAAAAAAATATTTCTTTTTGTCATTTTAGTCACTATAGAGGGAATCTTACGTCATCCTCCATGAATCAGGAAGTAGCTGATTAACTACAAAAACAATACAAACAAAAAAACGCCTTGATGGAGGTCACTGATCCACCGACTGACATTCAGTTTATCTTGGCAAAGGCAGAATTTGGGATGCATTCTGTGTAACTTGCTGCTTCTTCAATAAGGCCAGTAAACTGGACCAAAATCTAAAACCCCAAAAAGGTTGCCTGGGTGCAGCTGACAAAAACCCGCACTGAGACGCTCCCCTTCAGGCAGCTCTCTTTATCAAAGTGCCTCATTCGACCCAGGTCTGACGCCAGTGGATGGATATGTTTTTAACATGGGGGGGGGTTCTATCTGCGAGGCACTTTAGTCATCCTGAGCGCCGCACAAAACAACAGAGTCATCTAAAGTGCTGAGGTGAGTTGAGACAGGGCCAGCGGTAGCCTCGTCCTGGTTGCTGCCGCCAGCACTACCAGGCGACTTCATCCCCGAAAAAACCTGCGTCCGGACAGCCCGTTTGAGCTTCAGAATAATGGCCGAGCTGATGCGCCGCCGGCGAGGCGACATCTCGGGGACGGAAGAGGAAGATGACAAAAATAGTCTCCAGGAGGGGGTTGGCAGGATGGATAAAGAGTGTCTGTGCGTTTAGGACAAATTATTAGGCACACTAACCAAGCACGAAGCAGTGCTGTGCCACCACTAACTTTGTCGTTTTCATGCTAGTTTTCACAGCAGAGAGTTAAACGGTAAATAGTAACACGCATACTACGCACAAACTCATTTCCACACAATTTTGTATCGTGTTGCTACATGAACCGAGGAAGTTGGTGAGTATCTGGATAAAGGCGCTATGCAGGAGCTGCCCTTCTCTTCATCATCAAATGAAATATCAATCAAACTGGGTTTTTTTGTATGTACGCTCAATAGAAAAGGTTTTACAGCTAAGTATTTGATAAAAACACACCACAGAGACTGCTATCGGAGACAATAACACCAGAATTGTCAATATATTATTATAAGTCAGGGGTGTCAAAAGACCAGTGTGAGGGCCATTTTTATTGAATTAATAATCCAACTATTTACATCCAACTATGAGATGTTGGCTGTTCTTTCTATTCAGTAATCCCTCACCACTTCATGCTTCGACTTTTCATGCTTCACGGTTTTTCCAAAAATACATGAATTACTTGTTTCACAGTTGAATACGGCCTGTCGGTCAAAAATACCTACAATATACTTAAGTGAATATTACGTATTTTTTTTGCCTAAATAAAGCATTTTCAAGCATAACAATGGCTAAGTGAACTAAAATACAAATACAGTCAAACTTGTCTATAGCGGCCACTAGAGGGAGTCTGCAAAAGTGGCCTCTATAGACAGGTGGCCTCTATAGACAGGTTGGTGTCCAGTTTGGATGTTGACCAGTAGAGGAAAAAAAAGGGAAAAAAATAATAATAATAATGTTGACCAGTAGAGGGCACTGCAGACTGCGGATAAAAGTTGTACAGCACTACTAGGCTTTTTATTATCATGGTTCATGGTGTAAATTCATCCTGAACATGCATGAGTCAAACAGTAGCACATCACATAGTACAATTCACAATTTTGCATGTCCAAAAAGGAGTAGGAAGAAGCAAAGCTTATTTAATCCTACCCCTCATCAGTTTCACATCAGTTGCAATACATTTATTCACCTCTTGTTCTTCCAAGTGTACTTTGTAGGTCTACATGACAATGTAGTGCAATCATAGCCAAGGTTTTTACTTACTAAAAGGAAGCTAGAGGCTTAATAATAACTGATAGAATATATCCACCACCCACAGAACAAAGCTGTGCTAGTAATGTCTTACGCTTGTTTTTAATATTTTACTTTTTATACGGCAGAGTGTCATTACAGCTTTAGTTCATCGGGAAGTGACGGGAAGTGACGGTGGGCGTCCCGAGCAGGAGAGCTAGGCTCAGTGCTAGCTGTGAGTTTGGAGAGAGTTGGGAAGTGTGTTTATGTTGGCGTGGATGTAAAGTCCTGCAGTGTTCTCCGCTGTTAATAAAGCCATTAAAGTGCATCGGCGACGTGAGTCTCTCCTTCCCCACAACAAGCGGCATTACAGTATTGACCAGTGCACACCAGGAAATAAACGGTGTCATTTCTTACAGGCATTGGCTGGACAGCTATGTAGTGGGGCTTGTTTAACCTTTGCCTTGTGGGCAAGCAGGAAGGAGAGACGATGCTGAGAGATGTGTGTGTGTTCTGAGCTGCTGTCTGGTGGCCGCGTTCAAGAAATAAAGTTGGCAGAAGCAACAGGAGAAGTTTCCTTCTTTGCTTCGGAGCTGAATAACACTGACAAGTTAACAGACTAGTAGCGAACGGAGAAGAAGACGGCTTTGTTTGTGTCGAATACAGAAGATGAGGAGTTTGATGGATTTGTGGATGAGGATTGATGAAAAATAACCTGAGTACATTCTAAAATACTTCAATTAAGTAGAACCCAACTCAGTTTTGCTCCCGCTGCCGCATGCATGCTAGCGTATGTTTTTTTTTTTATTGTAGCGTCGCTGGGAGCACGTCCTGTTCCCAGCCTACTTTGCGGTAATGTTTTGGTGCAAATGCTCTTAAAGTTACATGTTTGACCAGAAAATAGCAAGCTCAAAAGAAGACGGCTTTTTTATGTGGAACAACGGACAGTTTGTGTGGATCTTGTGAATGATTGTGACTGAGCTAGGACTCAGTAATTAAAGTCTACACACGACGCCTTCATTGATTGAAAAACAAAACTTTTTCGTGCATGATGCTTTTACTTGAGTTGGTAATTTGGCCGCTTTATGCGGTCAGATATTGACCAAGGGAGACAAAATGGGTGGCCGCTGGCCGCGTTGGACAGGTGACTGCTATACACAGGGTCTATAACATGTAAATTTGCTGGGGGGGATTTTTCAGTGGCTGCTATAGGCAGGTGGTTGTTCTATAAAGGTGGCCGCTAAGACAGGTTTGACGTATATCAAATATAAAGCATTCAGAAGACACATTCAAAGATGTTGCGATGATATGTAGTACTATACACTGGTCCCTAGGTGTCAGTAATGTTACTGTAATGTTCAGTGAGACACACAAGCACCGGACTTCAAATACCAGGTTTAAATTATATCAATAATCCCTGAGACGGTCTACTATTGCGGCTGTAACACACGCCAAGTTAAAACGCAACTCTGAACCCCTGATGTCACTTCCTGTGCGCTCCCCAATCTTTATCTTTAAAATGTGCAGCAACACACACCAGCACAAGTCTTATTTATGTCTTAAGTGGCTTAAAATGTTGACGCTGAGGTGTCCAAAAGGTCTGAATGAGGACGTACAGCACATCTTTAAAGGAACAGTTGTGGTGAAAAACAACATTTAAGCTACTTCACAACGATATGGTTCTCCTCACTGTCGAAACGACAAAGCATTAACGTACAAATCATGGGAAGCAGCCCCTGAAGAGGCAATGCATCATCGATTTAAAGCGCAAACTCAACGGTTTATAAGCACACCTTGAGTACGTTGCTTACTCTTGTGTGATTAATGGCTCGTTGAATAATGAGGGCGGTTATTAATAGGGAATATTTTTGCAGCACTGATGTAGGCTGAGCATTTTTCCTGTTGCTATTCTGCTCAGACTTTCACATTGATTTAACAAAACACACAAGGCTGCGGCTGCCAGCAGCAGAACAGACCCAGGCCTGGGGCGACGGCAAGCCTGATTGTGTTCAGATAAGGACATGCTCGATTCTGCCTCGCACTATTTGCATTTAGCCCCCCCCCCACCCAAACTCGGGTTTCACGCAAATTGAAAGGTATGCAGATCAACACGGGCTTATGCGAGGGGATTGTAATGAGTCGAAACAATGAAGTCGGAGGCATTCTCCTCCAGCGCGGCGCCTGATTGGACTGTCAAGACTTCACAGAAGGCGAGGCAAAGCATGAATAAAGCAGGCGGTAAAACTAATCGCTACTGAGTCAGACCATCATTTGCCAAAATATGCAGGCTTTCATGTCATGTTCTGTTCTTTGAGGTTTTTGGATCTGGTTCAGACTCTCTGTGGGGCCCCTGAGAGTTGGCCCCCGGCTGTAAGTGGCTCGGTCTCGCCTTGTTCCCTAGTAGAGAAGGATGAACTGCACTCGCACGACTCGAGTGGAAAGGTCATTTCAGTTTAGGTGGATTAGAAGCGATGAGAAGCATGAACAATACGGCGGAAAAAGCCTCAACCAGGACGTGGCTTGTTGAAATAAACATGATAACAATGTTAAGGTTGATTCAATTCAGGCCACTTTTTCAGCCTGCAAGCTACTTTTAAAATGAAAGGGTCTACCTCCTACTATAAACATAGACAACTCGTATATTTACTATATTTATAAACATGAGTACTTATGTACGTTGTACACGTATCAGCATGCAGGTTCCAAGTCGACATGATCTCTCTCTTACTATGAAGCACATGAATAAAATCTATCTGGTAAACTTTGAAGCTACTACATGTAAACAAAATACTGATGATTGATATTTCACATTCACAGCTTCAAAGTTTACAGGGAATCTAAATATTTGATATCATTCAGTATGTCAGTCAAAATACTGTAGCGACGTAGTATTCATTAGACACACAGTTCATGTACTAGCATTTGCTACCAAACATCCCCGATACACAAGAAATGAAAAGGATTATGGAAAAGACAATGCAGCTGAGGTCAAGGCAGCGTATTAAAAAGCTTTCAGCAATGGGCGCATTTTCTAGTTCATCATGAAATAATACTTTAAGAAACAGCTTAAGTGAGCAGAAAACATGCCTTTATAGTGGAGTTCATTCACCTTTTTTTCTACATAACTAGCCGCTACCACTGAACAAATAACTTGTTACAGGTCCAGGCATCTTACTGAGTTAGTTCATCCGTAATCACAATAATAAAGATCCGTGTGTAGCTCGCAATGTCTGTTCACCACTTCATCATTGCCAACAGCGAATCAGGAGGGGAGCTTAATGTCAGCTGACTGATCGACCCAAACCACCTTCGCAATCGACGTGATGGGCACCCCTGAATTAGGCTAACTATGCCAGGGTCAGGCATGTTGTGACCAGTGTAGCAGCTTTGTCTTTAGGCAGAAAACATCTTTATTAACCTCACTATTTGGCTAAATTCAATCAAATCATCAATCAATTCATCTTAAGCTAGGAGAGGCTAACAGGTAGCTGCAAATGGATGAAAAAATGGTATATCCGCCAAGAACACTATAGTCGTCCCTCGTTTATCGCGGTTAATTGGCTCCAGACTCGACCGTGATAAGTGAGTTTCTGCAAAGTCAGATTCAATATTAATAAATGGAATCTTTTCGTAGTTGGAGCATAGAAAACCTGGTTATTACCTTCTAAAAACATCTGTTTAACATTATTAGATCCACGAGGGAACACCCCTATAGCTACCTACATACTCGCATGACCTAATATAGTAGACATGACAAGCAATAATAACACATAAGAACTCATGTCGACCGTAATGTGGCTCAATCACATGGCAGCCATCCTTCTCACTTCTCACTGCCTATCTTTTGCAAATCTTATGTGCAGGCTACGGGGTCCCCACAGGGACACAAGAGACGGCCACCGCTTTGATCATTAGCAAGTTACCGAGCCAACTAGTTGGCCTTCAGTTATTTATTCTAAAGTTAAGACAGGGTTTGAAATTGAGTTGGGAAGAAGCCAAAAAAGGTACCACCTCCACACGGAGCGGGAGGAGAACTTTTTCACTCTGCATCCAAGGCTGACTCCGCAGTGCAAGTTAAGGTAATGTCATATAAGCTAATGTCTCATCAATGTGACATTACTGATGCATAGTGACCAGAATACTACATACTACTTGTCTTTAAATATTTTTGACTAATAATGGGTCATAGTCAACCATCATTTATTAATGAATTCTCTGAATCACTGAAAACAATGGCCACTATAAATATGTTTCCAAGACATCTTCATGAGAAAATTAGCTGCTAATGTTCGTGGGCTAGCTTAAGGTTTTGTAGCTATTGTGACTGACTGATCGCAAACTTTGCAGGGATTTTTTACGCAATGTGAAAGAGAAAAAAAAATGTAGCAAACTAAGTCTTGCTAATTTCCATCCAAATGCAAAATTTACAACGAGCTTAATCAATTTAGCAGCTAACATGGAGAATCAATATCACATCACAATATAAAAAAATGCACATGCTTTTTACTGGACAACAGCAATGTGTTATTCTGTTGATGGTTTATGTAACGCATATCTTTAGGATAGTTTGATGGCAGACGAAGGCTTAGTGAAAATGTATAAAATTCCATAAGAATGTTAAAAATGAATCAAATTTACAGCCAACTAGTTATCTGTCACCAAACGCTATAGACACTGGAAATGATAAATACGTAAGCAAACCAGCTGCTAATGTTAGCAGGCTAGCTGAGGGTTCTGCAGCTGTTGTGGACAGATCACAAATTTAGCATAGATTTTCTGTGCTGCCTTTGTGTAACAATGTCACTAATTTTACGTTGAAAAGCTACATTTCCATTGGCCTGATGAAAAAAGTGGCCCATGAGAGACGATAAATGTGTAACAGGCCTACTACGGTCACAAAATAATTATTTTTAAAAACCAGAAAAATAATAAGAATTTTTGGATAAAACAAACAAAAAAACTTAAAATTTGAAGGCACATGCTGCTGAACATGCAATTGCAAATAAGATGTTCACAACCAAAATCTGTTTTTCCCCTTGATGTTTTTTTGCACGGGTAATTGGTTTGTTTATAGCAGATGACTAGTGTGCTTAGTTTTAGGGATGGTTTGCTTCAAATGACCAATAAAGGACATCTGTACGGTGATGCTGGAACAGGTCTGGAGTCTGTAGGATGTAATGTAAGTGTGGTGTGGCCTTGTTTAAGGTATTTAAAAAAAAGATGCACAGTCATGTTTGTGTTGTTATACAAAGACGGACAATGCAGCGGCGTTGCTGTGTGAGGACATTTACCTTAAAGTCTTCCGGAAGCAGCAACTTGCTGGTCCTGAGGAAACTGAGGATGTAGCGGAATATCTCTCCATCGCGGTCTATGAAGTAGTGTTGCTTCAAGCTGTCCAATACGATGGGCTCGGTACCGTTGAACAGGCGACTGATTCTGGAAATTGAGACAGGTGCACACACACACACACACACACACACACACTTAATGGAATAAGCCCGCCAAATGCATGAAACAATTACCCTCCATTTATTTTTCAATTTTATTAGCGACGAGCCTGAAATGCTTTCGCGTGGCCGCTTGAAACAAGGCGCTCAAGGCGGCGTTTTCCTCCATTCCAGACTTGTTTGAAGTGTCCCTTCCACAGGCAGATTAAAACAACGCACGCTTGCCCCGTGTACTTTAAACATTTTTCAAATGGCATCAATGTAGCATTATGCGCCTATTATTTCACCTGTTACGCAGCTGGGAAATGAAACGGAAGCGGGGAATGGAGGAGAGTGGCATACTAGTAAAGAGGACATTGGTAGCTAGACATCCGATTATCTCTAATAATAACCGTTCTGTCATTCTCATGTTAGGATGCAAGCATAATAACGCGTTCAACTTCTTTTTACACTTGTATGACAGTTACAAATGTATAGGAACAGGCGGCAGCTTGATGACATACACATCATAACAGAGCCACAGAGTCAATGTTGATTGGTCACGATAATCGATAAATCGGGTAGATAATAAAAAACCCAGGTTGATAATTCTGACGCCCTGGATAAATGGACACGTGCATGTATGCGTGTGTGTTCCATCTGCTGGTCTCTCTGTGCCACACAGGCCGGATGACAAGAGGGTTCACTCTGCATCTGTCTGTGCGCATTGGTTCTATAGTGGAATGAACGGAGAGAGTGAGCCCTCATCTCATTCAGCCTCTCTGTGGAGGCGGGGCAACTAGTGAGTGGATACAGAGGGTTAGCAGTTAGCTTCGGGAGGCAGCATTTGCTAACATGAATGAAGGCACAGAAGCGATGGTTTCTGAGGCGAATGCCACAGCCGACAGCCCCAGTGTGGGAATATTTCGGTTTTAACCAGAATGAACAAGGTGAGAGCATGAACACCGACACTGACACGGACAGTTTTCTCAACTGGGCAAAAAAAACTACCGATGGAGGTTCTTGGGGCAGTGGAGCCTTCGTCCCGACAGTCAACGCTTACGGATCCTTTATGTGGTCGTTACCAAAAAAATGCGTCTTGTAAATGTGCATCAGGGAGAACAGGATGCAAAACATGACGTCGCACACATTGCATTGTGTTTACGGAAGTAACTTGTGGAAATTTCAAGGATTTTGTGCAACGGGAGTCAACATTTTCTTCACAAAATGATTCCACGTGGGAGTTTATGAAGGAAAAAGCCAAGAGTTTTGGCTATGGCAGTTCATGGAGAACTTGCTGTGACATCTGTGCCGAGGAACATGTGGGTGGATGTCGGAGCCAGGAGTGGTGAGACGTTGACGTGAGCCGCTTCACTAACACTGTTTTAAAATCATTTTTGGATGACAAGAGGAACTTTTGCCTACATCAGTGAGTTCCTTTATCCAAGCCTCAGTGAGCATGGCACAAAACGCCTTTCAATGATGTATAGATTGGATATAAAGTGTGTTGGCCTGTCACCATAACACATTTTGCTGGTCGATAATTTTGCTACAAATTACTGTCGATATTTGAACTTATTGGCAACACTTTTTGAGAATTTTTTCAGGCATTGCAGGTGTAATTCACATTTAAACCACTATATGGTACTTAAGTATAGTGTAGGGTGTACCTGTGTGAGACATTAGCTTGACACAGAAGTTGCCTGTATGTATGTTTTTGCAATGTAGCCAGCAGCACTGTCTGTGGGTGCGCACCGTTTTGCACTGTTTTGTTTATTTGCGTTCAGTAAGCGTTGACTGTCGGGTCGAAGGCGCTGCTGCCCAAGCACCTCCATCTGTATTTTCTATTTCCCAGTTGAGAAAACTGTCCGAGTCGGTCATCGGTGTTCATGCGCTCACCTTGTTCATTCTGTTTAAATATATTCCCACAATGTGCCTGCGGCATTTGCCTTAAAAAGTATCGCTTTTGTGCCGCCATTCATGTTAGCGCATGCTTTCTCACGAAGCTAGCTGCTGCTACGGCAAGAGGGTAGTAGCTGGCAGCCCCGCCTCCACAAAGAGGCTGAATGAGAGGACGGTTCACTCTCTCCGTTCATTCCACTATAGAACCAATGCGCACAGACAGATGCAGAGTGAACCCTCTCGTCATCCAGCCTGTGTGGCACAGAGAGACCAGCAGTCACGCAAACAAACGCATGCGTGCACATGTCAATTTATCAAAGGCGTCATAATTATTTACCTGTTTTTTGACCTGCGGTGTAAACGTAGCCTAAGTCAAAGTACGCTGGTTTTCAAAAGCATTGGATTTTCTTTACGTTTTAGAGAGATTAACTTCTTTTTACACTTGCATGACTTTTCAGAATGTAAAAATTGAGAAGAGATGAGGCGCACCTGTGATGGGAATCGCTCGTCGTTATTGGTCATTAAAGTTAAGTTTGAGTGTTTCACTGTATTTATTTTTACACTCGAATGGCAGCAAAAACTGTACCGTGTGCAGTGAATAAAGGTTGTAAGATGCCGACAGCTTGACCCTGGAACTGACTATTTCTAGTTTCCTATGGTGAAGATGTATTGTACATCTCAACATCTACAAAGGTCAACATCTTTATTTTTTATAAAAGACTGCCTAAAAAAAAAAAAAAAGACATTCGGTTTTTCCTGTCACCGGTGTGACACATTTGATCTCAGCCGTGGGAAGGATATCAATTTTGGGCACATCGTCGGTAGTGTACCTCTGAATCAGTGGGTATTTCGGCCTTTCAACACAATTCATGCATCTATCTACAGTATCTGATCCAAATGAGTACTGTTTCGCCTTGGCGGAGGTATACTCTGCTCCCTACTGCGTTCCACTGTGTTCATTATTTTTCTGCAAATGTTGAACATGCCTTTTTAACAATTAAAAGCGATGTTGGGCTCGGGGCTGCTGTTTTTCCTAATGTTTCATCTTGTTACTGCCACAATAAATGTGCTTTATTTTAGCATTTAATAGTGAGAACGTTTGTGAATACTGGCAACGCATTTCACACGGCTTCCATCACTCTTTTTTTGTGGTCCCTTAGCGAGGGTCTGTGTTCTGTTGTTGTCCTCACTTGTTATTGTCTGCTGTTTAATCTGTCGGGTGATGAAGACACAGCACCCTCACGCCATTACCGGAAGAAATGGACTCATTTGATTTCAATGACAGCGTTTGAGTCAGTATAGGGTCAGCTGACCTCTACAAATTCCCTTTACACTTCTCTTCTTTGACCGCTTAAAGGAGCAAAGATGTCTCCTTCTCTCTTTCCTGTCTTTCATTCTTCTTTCTGTCTTTCTTTCTTCCGTCTCCGTCCTCCCTTCTCCCTCCCTCGCTGGCTTTTCTCTCTGGAAATCGATGCAAAATGCTTTATAAAAAACCAATACTCATCTCCCTGTTTGGCCCGAGGTGTTCCTTTCTCATATGGTCTTGCAATTCTTCCAGCTAGAATTTCACCATACGCCTGCGGGCTAACTCTGTTTTTCATCTCCACTTTTTTAAAAAGCAATTAAAATGCTGCCTGTTTTTCTTTTTCTTTTGCACCCCACCACCCGCACCAACGCCCCCCCCCTCCACCTCCTCCACTCACTTCACTCACTCACTCACTTTCGGTCTCTTTCTCTCCGCTGGCCTTCTTCTCCGTGTTTCCCTATTCGGATCAATTGGATGTAAAGGTTTAACAGGTTTTGTGCATGTACACCATGTGGACAAAATTATTGAGACGTGTATCAGCAGGCGTGTCCAAAGTCCGTCCAGGGGACCGCCAGCTGATTTTTAATTAGCCCGCAGCATATTTAAATAGTATTTTAAGTTCTTATGTTACAAGAAAAAGATGAAATGCTGAATGTGGTATTCCAGTAATACTTAACGATTTCCTTTGCCAACTTTAACACAAAGCTCAGGCTGGTTTTCCTTGAAATATATTTCATTACTTTGCATATTTTGACCTACATTGGGTTGGGTTTAGCGTGTTTGATAAAGAAAGTGGCATGCTTTAATTTTTCTGCATGTAGCCCTCAGTGAAAAAGGTCTGGCTTTCATGCAAGCGATCTCCAACAGGCAGCTTGTGATCACTAGTGATGTGCGATACCACTGATTTTGTTTCTGATCCAATGTTGGGTGAAGATCAGGCTGGTATCGGAGATACCGATCTGATGGCGATACTGTGCAGATACACTTAATGTGTCTTCTAAATTTTAAAATCATAGCATAAAGAATACAAGACATCAGAGTAATTTATGTGTTGATTTTAAACCCTGAAATATACTGAAGTAGCGGAGTGATTATTAGTACAGCCAAGCTAATATACAACAACACTACAAAAACAGTACAAAATCATATACAATATGTGAAACTGGTATTTTTAACAATAAAAAGAAAATAAGCAAAATAATAAAAGCATTAGAATAAATGATGAATTACTATAAGAACTAGAAAAACATTATAAAAACATTATATTCACAATTCATGCATGGCTCTGTTTACAATCGGCCATCGTTTCAACTGACTGAGCAGAGCCGTGTGCCGCCGTGCTTACGCTTTATGCACTTACGCAAAGCGGAAGAAAAAGTAGTTCCCACCAACTGCGTATCATTTAGATAAGATTTCAATAACGTAGTTACTTTCCACGATGTTCCTGTTAATATCTATATACCTCATACCTATTTACCATAATTACCTCAAATGGCTGAAGTTTCAAAAGTATCAATATTTTGATTTGAGAACCAATTTTAGAGCATGAAGAGCTGGTATCTGAAGTATCGATATGTCAGTATCGATCAGCACATCACTAGTGATCACCATCAATACACATGCGTACCGAACCGTGACCCCTGTATCGAACAATACGCAGTTTTATATTTATTTGATCAACTTCTGACGGCGCTCTGTGCTGAAAGTGTATCTGTGTATCTGCGATCGACTACGCTGGCTTAGGTTGCATTGTCAAGCACAGAGCCACTGAGCTCCGCCTCCCACATTCATATCATGCTGAAAGTGTTGAAAATTGAGAGAAATAATGGCAATTTCAATCAAATTTCAATTTAAAAAGGCAAGGTAATTCATTTTTGTATTAAAAAAGCATTGAACCGTGACACAAACGTATCGAACCGAACCGAACCATGAAATTTGCGTGTCGCTGCACCCCTGATGATTAGTACTAAACACCCCTGATTTCATGTCTGCGGAAATGTTTGTCCATTCCCCCAAAACAGACCGTTATTCCACACTGAAGCCTTAAAGCACGATTCTCAACTGGTGGGTCGCGGCCGGGAGTCGCTTTCAGTACGCGTGTCCCAATCTAATATTGAAATCGGATATAAAAGAGTATCAGATTATATCCGTCTGCATCTAAAATCTCCAATATTGGCACTCCGATAACAAGCAGTCAATTCCAGACTCCGCAACAGCACGTCTACCCAGCAGCGGCCGGATAGAGCCGCTGGAGTGATGTCAGCCGTCTGTATTTTTCGTTATAGTCCAAAAAAGACGACGCAGCTGAGTGCAAAAGTTTCCCGTTCCCGTAGTGGCACAGAAGTATGTACAGAAGTTTGAAGCAGCGTTACACGTGAAACGCCCATGTGACCACAAGAAGTCATTAGGTATAACAGAAAAGATAACCACCCCCTGTAAGTGGTGAGTAAAGTCAGGTTTAAACCCTTAATTCAGCACCTTCAACCTGACTATATTATGCCTAGCCACCACCACATTGTGGCTAAAAATATGCCTACTATTGCCAACTAGTATTGTTCTCTGTTCCAGTAATAATGTATCACTTCATCAAGCCTTTTCTAACATGCCACACGACAAAATAAGCATCGGTATACCGGTATTGGATTGGAAGTAAAAGGTTGTACTAGGACACCCCTACTCTCCAGTGGCTTGCAGGTCCACACCTGGGCAAAAAAATCATGAAATGACCCGATATCCGTGAATTCACCTCGCATTCTTGTCTGTGCTATGCACTTGCTACGACCCATGTAAAACTTGAGCGGGAGGGGAAGGACAGAAGGAATGGGGATTTCACGTGCCATCCAGCCGACACACAGCAGCAGATATCTGCTGGAGAAGAGCGCCCAATAAAGAGAGGAGTTAAAAAAATCAGCAGTGTGGGTCACCGCTTGTCACTGAGGGCTGATGGTGGGTCCCGCAGCCAAACCAGTTGAGAACCACTGCCTTAAGGGACTTTGCTGTGTGTACTGTGGGTGCACACTGGGGGGCCTGCCCTTGATCATTCTCAAAAAGCTGGAGGCATACATTGTTCAAAATGTGTTAGCAAGAAGACGAGTCAACTTCTGATTGATGAATTGGTTGATTACATTGAATGCCCCAATATTCGGCAGGATGATGTCTGCTAGAGTGGACCACAATTGGAAGTTGACACGCTATATGGTTAAAAAAGAACACCTCATACCTTCACCCTTAAAATGAAGTCATAACACATACAAGTTCTAAGATGTGTTACTGTATGTATAGCCATCTGAAGCAACAAAAATTCGTGCACACGTCGAGGATTCGTCTTCTGGGCGAAAAAAGTGCTCTTATCAAAATAGTCCCCCTTGTCTGTGGACCATTTGCCCCTAATTTCCCCAGCTTCTGTTCAAGTGAGAGCTCCACAGCGCGCGCATCAATGTTTCATGGCCACTGTCCCTTAATATGGCCCTCGCTGAGGAAGACGGAGAGCCGCACATTAGTTACTAGACTAACTTTCTCTTGGCACACTGCATTATTTAGCAAGCCATCTATTAAAAGTCATCATCGACTTCAAGCTCTTTAACCGCGCTCCTTTAGTCGCTCAAAAACCCCTCGTCCGGTCTCTGGACTGCGACCGGACGTGCGTGGCCCTTGCACTGGCTCTTCCGCCACAGTGTAATTGTTTTGCTTTCTGCTGTCAGCCATTATCCTAATTCACACAAAGGGAGGGGTGGAAAGGGGAGGGGGGGGCTCCCCCTCCCGCCTTCCACTGGCTCCAGCGGAAAGTAGGGCCCCGAGGCCAAGTGTGCTCTGAGGAGGCTGGGAAAAGCGAGAGACAACAGTGAGCGTATGTGTGTGTGCGTGATCCCGGGTGAGAAAGAAACAGAAAGAGACGGGCCGAGCGAGCTGAGGAGAATGTGTGAAGAAGAGAGAGAGGGGAAGAACAACTCAACACTCGCATCTTCACCCTTCCTAGCGTACCGCCACGGTGCTCTGACATGACTTTATGCGTGTTTGTGTGTTCTATTTGCACGCTTGCCCATCAAAAACATCTTTGGAAGATCTCACACTGCTGACAAAAGCAACTACCATACAGTATACCGACACTGAAAAAAAACACTTTAAGTATGTTTATGCAACAAAAACAGGGGAAAGTTTCACATGAAACTTACCAAAAGTTACAAAAGAAACTCATTTTAAAAATAATTTTAAAAAAGGACTGGAAACGATGTAATAAGCATGCCAGGCCAGTAGGTGGTGATGTCACAAGAAACACAACACGCATAACCAACGAATGCTCATTTTATCCACAAATATCTAGAAAATATCTTACCTTAAAGTTTAAGTAGTAAGGACTATGCCGGATGCTATAGCAGTACAGTAAATGAGCACAAATAATGGCAGCAAAAACGCTACAGTCTGCCATTGTTATTTTGGGAGTGACCGCCCACACCCAACTTTTCACAGACTATCCTTTTCAGCATTTCGGAGCATTTACACTTGAACAAGAACAAACAGTTACAGTACGTACACTATGTACGTACAGTATGTACGCTGACATACGTTTGGTATTTTCTGATACCGATGCTTATGCTTGTGTGCTGCTGCCGTCCACTTTGCTGCTGTCAAGCTTGAAAGGCTTATTATGTTCTTCTATTGTCGTTAAAAAAATGTGCATTTACGTTTACGTTTTAGTGCTAAGATGATTTTGCTCATTAAATAACAAGAATAGAGAAAAATATGTTCTTTTCAGAATACGGAATGTGGGATTTGACTAATCTAACATTCCAAACAAATCATGTCACGTGAGTGAGTTCCATGTAATTCCTGACGTTCAACTAGTCTTCTGCCTAAAAGGACTACAGTACTCTAGACATGGAAACAGGACGCTAACAAGTAGTGGTTCCAACAATTTGTAAAGCTAATCGTGATTAAAAACAAAGGAAGGTTTGGAGCAGGACTGTTTTGACCTAAAAATGCAACATTTTTTGTTGCAGTATTGAATATGCAACACAGACCATTGGAAAGTGAATGGAATGAGGTTCCCTTGGATGGAAAAAATTTGCGCTTTGATGTGCTTTTCCGTATGTGGTTCTGTTAGGCCAAATGTTTCACTGAAATTTGAAGAATAAAATTTGAATAAAATTACTTACAATGTTAATCGCCTGCTAATTTCCCAATCAGTTTGCTAATGAACGACAAACGTCCTACTGTACTGGTACAAACACGACGTGAGAGGAACGTAAGAGTGTAAATGACAAAAACAATCACCAACCCGTGTCCGAGGTGAGCTTTTATTCTTCGCTTGAACATAAAAAAGGAGAGCTGTCGGGGATTTCCTGTCAGTGGACTGTGCGCGCATCAAGCCTTTTATTAGCAGGGGATTAGGAGGATTGTTTCCTGTAGCCAATTTGGCACATTTTCTAACAACCTGGCGTGTGTGTTTACCTTGGCCCACAAGGGACTTTGACGGCTGACACCAAAGACTGTATGAAGGGAAGCCATGCAGGCAGAGGTGGGGGGGACGAGGAGGGTGGGTTCTTATACTCTTTTTCTTTGCAGGGAATAAAGTGGTTTGTGGGTTTGTGGAACCTGAATCATGATATCTTAATGTTCCATTATGGAAAGGAGAACTGTCTAAAATAAACGGGGTTTTCTTCACTGGACACTAGCTACACATGCACAATCTGTGACCCGATACAAAAGTTGTAAGCAAAATCCTGTTTTTAGTAAGAAAACAATGCTCTGTTTTGTTTGTTCATGGTTGTTCCAACAACTCTGCCATATGGCGGATGCATTGACTTGGACAGTGGTCATTCGTTCTGTTCACGCGTTTTGTGTATGTTGTGTGCACTGACATGAGTCATAACGCTGCGTGTCACTTCAGGGATACAAACATGACAATCAAATACAACTACATTGTCAAATTAATACCTCTTTGACAGCATCAATCACAACTCAGCATCGTTATCTTTGTGAAAGCAGACAGTAATGATTCTTGAAAGTGACATAATTTTGGTCGTTTTTCCACTAAATAATTCACAGATAAAATAATTTTAAAATGAACAGCTACTGGAAAAAAAAAAAAGAAAAAACGCGGAGTTATAATTGAAAAATGTGCCGTGATCACTATGCTAAAAGCTGCAGGAACTGCATTTCTTTTCCAACGATGCCGCTTAGCAACCAAAAACATTAAAAGGGAAGAATAACAAAGTGCTGAATTGACATCAGTTATATAAACAAAGTGCAGGTAAATATTTTCAAAAGCAGCAAGCACGCATACAAGTGAAAGCTGCTGCCCTCAAAAGTTGACCAGAAGTATTTGGACAGAGTTGTCAAGATGTGACGGAAGTGCACATCTTATTTGTTCCCCAAAAATATGACACTGCAGAGTATACTTGTTTTCAGGGGCTTGAAAGCATTTGGACTCAGGGAAGGTGTATTAAATTGTCAAGGTGCTGCCCATTCCCTTCCCAGACAAAGAAATCCAAACTTTCCTTACCTTGAGTCGGGGTACTTGGTGAGGGTGGCCAGGCTGCTGGTGTACATGTGGCCGCCCACGTCGATGTGCACGGGCGCGTTGGCTTTGGTGAGCTGAGCCGGCAGAGGGATGCCCTGGGCGGCCAGAGGGGAGACCGGGGACCGGGTCAGAGAGAGCCGTGACATGCTTCGCCCCTCCTGGAAGCAAGTGTACAAAAAAGCCATGGGAGGAGGAGGAAGAAAACAAGAGGATGGATGAGTAACAGTGATCCTCCAGTGCAAATCAGACAATATCCTTCCTGATCGCTATCACATCACTTCCATGACTGCCTGGTCGCTTCCCTGCGTGTTCCTATACCACGGTGGCTCTAATTAAGTATGTTTGCATCTTTTGGCTCAGCACCGGAGGCGAGGATAGGAGGAGGATGCTTATTAGAGAGAGAGACAGACAGATAGACAAGGGAGAGAAAGAGGGAGGGGATGCAAGGTGTCAGCCTCTAGGGGAATAAAACAAACTGCTGCTGCAATATTCTAATTAAAGGTCGCATTATGGGGGAGATGTGATGCACCCAGACACACCAGGCACCAATCTGAGAGGGATAGCGGGAGTGGGGGCATACATACACGAAAAAATCCTGTCATAGAGTGGATGTGGAATTGTCATTTTACCTGTACATTCCAACTAGAAGACAAACACTGCACTGCGATGCTTACTGCAAAACTCCATACAAACAACAATATAACTTCATAATTCACACCAATATTTTACATGCACAACTAAGCTGGTCCGCTCTTTTTCCTAATATATCATTTTCTTCGATCATATTGTCACTTTTCCCATTATGATCTTTCCTTGCTGATTGGCTGGGAGACACTACATGGTTTTGCTGCTAAATAGTGAGTGTGGCATCTATTTGTGCTCAACTTTAGGGTACCAAATATGGTCCCCTCTTGCCCAATTAGGGACTCTCGCCTCAGAAATGCTTAAGTGAAAGCAACTTCCAGCTTGCCCAGTGATGAGCCTATATGTACTACTACTATTACTGCATGCCGCTAATATTTCAACACTAAACAGAACAAACTAATGTGCAATGAAATGCCTTTCAGGTCACAAAAATGCAACAGAAGACAGAATTGTAGAAGTGGCAATTAGCAACAATGTAATAACAGTTTCTTAATGGTTAATAAAGCGTCAATTATGGCCACTTTTCCTGCCTGCTATTTTAAAGTGGTAGCAAAATGTCTAATAAAGTTCTACAGAGTGGCTTGGCGAGTAATTTGTGGCGCCAGAGGCTGCAAGGTGGACCATGCACGGTGATGTAAAGGAGGCTGGGCACTGGTGGTGGACTGACAGCCAGTGGATTGCTTAAATTAGGAGGTGACATTGTGGATTCTGTAAGTGTGTTAAAAGGTCATATTGTTTAATGGCACATACGTTTTTTATGGAGGCTTACAGCCAGACATATTTTTAAAAAGTCCTACTATACGACACAGAGCGCCTATTTTTCATTCCCAGGGTGGTGCTCTCTTCACTTCAGGTATCATGTTCCTCTAATACGATTACATGTGGATGGGATTACATTGCACATCCCAGGAAAGAAGACCTGAGAAGTTTTGAGGGGTGGTAGAACTCAGGCCGTTCTCTTTCTGGAACAAACGAGTAGCATCTTTACACCAAAACGAGTCCAGTATAAAGTCAAAATGAATGCAAACACTCACCCGCTGCCGACACTGCAGAATTAAAGCACTGTGGTGCAGCATGCATGCAGAAAATGCTCAACATGGCGTCTTATTTAAGCTTGCTCTGACATTTCCACGCGTGAACCGGGTGCAAACACTTCTAATGTCATAGTTAAAAACACGTATTTAGCATTTACCGTTTCAAACATGGTAAGGGAGTCCTTGATGGGGATCCGGTAGTCTGCCTCCTCGCGTTGCAAAAATAATAATTATTTTTTTTAAAAACACCACAAAAATGCTTTAAATATTTGCTGCTGGGCGCTCAACGATCGTCCAGAAGGGAGAGGGCGATAAATACACAAACGGTCCACTCGATCATGCACAAAACTGCTTGAAAACGCACACACATACACACACGTCTCCCCCCCCTAAAAAAGTGTGATGCTCTCACGGCTGCTGTTCTCTCAGCAAGCAGGCAAGCGGAGAAAGAAGCGCAAAGGAGGCGTCCTTGCTTACCTTGAACATAGATGTGATGATCTCCTTCCTTCCTTCCTTCCTTCCTTCCTTCCTTCCTTCCTTCCTTCCTTCCCCCCTTCTCTCCTCTGCTCCGGGTTTGGACGCGCGTAAAATTGCGCGCTCCTTCGCTTTTATTCCTCTCTCGTCTTCTTTTTTGGTGCCTAAATGAAAGTGTTCCTGTGGTTTGTTCGGGGAAGACACCCAATAATCCCGTCTCTAAATAAAAGAGCTGAAAAAGAAGAAGAGGAGCGGAGAAGAAGAAGAAGAATCTGGCTCCGGGCTGCCCAAGCGCCTCTGGGCCAGGGATTAGGCTACAATTAACTCAACTCCACTCTCCCGCCAAGGCAATTTTCTCAAGGAAGAAAGCCTTCATATCCCCCCCACCCTCTCCTCCTCTCTTTGCATCTCCTCCCTCCTTCTCCTCCTATTCTCAAAATGATGCCTGCACAGATATCTTACATTTGTGTGTGTTTTCCCAGGCTGAAAAAATGGAAGCAGCAGATGTTCCCCTTCACCAAAAGTTGAAGCTGCAAATGCAAGTCCAGAGAGTGGATTATTTCAGCAACAAAGATGTTGTTTATGGTAACGGTCCCTCAGGCGTGTTGCAGGTAAAAGGCATCCAAAAAGCGTATAGAAACTTGTTGACAACACTCTGAGCGGAGATAAATAGAAAATCCCAGCAATATAGTCCGCCTCCTACTTCTTTCCTCCTTCCTGTTCTTTGCTTCAATGTCTGGAGTGGCTGCTGCTGATGATGATGATGATGATGCTGTTGCAAGGGCACACTTCCCGCAGGCCATTCAAACCAAATGACGTCCACGGACGTGCATGCACGCTGCAGCAGCAAGCAGCCCTCACAACCTGCCTGCAGCCAAATGCGCCATTTCAATTATAGCACAGGGCTTAGATGGAGATATCTGGCCAAAACACACACACACACACACACACACACACACTTCACTCATGCTCAAATGAAAAAAGACAGCCTCCAGACTTTAGCAAAATAGGATTCACAAGCTGATTATTGTAATGTTGCTTCTCACTATGTGTGTGTATTTATGGTTAAAAAGACAACGGAAGCGAAGCATCAAAGTGTTTTTGTGGTCTCTATAACTATTATTTATTTATTTATTTTCATGTTTGTTTATTTGGGAATTTGGGGGGGGGGGGGGTAAATAAATGTGAATAATTGATGCAGCAATGAGCCCAGCAATTACTCTGTACCAGCATACCAATGAACGTTTGTTGACGTTTGGCGCCCACCAGTGTCAGAACTTGGTACTTCATCTTTTATAACTGTCCAAACTATCCGTAAGTTTCACCAACAGAGAGTGAGTGACATACATTTAACCTCTTCTCCCCTACACCACGTTTCTCTAAAAAACATTCAATATAGAAGACTTTGATGAATCAATGGATGTGACATAAATGTTTGGCTTTTGCTACTGGATAAAAACTGGCGGTTTCATTTTGTCGAATGAAAAAGAATCTCAATTTAGACTTACAGTATTGTTTATAAATATGTTATGGCAGTCCAAAAGGTCAAGAAATGCTAAAAACAACATGCGATTATCACCCTTGCAAGGTTATAAAGCTTTTAGTAGTTGTACAAGCAAGATACATTTTAGGCACCCTGGCAAAAATGGAATTTATTGGTGTAAACCAACTTTTTATTGAATAGATGTGACAAAATAACATATTTCTAACATATATGGAAACAGGTGAGTAATGTTTGACAGTGACAACAGTGTTACCTTGCTCTATCGCGGTTCATTTTTCGCGGATTCGCAGTTTCGCAGATTTTTTTAGCGGTTCTTATCTCTTTAAAGGCTCATCCTGGCCCTTTAAGAAGAATTGCATTGTGGGAATTTGAGTGTCTCTCTCGCTCCCTCTCTCTCTTTCTTCTAGGCTGTCTGCTCCACCCATTATTTTCTGAGTCCTGATTGGCTGGAGACGATTGTCAATCAATCTCCTTCGTGCTGCTGCCATGTCTCCCGCATGCGTCATTGCTAGCTTGTAAATGAATCTTCGGTTCGAAGGAGGAGGACTGCAACAGGAGTACTGCAGCAACATGTTTTAACAAGGATACACAAGCGCTACACAGTACAGCGGAACGGCTTCAAACAAAGGTTTGAAGTTTTTTGAGAGTGTTTAAACAAGAGAGAAATGTGAGAAAATGTTAATGCCTGTCTGAGGAAAGTGTATGAAGTGTATGGTGAGGGCTTTTACAGCCTTAAAACATATAATCATTGCAAAAAAAAAGAGTACTGTATTTCATTATATTTCTTTTTTCCCATAATTACCTTCTTTCACTGATAGGGGAAGCATGGCTCAGGTGTTAGAGTGGTCGTCTCCCAACCCGAAGGTCACGGGTTTGATCCTCCTTCCTCCCGTGATCGTGTCCAGGTATCCTTGGGCAAGATACGGAGCCCCCAGTTGCGTCATCAGTAGGTAAAGCGCTATACAGGTGAAATGCCATTTACCATTGGCTGAGAGAAATGTAATGGTTCAGGTTAATTGGCTCAAATTTGTGTAAACAAAAATGGTTCCTTACCTTACTTGCTTCGGCTGCATCTTGGTGCCTCTGAAGACAAAAAGACAAGACAATTCACTGCATTAGCTCAGTGAAACAAGCCACATTTTTTACATGTTAACGGTACAGGCCATCGTTTAACGACCATTGGACATTCTTCATTGGCATACAGTTCAAGTGTAAAAATACATTAACCACTGTTACTATTGGGACATAAAGAGAAAATAAACACTTATATTAACTGTACAATGCCATATAACATTGTAAATTGGTGTACAAGTGGAAAAGGGAGTTAACATTTTTTTTTACTGTGTAGCATATTGTGCGGTAGGAATCAATTTCAATGCCTTTTTTAAGACTAATAAGGGTCCAGGTACGGAATGAAACTCAACAGTCAAGGGCGCAAAAGCAAAACAATTACAGTCGTCCGTCGCTACATTGCAGTTCGAACATCGCTCCCGCACTCTATCGTGGGTTTTCGAAAATTACTTCATAAATGGCCGCTGTTTCGTGGTTGACTATGGCCTACTATTAGTCAAACAACATTGAAAGACAACTTATATGTGGTATTGTGGTCAGTTGGCGTCAGTGATGTTACACTGATGACAATGATGACTGATGTCATTAGATTACATGACCTTCACACTGCATAGAGTCAGCCATGGCATGTCCGACATACATGATAGTGTGGAAGTGGTACGTTTTTGGCTTCTTACTTTGTCCTTCTTTGCCACTCCATTTGAAACCCTTTCTTAAGTTTAGAATAAATAAATTGGAGGCTAACTTAGCTCGGTAGCATGCTACGTTTAAAAGTGGCGGCCGTCTCGTGTCCCTGCAGTGACCCCATAGCCTGCGCACTACAGTTGAGCAATGTGGTGTTGACAAAGAACAATAGGACTATAGGGGTGTTATTTCATGTCTACAGGGCTACATTTGGTACAAATCGTATTTGGAAAGCCATAAACAGGTAATTACAAAAATAGTCACTTTCTTATTATTGATTCACTCATCACGGTCGGGTCTGGTACCAACTGACCAGTGTACATGTAAACACAGGAAGTGAACAAACTATGAGTAATTGTTGCGACACGGAGAAAGGGTAGGATTAAACAAGCTCCGAAGATGTTGAATTGCATAAGTGCAAACATGTGATACTTCTGTTTAGCATGTTCCAAACAAACAAAGCCTTGACTATTAAGGGTATCCCCCCCAGTGAGAAGACAATGTACCCCCAACAACAATACAGTGCAATTCAATGGACATTCATTCTTTCGCTTGAGTTGTTAAAAGGTAATGAAGTGATAACGCGGGCGCTATTTGACAGCAGGACTGGTGGAAGTGTGGGAATGCATCTCTCCTTGAAGAGGGCCAAGTCTTGGTAATTAGACTCCAGTGCGCCCCACAAACCCCCGCATCCTCCCCTCTGGCACAGATTTGTTGTTTCCAGAGGTACAAACTGAAGGGATGGAGGGGGATTTTTTTTTCTCATTAAAAGGAAACAAGCCCGGAGTTAGTTCAATTACATGTCGCAGGCCTATGCAGGGATGTTGTAAATTTAAAGATTTAAATAGCTTACAAAGTGGCTCGGGGCCCCATCAGTTAATTTCCTTAATTTATGGATTTTAGCTGTGCGGTGTCAATGTGAAGGAGAAGAAGGAGAAGTAGGTCATGCGAAGGGCTTGTGTGCAGAAGGGCCGAAGTTGCCCAAAGGTACATAGAAGTAGCGATCAGATTATTGATAAGACTTTAAAAGGAACATTTCACATTTGCTGTGTGTTTTTTTTTTTTTTAGGTGCACCACATTTCAAAGCCTCCTTCAAGCATTAATGAAGCCAGTGAATTAATGCATGGCCCCTATATAAGAATAATATCTTTGCCTCAGGGCCCAAAAGCAGGTGCTGTTAATGTGGCCTCCAGAACCACTAAAAGGAAGACAATGTGTCTCCCGTCCTTGTGAGCTTTGTCCTTGTTTCTGAATGAAGATCACTGGAAACATTTACAGCTATTTGAGAATCTACCAGATATTGAGCTGCACGTATGGCACGGTGCAAATTTCCTGCTATACAAGTACAACTATCTGTGTGACAAATAGTACTTTAGTATAGGCTAACTTTTTACATCTGTTCAATATTTTTTCTTCTTTTGTGTGTTTTATTTCCTGCTGTACAAGTAGAATTGTCTTTGTGACAAAACAGTGTAGTAAAGGCAAATTTTACATTTTTAAATATTTTTTCTTGTTTTATGTGTTATAGTTCCTGTGTTTATATTTAAAAGCACCAGGAAGAAAGTAGAAATTCTGTAGCTTACAAACACAGTGTATCCCACCGGTTTACTCCATTATGCAAAGTTGCTTTTTAATGATGTTCTAACACAGAGATGTCCAAAGTGCAGCCTGGGGGCCAGTTTAGGGCCTTAACTTGTTTTTTATTCGGCCGTGGGCATATTCGAAAAAAATGTTAATTCACCAATGAACTCATTGAATACCTTTAATAAACCCGAACGCCCAATCCCAACAACGTATTTAAGTTTTTTGCGCTAGAGGCAAAAAGAGGTGATGGACGCAACTCTCCACTAATGCATTTCACTTGAGAGCAATTTGAAGCCATAAAAACGGCCACAAGGAGGCAGAAGTGCATTTGATAAGAGCTCAGCAGGGATCATGTGAACGGAAAAATCACACATGACCTGTCATGAGTAATTTTTCCATCACTCTCTCACTTCCTGAAGGAGGAAGTGAGAGAGCGTGGAGGAGTGAAGCGTGCAGGTTACGCATTGTAGGAAAATTTGAACGCATGCACACGCACACACACATGAAGTTCAGTTCCAAATGTGAAAATTGTAAATTGTTCATGGTTTTATATTTGTAAATAAATAACAATAATATGCAAAAATGTGACAAAAATATATCATCTCACGCACTTTTGAGAGAAAGGCAACTATCCGTGAGTAAGCTACAAGTGTGAGTGCAATGTTAGCACAGTACCTCAAATAGCTGTGCTAGTGTTGCTAGCGTTTGTGTCGTCCTGTCCCACTCCTTAATGGTATCGTACGTGATATATGACCTGTATGACATGGCATTGGACAAGCGCAAGAATGAAAAAAGTGGACTAACGCAGCTCATTAGCATTAAAGCTACAGACACACAGAACGTCGTGTTCCCAATAGCGCTTTGCAAAACACTTTTAAACTGTCTAAATTCCAGCATCAAGCACTATTGTGTTAAACACAATAACATGGGACCTTTAAACAGGAGCATTATGCAAAATATTTTGCCATCAGATGAGCGCTCCCCTGTAGCCATGTGGAGGAAGTTGGAAAGGAACATGAAGAAACTGCGTTTATAGTTATTATTTTTCAGTTTAAGTCAATGCGCGTGCCTGGTGGAGATCGCCTGCTTTGCTCTTGCAGCCATTTGACATTCTGCTTGATGTCGGCGTGCAGCGGGACTTATTGTTCGTAACCTCCGACAGGCAGCGGGGGTAACAAGGTGTCACTTTTATTAATAGAGCTGTGTCGTGTGTGAGTGTGTTTGCGGGAGAGCTGGAGGGGAGCTTATTTTGCACAAAAACAGCCAGCAAGCAAAAAGCAGGATTCCCCTCAAGTGCTCCAAGTTGCCAATTATATATATAAAAAATATATTTTAAAAAGCACAGAGAGACTATTTTTCTGTGAATGTTGCTGATTTGCGGCAGGTAGAAGTGCAATGACCCTGGTGCTGTCAACTGCATCTGCTTGAGGTCTACCGAGAATATTATGGGATTGACTGAAACACTTAATGACAGCTGGAAAAATGCTGAGTGCCTTAAACATATTCTTCTATTTTTGGACCTTATTGTCTTTGCTTCCATGATAGAATGTCCTTTATTTGATACTTTGGAAGGGGAACTGAGGGTGTTTATCTTTTTTCTTCTGCAGCATCATCATTTTAATCATGTATCATAATTATTGTTTCACATACATTGCAGTTTCAAGACAATATGTGTCATAAATAGGACCTGAATTAAAGAAAAATCATTTAAATCATTAAAAAAATGATTTCAATAATTAAAAAATGAATTAAAAACAAGTAGTAAGTTCGGTATTTTGAAATAAAATAATGATTTATAGTATTTTTTGAAAAAGAACATTAATAATGAATCATGTACTGTCTTACACCCCTAAGGAAAATTAACTGCCATCTCGTGAAGTCAACACAGAGGAAAATATGAAAGATGAAAAAAATAAAACACAATATGACCTTTGACTTGAACTCTCTTTACACACCATGGATCGTTTCAGTCTTGCACTGACTGGCAATGATAAACCAATCTGAATATTGGGTAAACATTGTGTCTGAAAGAACGAATAGCAAACCCAAGACATGATTTTTGACCTTCAATTTTGTTCAGGGTTAGGTATCACTGTCCAGTTTCGAAGTTCAGTTTCTGTCCGGTAAGGCGCACTCACAATTTAAATCAATAGTGTTGTTGCAACCCACCCTGTGAATTACAAGCAAATCCTATCACTGGAAAAGAATTGAACAATATGAACGGAACTGTAACTCACATGAATGCAGAAATGAGAAGAAACACCGCAACTACTACCAAAATTAAACAAAAACAAGAACATGTTGTATCTAAATGACCTCATCTGCTGCCATCCTGTGGTATGATTCTAAACTACAGCAGACATAAGTTAAGTGTTTGTACCTGTGAAGACAAAAAGGTCAGTCTAATCAAGATGAGAAACACAATGACCCTGTTCAAGAAGTCATTTTGTCCACGCACTGAAAGGAGTTTTTGTCTTTGCACTCAAGCAGCATCATGCCTGAAAAAAGGTCTAATATTTGGTTTGCAGCGACGACGTGAACAGTGTCATCTCTCCAATCACATCGGCTATGCATCACATAGCATTCTCTCATCCGCCTCCACCCCCCTCCGCTGAGCACGCCTTGGGGCGGAGCACCCACAGTCCTCATTAGAGTGCATGTGTCATGATGACATCAAGCCGCAACCTTGACTTATGCTTTATATTTGCACTTATCCATCACGGCGCTGTCATGACAAAAACACACACTTGTCGTCTGCAAAGGTTTTGGAGAGCGGGCGGAGGGGTGGGGTCTCCTTGTGTTGAGAACAGCCCCCCCACCCAGGGCCCTTCGCTAGAGTGAAACTGGACCCCCCCCCCACCCCTGCTTTTGTTGTGAACTCGCTAACAGGGGGAGGAGGTCTGATGTGTCTTCTGCTTTGTCAACACCGAGGCCACCGCACTGACACCCAGGCTGCCTCGGGCCGCCTTAACGTGGAGGGCTGGTTTTGGGTGTAAAAGGGAAGGGAGGGTCACTGCAGGATGGTGCAAAAAAGGGGGTAGGCAGGCAGGGGGTGGAGAAAAGGAGAGGGTGGTGGAGGGTGCCAGCTTATAGTGTGGCCAGCGCCTCGGGCTGGAGGAGAGTGCTCTGTGCAGCACATAGCGACCCAGGCTGCTGGCTGATGACATTTTATGGTCACAACATGTAATCCCCCACCAAGTTCTGCTGGGAGAAAATCCACTTTTTCACATGCACAACAGTTTTGCATGTCAATGTTTTTGCTTCGAGTTGAACACTGTGGTGTTTTTATGCGACAAAAATGGCAGGGCACATGCCGACTATGAAACTAAGGCGCTTGCGCTTAGTGATTTTCCTTTCAGTTTCTCCAACTGAAATTGTACAAGCAATTGTCGTCTAACTTGTTGCTCACTTATAACCTCACTGTGTAAACAGAGCCAATGACAGCAGTCACAATGCCACAATGGTCGCTATATGCCCCACACTTCAAAAAAAGGACATGGAAAGTCTTCAGGGGTGTGAAGTCAGACCAACACGTCCTAATGAAAAATGTCACAGTCTGTTATGTTCTGGTTTTTCGCTTGTGTTCATTGTGTCATGGTTTGCATCTGTGTCTCGCCGTGACCGTCCATTCAGCTCTCTCCTCTCGTGTCTTGTCCCGGTGTGTTGACGACGTGGACCTGACGCCCTTTGGGTGTGATCTTCATGTCCCTTGTGTCCTTACATTCTGGGGATGTACCAATATGAACATTTCCTATCCTTAGTCTTTTTTCGGTTTATTCAGTAGCCATGAGGCTCTGATCAGATCTGACCTGATCATCAATGGCAGCAGGCTGATGGCACGCACCTCCCTGTGAACCCCGTGACCTCCAGATCCATGCCTCTAATTCCTGTCCCAGCTGAGCAGGTGGGGCCACGACAGCCACCCCCAGCTGGTAGTATGGTACCCTCCTGCTCCTCTTCAGCAAAACACGACTTATGGCCACCCAACTCCTAGCCTTCCTTGGCCGAGCACCCAGGGCGGTCTCAAAGTCTCTGCTGGGCCTGGTGTCCTGGACGTCCCTCGGAGGAGTCCTGATCACACTTCTGGGCATGCCATCCCATAAACAGGCCAGGAGTACCGTGATCCCCTGGGGGGTTTTGACACTGCTGCTGTCCTGGCGTGCCTCCTGACTTCTACCGAGGGTCCTGTGTCCTTTGAACCAAGTCCCTCCTCCAGGCCTCCCTCCAACCGCTCTGTCTAATTTTACAAAGCCTGGACTATTACTTGGTTTCGGACTTGGGAATGACTGGAATCCATCCCTTGGGGAGGGTACTACCAGGGTCTGTTGTTTATGCTCTGTTTTTTTGCTGTTTGCCTTCATTGTGCTCATTGTGTCTCGGTTTGCCACTCATGTCTCCTCCAATCAGCTCTCTCCTCCCTCTAGTGTCTAGTACAGGTTAAGTTGTCTAATTAGTCTACTGAGTTTCCAGTTTCTTCTTAAGTCTGGTCTTGTGTGCTGAGTCTGTTTCCTATCTCCTTACATACCCTTAAGTGTTTTGGACATTGCAGACTTTGATTTTGAGGTATTGGACCCTGTGCTTCCCCAACCCTGTTGCAAAGTTTATTATATTTTTGAGTCCCAGTTCTGAGACTGTATTTGGTCGCACCACTGAGATATTTACTTGAATTATTGCAAATATTTACTAATAATATACAATATTCCAGAATGTATTCCTGTTATTTGCTTACTCGTATATATACTGTACACCAGGGGTCACCAATGTTTTTCCTTGTGAGAGCTACTTTTACAAAATGAAAATGGCCAAGAGCTACTCATCTTTGTAACATTTCTTTTCAGAGCTTATTTTAAACCCAAACAAAGCGAATATGCTTGTTTTACCAGAACATGAACAAAATGCTCACATTTTGTATTTCAGAATGCATTTCTTTCTACTGTTCTTTCATTATTAACTGAAAACCTGAATGAAAAGCAGGCTTGCGGGCACCTCGTGGTCGTGGGGCGCTACATGGTGCCCGCGGGCACCACGTTGGTGACCCCTGCTGTATAGGATATAAAATACTCATCACATCTGCGCTGAGAAGTTTTCACTTTAGCTTTGATTTAGATGTAAAGGAAGTGGTGCATTACAACTATTCGGTGTATTTATCAAGAACAATACGTGCGAAAATGTAAAAATAGTGAGATTCAATGCAAGCCATTGTGACGGCAGTTGGTATTTTTAGTTGTAACGACGGTAATGATAAGTGTTTTATTTTTAATGTACTTTACTTTTTTTTTGCTCGTTATTGTTTGTGTTTTAAAATAGCAATGTTATTATTACTGTTTCTGATAATATAATTAGCAGGGTTTTTTTAGTATTGTATTTGTGTGTCGTCTCAATTGTTTAGTGTAAATTTCTATCTTTCTAAGTGTTGCAAAGCTGGGATTGGGTGCGAGTTGGGGTTGTTTTCTTTCTTTTGTTAAATAAATCATTCAATCATTGAATGATGAACAAATTCATTGATTCAATGCGTGCATGAATAAGTAAATAAAAAATTGAATATTTTTTATTTTTAGGAACATTTTGAATGAAGGTACATACAGTATTTATTTAGATAAGGGCGTTTTCTCAGGCGCTATTCAGTGAAGTCAGTTTAAATGCGGGTTTATGTCATGTCTCTTGGTGCCATCTAGTGGTATCATTACATTACTGCAAGAAGAATTCAGAGGGCGTAGAGTTTTTTTTCCTCCGGGTGTTATACAGGGTGTCCCAAAATATTTCTCTTAACAGTATTCTCTCCCAAATGTCAAATTTTAACAAGATATGTCAGCACAAAATCAATTATTTACTTTTTATTTTTCCCCCCAGCGTAGAGCAACAACCTATAGATCACAATGAAAGGGTATTTTGTGTTTGAATATGCTCATTTTCAAGAAAATTCAATAAGAAATACACAATCTGGAAAGCCGATTTGGACATAGAAGAAAAAACGTCCAAGAGGAAGGCGCATATCGAACATTTGTCAAGTTTTATGAGAATGATTATCCAATCTATATCAGTTTGAATACGTTGCTGCAATTGTCATTATCAAGCCTATTCAATTTTGTTTGCCTAAGACGTGTAGTTATTCATTCGTATTTCAAATGAAACGTTTCCGTGAATATGGAGTTGAATGGATTGTTGATGGATGTGGGAGGTTTTGTTTGGCATGAACTGCTATTTAATACAATTCTCCTTAACTTTCCAGTGAGTAATGCATGAATCCGAACGGCACACATAGGTTATAGCTGTGGGGTATCTACACTCTAGTCAGCTTTGAAAAACTGGACTTTTTGAAAGCTAGCTAGACTTTTTGAAACCCTGCATCTCTGTGTCCAACTCTGGTATGAAATGCTGAGAGTTGTCTCGGAGCACCTGCTTCCTGCCAGCCTCGCCTTCAGGCCCCTCCAGATAACTCCTGTCTGATTAGCTCCTTAGGAGCTCTAAAAGCAATCCCAGTATTAATTTAGTCCGCAGAGAGAAGCCCATCCATCCTCGCTCAAGACGGGCCTTTCTCACGGTCCACCCTGCGGCCCGCTAACAGCACGGTATCAGCTCCACTGTCATTTCATAAGTGATGATACTCTCAAGCTGCAAGTTTGGAGGCCTGTGAGCTCCTACCATCATGCAGTTCCTCCCTCCATCCATCCGGGTAGGTTTGTTACCTTCTCATCCCTCACTGCTTGATGCGACTGCTTGTGTCAAGATGAAAAAAAAAGGAGAAGCAGTTACCACATGTAAACATGCAGGAGTCAATTAACAAATGTTCGCTTCAGGTCTTAATATGCACTACCATTTAAAATACATTTGTGCCATCTTGTTTGTCTTCTTCTTGTTAACAGTGCTGGCAGGGATATCTGAGCTTCAGCATAGCGGAGCATCATTCCATAAAGCTAAATGCTTGGCAAATGTCGAGACATTAGCTCAAGGTTAAAGAAGTGCTTTGCCGGCAGCAGCTTGTGAGACTTCATTATATGTCCCTTTTGTTTATAGATTCAGCTTCATTATAGCTGCTGCATAAATTATTGCAATGGTAGCTTGCATTTTAATTATAATATAATGTGGAGTATGACCAAACATAAAAAAATTATAATTAGGTGCTTTTCACAAGGTATTAAAAAGGAAGTCAAAACCGTTTGTTTTTGTTTTATTCTTGGCAAAAAAGAAACCATAATAATAATAATAACGGTCAAATAAACTGTACACATAATACACATTACATTTGGACTGTAAAATATTTTTAAACTGCATGTTTGTTAGTAATGAATATACTGTGTATTAGAATTGGTCTTAATTATTGCACTGCCTGATGCTGATTAGAAGGATAATTAATAATAGGTTTAATTTATTGTTATTGTTGTTACATCTGTGATATCCATTTATTTTCTTAAAACGGTTAAAATGTTAAAAAATGAGCGTTTGGGGGTACAGTGGAGAGTGCATTACTGCCATCTCGTGGTTGGTAGTGAGAATACAGTACTTACTAAATTTACTTAGGCTCCCTACTTTTTTTCTTTTACATAGTCTAGTGACAGTTATAAACAATGGAAGGATGGATCTGGGTTAAGCAGTTTTCCATATAAAATTAGTAAAAATGTAAAATTATGGTAATTACCAACTGTTACAACAGGTTCAAGTTAGCCACCTATAGCTAACGTCAGCTAGCCGCGTTTGCTAGCATCACAGGAGCACTGGTTGTTTCCTGTAAAGGTCTAGAAAGTTATAAATAAAAAAAAAACTAAAATACCTATACTCATCTTACAGAGAAGCCTTCTCCAGAAATCACCAATTACGGAGAGTGTGATTTGAGCAGAAATAGAGGAAGTAACCCATCTTCAAAGACTCATAATAAAACAGGGAGTCTGGACTATAGTTTAAATGTTCCTGACTGAAAATGACCAACGTTGACCATTTTCAACTACACAGTTTATTGCGGTGCTTATCCTGCGATAAGTGAATTTCCATGAAGTAGGATTCTATATTCCATCCATCCATCTTCTATGCCGCTTATCCTCACTAGGGTTGTGGGGGTATGCTGGAGCCTATGGTGACTTTGGGCGAGAGGCGGGGTACACCCTGGACTGGCCGCCAATCGTAGGGCACATATAGACACTCACTTCCATACCTATGGGCAATTTAGAGTCTCCAATTAACCTAACCTGAATGTTTTTGAAAACCCACAAACACATAGGGAGAATATGCAAACTCCACACAGGGATACCCAACGGAGATTTGAACCCAGGTCTTCCACTGTGTGGCCAACATGCTGACAACTAGGCTGCCGTGCGGCCAGGATTCAATATTAATAAATGGAATATTTTCATAGTTAGAGCGCACACCTGTTTAAGACTTTCTAAATACGGGTTTTAACATTATTAGAGCCCTGTAGACATGAAATAACACCCCTATAATCACCTTTACACTCCTATCACTGTTTGTTTACACCACAGGCTACAGGATCACTGCAGGGACATGTCCACAGAAGAGGTCCACTGCTAGCAAACCAGTTAGCATCTCCAATTTACTTATTCTAAACTTAAGAAAGTGTTTAAAACGGAGTGTGGAAGAAGGACAAAGTAAGAAGCCAAAAAATTCCTACTTCCACACTGAATGGGAGTCACTTAATAGTTTCTTGTGTCCAACATAGTAGCTTGATCATTAAAATTCAAACAAAATTTGAACTTTGAGAGTGTTTAAACAAGCGAGAAATGTGAGAAAATGTTAATGCCTGCCTGAGAAAAGTGTATGAATTGTAAACAAGTTGGCTACTTCGTGGATTTCACTTCACGGGCTATTTTGGGAACCTATCCCCTGCGATAAATGAGGGAACACTGTATTTTAATCATCAGATCTATACTAATTACCTCTACTAACAAAGAGAAATATACATGCTTTGTTGCTAACAAATGGGAGCTACGGAAAACGCATCAATGCTCTTGTAGTGTTGTACAATTGTGTTGCAAAATGTTTGTGTGATGGAGATTTGTTGTCATCAACTGCGTTAAATCTGTCCGGAAGACAAACGCCAAGATTAACTGAGGAATTTGTCAGCATAACGCAGGAAAAAACATGGAGCAAGGTCTCCACATTGTGTAGCCCGCTTAAACAAAAGCTTGTTTATCACTTTACGAAGACGTACGGCGGCTTTGGGACCCCAAGGCTGATTTAACAACTTCCCTTCCAAGCATATCAAGATTTCTCAAGCGACGTAATGAGGGAAATGCATGATTTTTTTTTTCCTTTTTTTATGCGTTTGACTCCCCCCGCCTGCAAAGTGCTCTCATGACTTATACAAGAAAGATGGAAATCGGCCTTGAGCATTTTAATCTAATTTCACACTGATGCCGGCGATCGATATTCATCTGCCACACCAACAACAACAAAAAAAACTTTAAGTTAAAAAACCTAAACAAACATGCAGGCATTAAGCAGGAACGCTGCCCATTTCCAAGAGAATCTGACACAAGATGGCAGCCATATCTAGGGTCAACAGTCAGGTTTGTAGGTACATGCTATCTTTCTTACTTACTATCAGGCCTCAAAGCAATAACAATGACTTTGATGAGGATATTTGACAGTAGCTGATAGGGATGTAAATCTCTTTGTGATAGACGATTCGATTTGACTCTAGATACACACGTTACGATACGATTCGATGCAGTGTACAAACGACTCAATTCGATTCGATACGATTCGATTGTACGGTTAGTGTTTGTTGATGTACACATGAACGCTACATTGGAAAATAAATATGCCATTTATATGAATGGGGCATTCTTACAGTGTTTTCTAGCTAGCGGCTAGCTAATGGCCGGCTAGCTAGCTGGCGCGCCTGCTACTATTTACACCTATTCTCATCTTCAGCCATGGCAAGCTATGGAGCAACAATCCCTTCGCCGGCAGCACAGGCTCTCGCGTTGTTTATCAGACACTCAACCGATTGCTTCTCTCGCGATACCCGGTGCATGTCTCCACAATCGATTCATCTAAAGATTTATGGCTGATTATTATCGATACAGGAAGATTCCACCGTCAAACCAGATATCCGGTCACATCGGTTTATCGTTAACATCCTTAGTAGTTGAGGTTAATTCTTTATCAATCAACCAATGTTATACCCTCAATTTTCCACAACATGTGATGGCATCTCAGATGGTAAATGGTCTTTTCACTTGTGCAGACTTACGCAGCATTAGGAGCAACTTGAGGACAGAGGATCGAACCTGCAACCTTCAGGTTGGGAGACGACCACTCTACAACCTGAGCCATGCCGCCCCCACAGATGCTTGAAGGTAGCTGGGGTCTTGACATAAAAAGAATACTTACCATGAACATGCGTAATCCAATAGAGAGTTGTCCCTCGCTATATCATGGTTTGAATATCACTCCCTCAGTATATTGCGTTTAAAAAATAAAAAATAATTAAATGATCAATGTTTTATGGTTGACTATGGCCTATTATTAGTCCAAAAATATTGAAAGACAAGTTAGATGTAGTATTGTGGTCACTAGGCATCGGTAATGTTGTGAGACTTGACATTAGATTACACTACCTTTCATACTGCATGGAGACTGGCTATTGAGCCAGCAGAGCCGAGCTGACGTGCCATGGCTGAGACGGACACGCCATGGACGAGATCGGGTGAAAACAATTTTCTCCTCTCATTCCGTGTGGAAGTGGTAAGTTTTTGGCTTCTTTGTCCTTCTTCCCCACTCTGTTTGAGACACTTTCTTAAGTTTAGAATACGTAAATTGGAGAGGCTAACTAGTTAGCTCGGTAGCTTGTCCCTGCAGTGATCCTGCAGTAGCCTGCGCAATGTGATGTAACCATAGAGTGTAAAAGTGACTATAGGGTGTTATTTCATGTCTACAAGGCTTCATGTCTAACGTTAAAAGAAAGTCGTGAACATGTTTAATATGCTGTAACTACGAAAATATTCTGTTTATTAATATTGAATCACTTATCGCGGTTCTGGAAGCAAATAACTGCGATAAACGAGGCGCGACTGTATGCATGAAGAAGTAATGTTTTTTAAACCATTTTTTTCACACAATTCTCATAATTCATAATACCATGAGTACTACTATTACTACTGATACTACTACTATTAATAATGCTACTAATATATCTTGGGCAAAACAATGCAACAGCCTGAATGTGTGAATAAGGGATGAGGCAAAAAGAATAAAAAGAGGCAGCGTTAAAATGCTAAAGACAAATTTATTAGTAGACACTCATCAGCCAGAAAAAAGAACCACCTGAAAAATGTCTTCCTGAAAAGTCACCATTTGATTGGCAGTGTAAAATAAGGCAAAGGGCGTTTCATATAAATATATATACTGTATATATATATATATATATATATATATATATTATTATTTTTTTTTTACACATTTGCGCCAACATTTAACACTTATACATTCACTTGTTACTGCCGTATGCTTGTGATCCACATATACACACACACACACACACGTATTAAAAGCAACAATGATCTTTTCCTTTTTTTTGGCAAGGGATCGGCTACATTGAATCAAACCAAGACCAGGCTAGATTTTGGAATTTTTGCGAAAGCCATCACACTAAACTGACAATTAGTTCATAGAGTCACCATCACTGTTAACGCTCGTACCACCAAATTTGATTATAGGGAGTATAGGTTTAAATAACGTGGATTTCCGCTCACTCACAAGCCAGCGCACACCATCATAAAGCATTTTGTCACATAAAAACACAAAGGTAGTAGGAAGTCACTGTAGGAAGTCCATATTGCAATAATGAAAAGCAGGCCGCTGTAAATGCTCCAATTAGTGCCCCTAGTTTCCGGGTGCGTGGTCTACCAAAGCAGAACAATCGAAAAAAAGCTGTCATTAGCAGCTGTGGCTGTGGGCGATATACTGATGTACGTTTTTTTATTATTATTTGTTTAACTTGCAGCTGCCCGTTACTTCATCTGCTTCACCATCAGGTCAGTTGCTGCTGTGTTGTGCAATATACTTTTTCATTTCCACTTTCTCATGCACCAAACCATTACTAAAGCTAACACAACATCTCGTTAAATATAATGAGTTGTAAAATGCCAATTTGCAATTTTGCTATTCATGTCACGAAACACCTTGGCTATAATTAGAGCATTTGCGGTATGTTTACAAATGGTTGTACTTGCCTTGGCTTGTTGGTTGACCTTCCTTTCATTTCTGATAGTTCATATAATAAGGCAAATAATAAAAGAACTTTAGTGCCATTTGTGCTGGACTTCAAAGCAGTAACATCACACACACAGGCGTCCCCCATTATATGCACCATATAGTATGTTGTGCAGCAGTGTGTGCGTACGCCAGACGGGCTCAAAATGGAGGAAACACACACAAATGTCCACAGTACAAAAGACGGGCTGTGCAACAGACATATTAGGTAACGAGGTGGTGATGCCGATGGTGATTCATTAAACCGTTAATTGCGTGGTGATTGAAATGTGTGTTAGAAAGTGACGCCGTGCAGCCAACCGCGCCAAACGCTCGTTAGCCCAACTTTGTTTTGATGCTTTTCAGTCTCTTTTAAAGCGCTGGTGGCGACACAATAACATGAAAACAAAAACCTTCACCAAGAAGCACTGATTATATACTGTATGTATGTGTATATATTAGAAATACATAGAAAAATATATAATCATCTGAATGCCCATTATACAATTATACACAATAAAGAGTGTAGAAAAAAGCTTATACAAGGCTGCAGACTGGGTGTGATGGGTACAGTGTTAGCGTGTCGGGTACAGTGTTACTGACTGAGCAGTTCACGCCACTGGGGAAGAACGCCTCACGAGAATTTAGTAGGAATGCAAACAAAAAGTTGGGTGGGTTTGGCAGAGCCTCTCATGTGTGCTTTGCATTTAATACAGAGCGGTGACTGCAAAATGAGTGGATGTAAAACACTTATGTGGAGTCGTTTCATTCAACAGTCTAGCGCACGGCTGCCAACAGTTTTCCAGGCGAGGGCCACATACGGTAAAATCAAAGGATGCGGGGGCCATTTTGATATTTTGGAAACCAGCCCATGTACAGTAGCTATGCTAACAAGTTGCACATACAGCATTTCAAGAAAAACAGCCTGCATCTCATCTTTGTGTTGTAGGTGACAAAAGTGTATTATTACTTTATGTATCATTTACTTTATTGATTTAAATTTTACAAATCCTTTCTCATTTTTTTTCCATAACACTGAGACTTTATTTTTGTAATATCACCATTTTTCCCAACCTAATTTTCCCAAAAAATGTAATTTTATCTTGTGTTGTTGATAAGATTGTGACAATTATTTTTCATTATAGTAGTCCAACATTGTGCTCGTAACATTTTTTGTGTTAATGTTAATGTTACAATTTTTAATATAAATATGACTTTATTCTAATATTACTACTTTTTCCTCATAAAATTGCTTCCCCCCCCATTTTTCTTGCCGTTTTTGTTAGTTTTCTTGTTTAATTGTATTTTTGAAACGTGTCGAGGGCTGATAAAAAAAAGTTGTGGGCCGCAAATGACCCCCGGGCTGCACTTTGGACACCTCTGTTCTCGTGGGTGTGGCTGGCATATGACAATTTATTTTTAGTGGCCTATGGGGAGCAAATGATTGTGCTTGACATGATTTTGCCTAGCAACAAGCGGCTGGGCGAAAAAAACCCAAACTAAACCAACCAAGCTATTCTGACGTTGATTCTGCCAGCGAGTTAAACTTCCTGTAGCTTTTATAAAAAACTACAGTGGAACCACGATTAGTGTCTTTCGGTTAACATAAAAAAATGGCGTACGTTTCCCGGTTAGCGTACAATATGGCGTGCGTCTTGTCGTGTTTATTAATACACCGCCTGAGTCCAACTGTGTTCTTAATGTGCTTTTATCGCAAAACGTCCTTGTTAGCAGCCTGTTAGCTTGCTATTACATGGAAACAGGAAGTGGAAGTCAGCTCCGTCCCCCGTCTATGATGTCATCAACAGTTATGCCACAAGTCTGAGAATACATGTTTTTATAGTTTTACATTCATAAAAGAATAAGAGAGATAAATGAACATTTAAGATTACCTTTACCTTCATTGAAGACATGATTCTCGCTCAAGACACGATGTGGCAGCGAGATCAAGGCGAACGCCATCTTCCTTCCTGTTTTATGTGCCTCAAAATTCTGACCCTTGAAACTTTCTTCAGCTCCGTTTTGACTTATTTTGCAGCCGTGATCAAAGGAAAAGCCGAGACTTGAGGTGAGAAACACAACTGCATTCAAGAAATAACTCACGGCAAAACAGGAAGGTGGTGTCCGTGTTATCTTTGGCAGGAATCACATCTTCAATGAAGGTAAAAGTAACCTTAAATGGTCATTTATCCCTTTCATTCATCATTTATATGTATTTATATGCATTTCTGCATTAAAACTATAATGGTTAAAACTATAAAAACGTGCTGGTGTTTTCTCGAACTAATACACCAATAATATAATTACAAATAATAATTAATTGGACTTACATTATTTCTTATGGGAAAAAATGTGTTCATTTAGTGTCTGTTTTGGTTAAAGTCAGACCTTCTGGAACGGCTTAATGACGCTAACCAATAGGGGTGTCACTAGATTGGGTCTACGAGAACGAGACGAGACAAGATTTTAACGTCACATGTAAGAAAAGTACAATGTTAAGATCAGACGATATATTGCAATCTACTAATATCATTGATACGTTACATTCTTCTACATTCTGCTAGCGGCCCCGCCTCCACCCACCGAGACAAAAAGACTGTATGACTGAAACAAGGTCTCACTCCGTTCATGCCGCTATTCTACGGAACCAACGTGCCAATCCACAGAGGGAACCTTCCTGCCTGTTTGGAGCGGGAGACGAGGAAAACAGACACGCATGCACATGGCAATATATTGAGGCCGGCAAAATTGTCGAGTTCATTTTCATTTATTGTGATTAATTTATTATGGTCCCAGGCCTTGTGCCCATGAGTTTGTTTTCTGAACGAGAAATCTCGTCACGTTTTAATCTCGCAAGATCTTGTCACACAAGATCTATTAACCAAGGTTCCACTGTACTTAGAAATATTAATATTCTGTAGAGGAATAGTCAGTCTACCGAAGGTATTCCACCAATGCCTCTATTCAGTTACCTGCCAAATCCCTTATAATTGCCAGGTGTGATCATTAGCGCAGGGTCAAAAAGCATTGGCATCAAAAGCTGTGGCTGTGGGCAACCTCTTGATGTTTTTTTTTTTTAATTAGCTCCACAAGATAGTAGTAGTAGCTGCATTTGAACTAGCATGAGTGGGTCACGTTTTGCAGCTTTATCTACCTCTGCATGCACTTTAAAATGTCGGTCTAGCTATTCAGCCGCTGGTATGAAACTCATGCCGTTTGTCTTTTACAATTAACTCATCAGTGCTATTTATGCTGGATGAGGAGACCGCTATTACAACATCGGTTCTGCTGCTGTGTTGTATAAATGTGCACCTAAACGTGAGGCGTACAACTTTTCGCACAAAACTCGACTAAACTCTCGTAAGAAGAGGCGTTCACTCATTTGTTAGATTGTCATGGAGCCAAATCTGTGTTGGTTTGAACGCAATTTAGATTACGTTTCTGTTGCCAGCACTCTCGATATAGCGTGTACCGCAAACAGGCAGCAACACCTTGTACCCTGTAAGTACCTGGATCTCCCAGGTAAATACTACCTTCAGTGACGAGTGTTCAAAGCACAAGGAGCGTACAAAGTACAAAAAATGCTACAATAAGTGCACACAGCTCCAGAGTGGAAACATTTTATGGGAGTTATACTCAGTTTATGCTTAGTAAAAAAACCCCAAAAAACAAACATTTACACCAAATGTCTGTATTAGTATGCACTGGTACGTAGGTAGAGGTATGCTGATGTCCAAGCTGCTGTAAGTCAAGTGGTCAATGCCAACGTGGCAGAAAATAACTCTTTCACATGGTTTACAAGAAAGTTTGACGTCTGTTTTGTAAAGATTTCAATCAACTGCCCGAGGGGTATCAAATTAATCGGGAGTATTAGGGCCACACTAGAAAGGAAAACATTTTAAAATTGTAAGAAAAAGCTGTAAAGTTACGAGAATAAATTCATAATGTAATAACTTACAGGAAAAATGTATTTTTTTTAATGTCATAATTTACAGGAAAAATTCTTATTTTCGATGAAAAAAGTCTTTTCCACTTTTTAAAAAAGGTTATCTTTTTAAGAAAAAAACAATTTATAACAAAAACATACTTTTAGAAAAAAGACAAAATATTCAGAGAAAAACAAATCTTACCTTTCCAAAAAAAAAATCAAATTTTTAAAAATGAAAAAAATGTGATTATTTCATTTTTCTCAAAAGTACGATGACATATTGTGACTATTATGATGTGTTTGCTGTTCATTTTTCTTTGACATGTGTGGCCCTAATACTCAAACAAGCATTTGCATTTACTGTTTGACTTACAGTAAGACATCATTTAAAGCCTGTTGAGTTTTTTTAAATGAAGACTAACGTTTATTTTCAAAATCCTACCTCAGCGTGCGCCTCAAGATAACAGGGCTCCAGACTGCGACTAAATGGCCGCATTTTTGCGACAAAATATGAGACATCACGAGTAGATGCGCCCGTTGACGCACTTGGTCCCTTGTTATCGTAAAATATGGAGTCAGCTGATGACAGCTTGTCACAGTCTTGGCCTATCGATGTGATTGCTCACGTTTCAATCGCATTCGATCGACTTTTACACATTTTGCCTGGCTCTCACTTTCTTCTGTCTCTCTGGCGGCATCTAGCTAGCAAGAGTTATCTGCCTAGACTCTGGTCCGCGGACTCCAAATGCGACTTTTTAAACCACGATGACATTTTGTCTTTAGAACAAACAAGCAATGCGGTTTGTCCAGAGGGACGCTACGACGGCTGTCACGTTCATGGGGAACGTGCTAACTTACTTTAAGGCCCTGTCCACGCGGAAACGTTCTTGGGATTGTGCCGGATTACTAAATAGTTGCATCCAGACGTGAAGGCGACAAGGTGGCGGCGGGTCGGTGACATCATTGTTCTCGTTCTGTCTGTCTACACGGCAAAGAAAAGTTGGCGTTTTCAGAAGCCGTTTTCAAAAAATACCGTTTCGGGTCACCCAGAACGCTGTTCCCGTGTGGATGAGAGGCTGAAACGTTAAAATGCTTTGCCGTTTTGACCCGAAAATGTTTCCGTGTGGACAGCCCACTGGAACCAACCTTGCTCTTTGCTCTCTGCTTGCAATTGGACTACGCTTGTATGCTTCACTGCTCATCATTTTGTTGTTGAATTTCACTGGTTTCAGTTTGGAGTTCAGTCTGTACAGTACAGAACAAAAAAACCAACCCAAAACAGGTTGGTTGGCCCTCCCAACGAGGTGTCCCTTATTTTTTTTACAGAAGTTGGCAACCCTACTAGTTAATTTTCCAATTTTATTTTTTGTATTGGGTATTTTTTGTTGTTGACAAAAATCTGCTGACACACTTCAGCCCAGTAGTTGACAGTAATGCACAAATGAGCTAGTTTGCCAACCCACACTAACTCCAAAAGAGGAAGAAAGGAGACAAACACCAAAAAAGAGGAAGGCGGGACGATGTGTGTGAAAATAGCGCGCTATCAGTGGCGGTTCTAGCTATGGGCCATATGGGCAATTGGGGGTTGCTGCGAAGGGGGGATCGGGGGAGGTGGGGGTATTTATTAGTGTTTAATGCTGTCAAGTCAGAATGGGTGGCAGATGGACGCCCTCTACAGGTGGGATACTGGCACCCCTGTGCTGCTCAGACGTCATCAAATGTCCACCACGTGACCAAACCAGAGTATGAGGGGCTCACTTCACCGCTGTGCCTCAGCCCTCAGGTTAATTATACGGTTCAAAAAAGTAAATTACAACAGTAACAAAACATATTTCATTCTTAGTATCATATTCATTATATCGCAGAACCAAGAGTCTCAAACATGTTATTTCACTACTACAATGTGAAATAAAAAAGAGGGAGTTGTGGAACAATATGAGTTGGTTTAGCCTTGACTGCTAGTTGAGTGACGGCGAGAGATGACAATTAGGTGCCTTTATTTTTGCCAACAAAACATGGAAGTCTAGGCCATCAGGTGCACAATTTAGAAAGAAGAGGAGAAACGGGGGCCAAAGATAAAGCTATAACTTAATATAGTTACAAAAAAACGTTTTTGTTAAGAAAAACTAGTCGTGTAAATGTGTAAAAACAAAAGCGTTGGTCCGCCCAGAGCATCATTCAAGCCAGAACCGCCACTGGGCGGTATTGGGAGTTAATAGTATCTCTCCGTAATACAGTGAAAATTTTGGTGTGCGCCCCTAAATTTTCTGCTTGCGCTCCTAATATTGTAAATTAGGGGCCACTGTGCTCCTGGTAAAAAAGGTTCATCTGGAGCCCTGGATAATATATCATGTAAATTTAAAAGGATGGTATTTTTTGGAACATTTAACATTACATCACCCTACTGCAGCATTTTGCATGTTTTTGCATCTTGTGATCTGGTAGAAAGTGTTTTATTAACTTGGAAAAAAATGCTTTAATTAGATGACCCAATGTAAAAGAGCTGCAGACATCTTGATAGGAGTCAATCAGTCTAAATCTTGAAAAGGTTTGGAGTAGTTAAACATGAGATAGTCCTTGTAGTAGAAATCGTAAACCCGCTGCCTCTGCGCCGTGCTGACCTGCGCAAAGTATTTCTGCGTGATCTCCGAGGAGGTCCTCTTGTCGGCCGGGTTCCTGTCCTTGAAAGTGGGCAGAGTTACGTTGGGCGGCGCCCCCACCAAGCGCAGGACAAGGTTGGACTCATCATCCATGTTCTCAAACTTGCCGATGAAGTCGTAGTCTATGTGGCAAGGGTTGCACAGCTGGTTGGCCGTCTCCCAGTGGATGTCCATGCCCACGGGCCGGTGGACGTCCAGCAGGTACTGGACAAACTCCTGGAAGGTGACCCCATCGCCCGAATCCAAAGCCGACCTAGATGCGTTGACCCTGTACTTGGAGATGATGGGTTTCCCAAATAAAGTGTGGTAGTATTCGTTGGGGTTCTCAAACTTGTCCCTGTAGGCCGACACCATCCTCTCTAAGGGTTCTCGCACAAACATGACCTTGGTGTACGTTTTTAAGCGCCACTCGATCCCCTGCTGGCCAAAGCTTTTTAGTGTCTTCAGACGTCCGCTGTGAGCCACTTCGTGCAGGATGCCCTGAGGGTCGGAGGCCTGGCCCCCCAGCACCATCAGGGTGCGCTTCCAGTTGGAGCAACCCACTTTGGGCACCTGGCAGTACAGGAGCTTGGACTTGTCCTCTACGTAGATGTTATTCAAGAGTTGCGACATGACGGTCTTGGAGATGCTGCTCTTGTACTTGGCGCACATCTTCTTCATCAGCTGTTGACGCTGCTCCTGGATGCTGCAGAGCTCCCTCCAGTGCTGAAGGGAGGACAAACCTGAGCAAGACCATGAAGACCAAGTGGAGGAGGAAGATGTGGGTGTTTTGTTGTTGAAGCGTTGGATGGGGGGGCTTGTTTTCAGCAGCTTGGAGACACTCTGGGAGCCCATGTCCCGCTCCCACGGCAGGACGTCATCGGCAGTCTGGTGCTCCTGGTAAATGTCTGATTTTACTCTCTCTTTGTCCTGAGTCGAAAAAGTCTGGGGAGGGAAAAAAGGAACAAATACAAGTTATATTCCACAGCAGAAGACATAAATTTGACCAAAAAAAATAGTCTATACCAGGGATCGGCAACCTTTACTATCAAAAGAGTCATTTTGCCATCATTTGCGTATTAATTTGTGTAAAATTAAAATAAAACAGACATTTTTATATACAGTGTTCCCTCGCTACAGATTCGCTGTTACGCGGATTTTTTAAAGTGCAATTTTACTTTTTTTTTTTAAAGCGCATGAACACGCATTGTGTTGTGCGTCGTTGTGGTGAATTAGAGCAAACTACGGGTGCTCTGTTGTATGTGTCTGTTGTTGTATTTACAGTGGAGGGTGCTGTATACTCATGTGAGAGTCGAAGACGTGTGCAGCTCCACCTCGTCTCAGTATGTGTTTACGTGCCTGTACGAGCGTATCAGGAACCCACAGTAGACAATAACCGGCTAAATGTAAAGCCACAACAGTCCTTATTGGCGAAGAAAGAACCCGCCCATTGTGCTCTGCGTCCTGACTGGCTGTAGACCATTGTCAACCAATCCCCATCGTGCCCTTTCCTGTTGTGGTCAGTGGCGGCTGCCACTACGCAATGCGTACCCGGAACGCAGTCGGTGCCGCTTTATTTTTTAAATGTATGAACATAAATGGCCAATAACCATACTTCATATATGTAATATATTGGGAGGTTATTTTATGAGTGACTCTTGTTAAAATACTTTCTTAGCATGCAGACGTTTCTATCGTCTTATGACATCCACCAAGACTGAGCTCTGTAAAAATGTACGCAATGCACGTAGCGCAGATGTAAAGGTCGTATGCGGTTACGTGTAAATAAATAGAATAAAACACATGAAATGCAGTGATATTTTAATGTAAACAACCATAAGCAGAGTGCAATGATGGATTCATCTAGAGGATTAAGCTAGAGTTTTTTTTCCTAAACGGAGAAATAACATCCATCCAGATATATCTTCCTCGCAAATGCTTTTGTGTGTATTTTTTCAGTGGCGAAAAAACCTAAAGAAAGGAGGGCTTATAAATTGTCCACTTGCACCATGGATATGATATACGACAAAAATGGTAATGGTGATGGTGTAATTCATCTTGAATATGCACACAAATTACAGTGGAGCTCGTCACATGTATTTTTGGGGGTGGGGGGGGGGGACTTATATTGCTTGCTGCTGTAAAATAGATCAATGGATAAACTAGGGAACACTGTAATTAAGAATATTTTGCAGCTTGGCAGTTTAAAAAAAAGCAAAGAAACTGAGGAACGTTTAACGGGTCTGAAATAAATGTTTTTTTTCCCTAAAAATAACAGCCTTTTCAGTGCTATAAAGTGTTCTCATCAGTTAGTTTCTGATGCTCAATGCTGATCTTCCTGATGTCGGGGCAGTAAGATAGGACATTTTAGATATTTTGTTTAATTTAATGAAAAACGTATTACAGAAAGATATTTATTCATATTTCTGTGAGGTGCATTTGCTAAACCAGTGGTTCTCAACAGACAAACCAAAACAAACCAAACCACCACCCAAATAATGAAATCATTTGGTCCAACTATAGAAGTGCTCGTTAATGCAGTACCTCCTCCGCTCTACAGGAGGCGACAAGAGGCATACACGTTACAATGAAGCACATTTAAACACATTTGGCGTTATCAACTGTACAGCAGGTAAGGTAGACACTGAAAATGTGACTTTTAACAGCAACAATACGCATTTACCAAAAATGCAGGCACTTTACAAAATACACGCTGTCTAGAAGAGATATAACCTGCTGGGTCACTTTCACACACAGTCCATCCCACCTGAATATTAATGGCAGGCGCGGTTCTGGATTTCTAAATTTGGACCTGTACAAGACTCTGGACTTTATTGTCTAACTGAAATACAGGTGATAGGGGTCTGTGGCTAAAAAATGCAATATAAAAATATATAAATTAATTTATTTAGATTATTTTTTTAAAAATCTATACCATCTGGTCGTCTCCAGAGAAATTTCTGGCCCTTGAACAAATCTAATTGGGGACCTGTGCGAAACCATCCAGTACAAAACGTATCCCTGCAATCCCCAAGCACACCACTTGATGGTGCTGTTTCACTACAACATTGATAAAGGTCTAATTCTGTGTTAACACAAAAGTCACACACACTGGCCAAAGCCAATGCATGACCTCCTATGAATATAAACCTGGGTGGTATCATATCGTGTCCTGTAAGCGCTTCATGGGAAATGTAAATGAACGTCTCCTACTACCTGATCACGCCATGATGCCTGAGGCCAGTGTGCACAGTGACATTTGATTTCAATTAAACGCTCTGACGCTGTCATAAAGTCAATGGACTGGATGAATCATTCTAATTTTACAACAGATGAGGGTGCCGTGGATCTCGGCTCAACCCCCACCCAACTAAAAGGGCAACATTCTCATCCGGGAGGGGGAGAAAGGAGGGATTGCTTGCACGTCTTCCTTCTGTTTAATATGAGACAGCGGCTTGTCCACGAGACATCACGTCTTCATGGTGAAAAATCGGGATTATGATTATTGGAAATCAGCTAAGATAACAAAAAAGGTAGATGATTGGACCTTTAGGATCTACTTCGTGTACCCTTGACTTGAAGGAGGCCTCAGTAGCTGGACTCTGGTATCAACTGCATCATTTTTTCTGGAGGGACACTGATTTTTTGACACTTACAAGTTGCCTATTATGCAAAAGTGACGATTTAATCATGTTTTACAAGTAATGTGTATCACTTGAAAAGGGGTGGGCAAACCTTTTGACTCACACGTTGGGCTAAAAAATTTGGCAGAGAGGACGTCTATACATAAATGGCAGCTCACGGTGCAACAAAACAAAAACACAAAACATCCACAGCAAGTTAACGCATCACATATATATAAATATAATATATAAATGGGTAGTCCAGCTGTAACATCAGTATGAACTATGAACAATAAAACATTGGATATCGAGAGTAAGTTAACTCCTCCTTGTTTACTTCTCTGACGACCTCCTCAACATACAGTGGTGTGAAAATGTGTTTGCCCCCTTCCTGATTTCTTATTTTTTTGCATGTTTGTCACACTTAAATGTTTCATATCATCAAGCACTCACCCCTGTTAAACCATAACTTAACTGGGATTAATTGAGATCTATCAGTCTGCAAAAGCTTATAAAGCCATTTCAAAAGCTTTGGGACTACAGCAAACTGCAGTGAGAGCCATTATCCACAAATAGCCAAAACATGGAACAGTAGTGAACCTTCCCAGGAGTGGCCGGGCAACCAAAATGACCCCAAGAGTGCAGTGCCAACTCATCCAAGAGGTCACAAAAGACCCCACAACAACATCCAAAGACCTGCAGGCCTCACTTGCCTCAGTTAAGGTCAGTGTTCATGACTCCACCATAAGAAAGACACTGGGCAAAAACGGAGTCCAGGAGTTCCAAGACCAAAACCACTGCTGAACAAAAAGATCATTAAGGCTCGTCTCAATTTTGACAGAAAATTGTCTCTAACGAGACAAAAGTTGAACTTTTTGGCAGATGTGTGTCCCATTACATCTAGCATAAAAGTAACGCCTGATTTCAGAAAAAGAATATCATAGCAACAGTAAAATATGGTGGTGGTAGTGTGACGGTCTGGGGCTGTTTTGCTGCTACAGTTTCCATGTTAAAGGTTTAAAAAGTAATTTGGAAATGCCCGGTGGGCCGGATTAAGACTCTTGCCGGGCTTGCCACAGGTTTGCCCACCCCTGCCCTACAACCTGTTTATGAGCAACAAACATGAGAAAAATCTACAAATCTACTCTAGAGTGATAATCCTATAAATAAATATCACACCTTTGATACTACTGTATTATGTATGCCAGCCTGGAAATTGGTGATGGCGCTTCGTAACGAACATAACACACGTCAACAAAACGATCGTCTGTCAGCATCGGTTAAAATGGTCTCGTGCGAACAGCCTGTGAAACTTTCACCTCCGAAGTTGACAAGAGGTGCCTGCAAACGTTCTTATTCTTTCACACATCTAAACTATTTATGTGAGGTTTTAGAGGCGAGACGGTGATGCTAACGGTTTGTGTCAGTGTGTGTGTGTGTGTGTGTGTGTGTGTGTGTGTGTGTGTGTGTGTGCGTGTGCGTGTGTGCGTGTGTGTGTGCAAACAAACTCCCCATGTGGAATAGTTTGACAAACACGCCACATACGTTGCTTGCAAATATTCTCAAATGAATTGCCGAAATGTTGATACATGTTTTTTTTGTGACTTGTTGGTAAAAGGTATCAGAACATTATTATAATGTACAAATGAATTGTAAATGAAAAAGTTAAAGCAATTTTCTGAGCGACTTTGTCACCAATTTCAAATTAGCTAAAATATATGAAGAAAATATGTTTTATGTTCATTTCTTTGGTTTGAGATGAAATGCTTTTCCCTGCGGGACCTCGTTTATCCCAAAATACCCTGCAATAAGTGAAATCCGCGAACTTGCCAACTCTCTGGTTTAAGTTCAAACCTTTGTTTGAATTTTAATGCTTGCTAGCGACCAGACAACAGGAAGCACGGCAGTTTGCACGAAGGAGATTGACTGACAATGTTCTACAGCCAATCAGGATGCAGAAGACAATGGGCGGATTCTCCCTTAGCCAATAGGAATGCAGAACACAATGCGCGTTCATACGCTGTAAAAAGTAAATGAAAAAGAAAATGTGTTTTTTTTTTTTAGTCATTGTTTGGGTTGAATTTAAATACATATTTGCTGAATTTAAGCGTCATGTAAAACCAACTAAAATTTATCAAGAAAATGTGCTTTCCTCCTTTTTTGGGTTTGAGTTTAAATGTCTAGAAGGATTTAAAACCGGCTAAAGTACATTTTTAAAAAATTTGTTTTTTTGCTGTAAATTTTAAATATGATTTTGATGCATTGAAGTATAATTTAACACCAATTAAAATATATGGAAGAAAATGTGTGTTCCTTTTTTTGCTTTGAGTTTAAAATACACATTTGCTGAATTTAAGCACCATTTGAAACCAACAAAAATTTGCGTATTTTAAAATGTATCTATCTATCTATCTACATATACATATACATATACATATATACATATATACATATATATATATGTTTGAAATGAAATAGGATTTTGCTCTAAGTATAATTTAACACCTGATAAAATATATGGGGGAAAATGTTTTTTGGGTTCATTTATTTTGGTTTGAGTTTAAACGCATTTTTTATTTTTACATTTAGTATGAAATATTTTTGCTAGCAAAAGTGTTTTTCTGTCAGCAACGGCACAATTAAAACCAACCAATTCAGGAAGTATCCCGGTCTGACTAGACATGCTGGATGCTGCGCGAGGTCAGCACCTCTACACTGATGCTATCAGACACGCTGAGAGGAACATGGCCGACAATTGCTCCTTTGCAATAGATAATGGATATGTGTGGTGCGTGTGTGTGTGTGTGGGGTAAACACATACCTCCCTCGACTGTTGCAGAGTTCCTTGAAGCTGTATGCCTGCGGAGAGAGAGAGAGAGAGAGAAAAAAGGATGTTTAGTTTCACGCTTTAGACTATGGAGCCGGTGAACCAGCGCCGCCCTAGTGATGAGCGGAGATGACTGCGGGCCAGATAATGTTATTTTTTTCCTCGATTGGAAACAAATGAGAAGTTAAACCGGCAAAGACTGATTGTAGGGAGACACAGAGGGCCAATGTATCAGGGGAGTGATGGAAACATCCACCCTGGGTTTTATGGTCGCCATGACGACAGGCGGCGGGATGCAACCCTGGCAGATGTGAGATTTTTATTGGACTTTTTTTTTCTTCCTTTTACAACTTAACCCAAATCCAGCTGTCATGAAATCAGACTGACAGGTCTAAGTGGAGTTACATGGCTGTCTGATGGGTGGTGCATGTATGAGGAGGGGCTCTTATGGTGAAGGGGGGGTTGGACGATGTAGACACCTTTGCCTAAGTGGCCTGTCACTTCCAATTTTAAGGGTAGAAGTGGTGGCCTGTGTGGCGACGGTGGGAGGTGGGGGGATACGGGCCGCAACCATTCTTGAGTGATGAGCTCGCCAGTGGTGACTTTGCGTTCGGGGCATCAGTGACAGTGCCCCACGAGACGGTGTTGTTTCTCTTTGGAGCCACTGTGTACGCATTTCGTCACGTGAATAGATGACCAGGCGTCAACCTGAGGCAAGGCGTACACAATAAAAATAAACAGTGGCTCCCCGCACACTCGCAATTCAACATTCACAGCCCCGCACATTTGCAACAAGGATGAATGTACACTTGAACAATTTTGTTGGGCTAAATTATGAAGAGTTTCGACCAAACGCGAATTATTCATGCTGTCTGTGTAGATTAATACTTTAATTAGCGTGTGCAGATTGGCATGTCGTGCAGTGTGCTGAACGTCTTCCGAATAGGACGTCAGAAGACGAGGAAGATGAGGAGAAGGAGGGGGAAGCTGGAAGTCACGTGATATTTTCTAATCTTGTTTGGGTGCAGCTGTAACATTTGATCTGCTCGCCCTTAATGATCGCTCATGTTGGGTGTGGATCCATGTGGCGCTATGCTGCCGTTTATGAAATACATGAATATTTAGCACCGCACACACGCGCGCACACACGGGGGAGGGCGGGATGCTTTCACAAAAGCAACCCATCAGTGTCTGCTAACTCGCTGATCCCCTCAGACGACCATCATGTGGAGATACAAGGCCGCTTATTGATCTTGAAAAGCCCACTGAGGTGGTAATTGAAATCTCCAAAGGTCTAATTGGTTCCGTCTGGAGGAGGTGTTTGGGTCTGGCTGTTGTTACGCGTTTTGTCTCGGCTGCTGCTTTCGATGCGCCACTTTCAGCTGCAAAGATGCGATAGCATCAGTTATGTTGCCAGGTAATTAAAACACACAGCAAAAAAATCTGTTTAGCAGTCACAGACGAGCGAGCCCTGTTGAAGATGCTTTGGTAAGGATGAGAGTTGATGTTATTGGATAAATGGCTTCCAAATGCCTTGTAAAACGGCTTTAAATTCTTTGCAAATCTAATATTCTATCACGTCAAGAGCCCGGGTCCCTTTTGACGAGAGGAGCGTTTCCCCATTTGATGTAATATAACAAAAATGTGCAGTTTAATGTCAACTGAATCGGGGTTCAGAGGGGTGGGATTTCTAAACATCATTCATCTTTGTAGTATCTGTTTGGTTGCGGGTAATAGCACAGGTTTGATTGCAATTTCACACTCAGTCAGTTCCACTCTGTTTAACTATGCTATTGATTTTCACCGCTCCGCCGCAAAACAGCAATAAATTGTAAGAACTGAGGCGGTGTCCAGTGAGAAGCTGAAACTTCACTCTGGTACTTTCATTTCAAACATTAAAGCATGCAGCAGCTGCACATGGACATGCGTGCCCGAGGTTTATTGCCAGCTGTCAGCTCCCCGTTGTCTGAATCTTGTAAATACTTCACCCTCTCAAGACTGCCGTTTACCTTCCAGTATGTGCGTGTGTGGCACTCGACAAACTACACAACAATCAATGTGATGTGGTTCGACTTGTGTGTGTGTGCGTGAACAGACAAGAGTTACACAATTGGGACAAGCAGGTGTGACGCGTTTGACCGTATGTGTAGTGTATTTGTGTGTGTGCGTGTGTGTGTGTGTGTGTGTGTGTGTGAATGGACAGATGGTTGCGCAATGTGACAAACATATGTGACATGGCTAACTGTGCGCGTGTGTGAACGGACGTACAGTTGCGCCCTAACACAGATGCAATTTTACCTCCTGTGTGTGAATGAGTGTGTGTGTGTGTGTGTGTGTGTGTGTGTGTGTGACTGGACACACAGTTGTGCAACAGGACAAACAGATGTAATGTGGTTTCCCTTATGGTATGTACAAAAATCCAAAGCTACATGGTCCTGTGTGAAAAAGTGATGGCCCCCTAAAGCTAACAAGTGGTTGGGCCCCCCTTAGCAGCAACAACTGCAATCAAGCGTTTGTGATAACTTCCAATGAGTCTCTTACAGCGCTGGGGAGGAATTTTGCAGAATTGTTGTAGTTCAGTCACATTGGAGGGTTTTCCAGCATGAAGCGCCTTTTTAAGGTCATGCCACAGCATCTCAATAGGATTCAGGTCAGGACTTTGACTAGGCCACTCCACAGTCTTCATTTTGTTTTTCTTCAGCCATTCAGAGGTGGACTTGCTGGTGTGTTTTGGATCATTGTCCTGCTGCAGAACCCAAGTTGCTTTCAGCTTGAGGTCACAAACAGGTGATTGGACATTCTCCTTCAGGATTTTTTGGTAGACAGCAGAATTCATGGTTCCATTTATCACAGCAAGCCTTCCAGGTCCTGAAGCGGCAAAACAGCCCCAGACCATCACACTACCACCACCACATTTTACTGTTGCTATGATATTCTTTTTCTGAAATCCGGCGTTACTTTCATGCCAGATGTAATGGGACACACCTTCCAAAAAGTTAAACTTTTGTCTATTGAATATTTTCCCAAAGGTTTTGAGGATCATCAAGATGTTTTCTGGCAAAATTGAGATGAGCCTTAATGTTCATTTTGTTCAGCAGTGCTTTTTGTCTTGGAACTTGTTTTTGCCCAGTGTCTTTCTTATGGTGGCGTCATGAACACTGACCTTAACTGAGGCAAGCGAGGCCTGCAGTTCTTTGGATGTGGGGTCTTTTGTGACCTCTTGGATGACTCGTCGCTGCGCTCTTGGGGTCATTTTGGTTGGCCGCCCACTCCTGGGAAGCTTCACCACTGTTCACCACTGTTTTCACCATTTGTGCATAATGGCTCTCACTGTGGTTCCCTGGAGTCCCAAAGCTTTAGAAATGGCTTTATAACCTTTTCCACACTGATAGATTTCAATTAATCTCAGTTACGTTATGTTTTAATGGGGGCAGTCACTTCACATTGCGCCATGTAGGTTTGGATTTTTTTCTCCCTTACTTATAAAAGGTTTAATTTAAAAATTGAATTTTGTGTTCAGTTATGTTGTCACTGAGTATTATTTAAATTAGTTTGATCATTTGAAACATTTAAGTGTGACAAATATGCAAAAAAGTCAGAAATCTGGAAGGGGGCAAACAGTTTTTCACACCACCGTATGTGAATGGTGAGAGAGCTGCGCGATTTGACAAACACATTTGATGTGTTGCACCTTTTTGGGTGCGTGACTGGACAGATACTTTCAAAAATCACCTTGATCGAATGAACAAGAGCTAATTTTGTTTTAGTGTACAAACAGATTTGTTTACCTTGTGTGTGTGTGTGTGTGTGTGTGTGCATGAGCGGACAAACTGAAACCATTGAAAAGTTGTCAGGTAAATAACTCCAGCAAAACCCCTACTTCTGCATCTCAGCGTATTTGATCATTCTGCTGACAGAAGATGATTTTAAAATGACGTTATCGCCTGATGTGCTTTGTCCTTTGTTGCCCTCCACAGAAATAACCCTGAACATGTCACCTCTCTGCAGGGCCAAAATACTTTGAATATTCATGCCAATGACCCGACTCCACACGAGCAAGGGCCGCATTGTTAGCGTCTTCCATTAACATCCTCCCCTTCTTGAAACCCTTTGACAGAGACACACATCAAACATCTAGAAAAGGACAAAAACAATGTGAAATAATGAGCTTGTTAAGACAAAAACGAGTCCCAGTCCCACTGCAGGCTGACTCCTTAATGGACGCTTTAACTAGCAACAGGGCAGACTGGGCGTGTCTTCCTTCAAACATCAAGTAGCATCTATAAAACTCTAAGTGACCACATGACCTCACCCCCAAAAAACACCTACTACTCTCCTGCTGCGGTCGATCAGGAAAGGGCCTTCCAAAAGAACTGTACTGCCTTGCTTTGAACATACAAAGGAGAAAAAAAACAAGCTGTAGCTGCTGATGAGGAAAAGGTGATGGTTTTTAAGCATGGAGGATTTCTAAATGCTCTAATCCAGTCATTCATCACAACGCAAAACATGCTCCTTCTTTGATGTGGAGATGTAAGAAGTGTGACACAGTAGCATTTCATGCGATTAGAGACGCTCCGTTACGACAGCACATTCTCTGAAATGATCTATTTTTACTGCACTTAAAACTGCAGCAATGTTCTTCAAACGGGATTAATTCCACAGCGGCATCATGACTGAGGCACATTACTGAACGGTCACGGACGGTCGTGCAATATGACAAACTGATGTGATGTGGTTTACCTTGTGTCTGTGTGTGTGAATGGACATACAGTTATGCAATACAGTATACAGATGTGATGTGGTTTACCTAACCCCTAACCCCTAACCCCTAACCCTAACCCACGCAGAAGTGATGTGGTTTACCGTATGCATGTGAATGGACAGTAGGGATGTAAATCTCTTTGTGATAGACGATTCAATTCAAATATAGATACTAGTATATACATACGATACTAGATAAGGTAACGATACAATTATATATATACATTTAACAATATTTTTTAGTAGCATGCCCGAGGATTCTCTCGCGTTGTTTATAAGTCACTGAAAACCCACTGCTTCTCTCGCGATACCCGGTGCACGTCTCCACAAATGATTCATCTGAAGATTTATGGCTGATTGTTATCGATACAGGAGGCTTCTTCCGGACAATTTAAATTGTTGCCTGCTCAAACCGGACATCCAGTTGCATCGGTTTATCGTTCACATCCCTAACGGACAGGCTGTTGCATAATGCGACAAACAGGTGTGTTGTGGTTTACGTTACAGTTATGCTATGCGACATGCAGATCTGATGTGGTTTACCTTGTGTGTGTGTGTGTGTGTGCGCGTGTGTGTGTGCGCGCGTGTGTGTGTGTGAATATTCAAACAATACAACATACAGATGTGATGTGAGTTCATCGTAAACAACAGTACGGCAAGTGTAATACACCTGAGTAGAAACATTTTAAAGCGCATACAGAGATAGCTAAAGCATGGATACTGACCATTACTGATACTTCAAATGCAGCTACTGCCATCTTGCCTGCCATCATGGGGTTAATATAAAAAAAACTTACCCATCCTGGAAAATTCAAGAGAGAAATTTCAAGCACCCATGAAAACCGCTTGATTAAAGAAGTAGTACTTCCTATCCTTCTGTGTCAGACCAACCTGACTCCTTCACACTGCTACAAAAAGCAACTCTGCAACGTTCTGCATTCTTTTTCAAGGCCGGAATATTCTCAGCACCTCCTCGTGTTCTGAGGGAGCTGTGGTATCACATGACACCTCGCAGGAAGCTTCTTCTGCCAAACTCAGGAAGAAAAAAATGTGTTGCTGCATCAAGTCCTTGAATCAAAACAACACCAAGACTCATTGCTGTCTACATTAGGGATACCAAAGATCCAAAATGGTGCCTTAAGAAAGATAATTATGCTCTTTTTTTGACAATATTTTGACTCTTCATGAAGTGGGAACTTGTCCAGACTTAAAAAAGGGGGGTTGGGAATGTAAGATGCCATATAGATAGTGTAGTACCAGCAAGATGACCTTTCAGCAGCCGTTCGTGGTGTCAATGATGTAATGCAAGTGTGCATCACCTCGCCTCTCCGTCCGTTATGACATCCCACTGACCTCAACTGTGCAATCTCTTTTGGATTTTTTTCACAACTCCTCAGAGGATGGGGTAAATAGAGAGGAATCTATAAAACGCTTGCTGTTCAGAGCATCATCCATGGGCAGCACTTTGATTTAACCCCCCCTTGCAAAGCCACATGCACAAATCACAAGTAAGCGACGCACACGTTCTATTGTTGATATCCAAACCAGTCACAGCCTGGTTCTCTGTGTCACGTCATTTAAAGAGGCCGCATTGTAATTTCATTAAGAGGAGGTACCATACGGTACCTGCTTTTTGCCTCGCTCGCAAAAAGACGTATGAATACGTTGTTGGGAACAGGCGTGGTTTTATAAACACCTACATACCTACATGAGTTAATTCTAGTATTTAATATTTTTATGACTCGTCTGTGTAGGCTCTCAGTCGTACAGGAGTTGTCCATCGAGGAAAAAGCTTCTTGAGACGTCATCTGTACTTCTGTGAAGAAGGTGTCGGACGTTTCGCTCCTCATCCGAAGAGCTTCGTCAGCGAACTAATAAGTGCTGGTAGCCTAGGCCTTAAATACAGTAAGAGTGGGCGGAATTGGTGTGCCAACACCCTCCTCCTATTGGTTCCTTACACTAAGCCTGGGCGGAGTAGTGGTATAATCCTTTCCTGCTATTAACACCTCTGATAAAAGGGAAGTGTCGCTCCCTGAGTTGGGTATGAACGACTCTGATACTGGCTCGTTAGCATCTATTGTTCTGGCTCGGCCCTGGCTTCACCTCATTTGCAAGACTAAGAGCTGTGGGTTTTGGTCTCAGTAACATGCTGAACACAGGGTCCAAATTAAACCTCAAACCACCATTCCAACAGAACAGAAACAA